>NW_028262352.1:5274360-5579185 GCF_047370975.1 Nipponia nippon | reverse complement strand
AAAATGATTCCAAGCGGAAATCAGTCTTTCTGTAAGGCGGTTTTAACATAGAGCTATTCCTCAGAATTCGTCTTAGGGCAGCGGTTTTCCTCTCAGGCTCTTCAGGGTCTCTACCTCTCTCTGATGTAAATTATTCAGAGTACAATTCCCAACAGATCGATCGAACCAACGCTTATCGTTCAGGCTGAGCGACAGGTTGCTGCAGACTCCTCTTCCGCAACGGTTTTGTTGCCAAGTCGCGATGATAAAACGTGGTTAACGGTCTTCTAGGGGATAATGGTCTTTCACTGGCATTTTCAGGGTCATAATTTATACGTACAACAAAGACTTTCTTAAAAACTCTTGGCATGTATAGATGGGAAACTGGGATTTAATGTCTCAGAAATCTGTGGTAATGTAGTTTATCCACTAAAATCCATCTGGAAGAGGACTCTGTATGAAATATCTTTAATATGTGTTATCTTTTCTGTTAGCAATTTTTTAAAATTTGGTTTTAAATGTTGATTTTGTTAAGCGGCTGTGCTCCAAGCATGCCTTTCTTTCCTCAGATTGGCACTTCTTTATTTAGAAAGCAAATTGAACACAAAGCATGGCTTTGAGAAAGCTCGCTCTTTTCCAGATCTGTCTTTATTTTTAAATATTGATTATTAAGTTGCGCATTATCCTACTGCGTGCCTTTAGCTGTTACTAAGGTAACTGACTTCTCAACCGCTGTTCCTCTGAAACAAGCGTTAAAACGTGGGAATATTTTTTATTGTTCTGTCATAAAAGTTGTCTGTAGATTTGTAAGTCTGCTTATAAAATCTCACTCTGAGGTCTGCAAAAACACTTTGAAATTCCTAGGTAAAAACCAATACCTAACCCATACTGATTTTTGCATGTATAATGTATCTCAGAAAAAGCACTATTGGGAATAAAAAAAAAAACCAAACCAAAAAAATACCCCCCCCCCCCCCCAAAAAACAACCAAATCACACAAACCAACACTTCAAACGCGAGTTCAGGCATATGCTGACCTACGAAAAGCATCCAGGACAACGTACCCACTTCATTTTCACCAAAAACTTGCTTCTTTTTTTTCTTCTTTTTTTCTTTTATTGGCATTTTGTAGCTGAGGTTGCTTATCTTTTGGCTGGTAAAAGCTGTTGTAGTAGTTGCCTGTAGAAAAGAACATTGAACCTCAAGGCTGAATTTATGCAGTCCTACATCGTAAACATTTTTTTGCTCATACAACTTATTCCGCTGTTATCTAAAAAGGATTTCTTGTGTGAGTGAAAGAGTAACGCGATGCAGACGTGTTGCGGAATTTAAGCGTTCATAGTGGCTACCTTTTTCCGACACCGCATAACTTCTAACACCGAAATCACAACGCTACTTAAAGTCTTTGCAAGATATGACCTTCCTCCGATTTTGTGCGAGTTGCAAAAGATACCCGTGACAAAAACGCGCTTGAAACAACAGGTCTTTTTCACTCCATTTTCCACAGTAAATGACCAAAACTGTACAAACTTACTCTTTCAGACCATATTTAACTGAAAAATTAGCATTTTGCCATTGCATATAACCTCATTGAAATGAATTGCATGAACTGCCATGAACCATTTCCTCCAACTTTATTGATGCACATATATTAACAGACATAAATTGATTTATTTTTTTCCTGAAAGAAGCTGCAGCGATGTAGATGTTAAGTAAAACAAACCAGAGGGCATATTCCCCAGTGAGCATACAATTTATTTCAAAATGTAAATGCCAGTGGACAAAACTTTTCAAATTCAGTTGAAATTAGAAAAAAAATATCAAAAAACGTGCTGCTACAGTGCAATGTCTATTTTGTTTTGCGGTTTTTTTTGGGAGGGGGCTGAAGTCTTCATTACCTTAACAAGCAGAAGGTATAGCTGCTCTCAAAGAAGTGGAATGATATACAGGAGTGAATACTGTAGATGAAATACTACTGCTTATAAAATATTTTTTTCCATTTTGAACAAATCTGTAAACTACACCTTTGTTTTATAGGAAAATGCTTGTAATAGTCACTGTAATATTCAGCTGTGGATAAAAAAAAAAAAAATTTGTGAAATAAACACTTTTGAGAGAAATTGTGAGTTTTGGTCAAACACACAGGAATGTAAAAAATACACTTTTCAATATTTTCTTCTATATATTAGAAACCTTTCTATTTAAAAAGTTACGAAGTACTCCACAAACACAAATGAACAGTCTCAAAAAGCTTTCTTACTTAAGACTTTGAAAGGTTTAGAAGTTACAAACTTCATTTCAGAGGTGCTTGAATAGTGTGAGCTAATTAAAAATCCATTGAGTGTAGAATCTTACAGCCTTGCAGACCGTTGCAAATGAACGCAGTGCCAGCCCCTCGTGCATGTGCTTAAATGAGATAAGGTTAAATCAATGGCAGAGAGAGAAAAAATAGAGGAATAGTGCTTTTTTGAAATGTACACAAAGTTGCGTGTCGCTGCCCATTCGCTCATCTCTAGATTCATGGGATCGTTGGAGTTATGGAGGGAAAGCAGTTGAGGAGATTTTTCGAATCAAAGATGGGCTTCTTCACAGAAAAACATTTTTTCTTCTAGAAAATTTCTAAAACTTAAAATTGCATCAACGGAGGGAGACGGCAATTTTTATTTGTACACGAAATATTTTTCCCGATCCCCCCATCTTCTGCCTGAAGAACTGAAAACCTACAGTTTTTATGCCACGTAGCTCAACCGTACCTCAACATGCATTTTTTCAACCACCAAAACTCTGAAAGGTGTTTTTTGGGGATCCCAGCCGGGAGGTTGCAAGGGGCAGGGGACGTGGGGGGCAAGTCCCGAAAGGATAAAGCTTGGAAAGAGGGGCAGCGTGCCGGGTCAGCCACGGACCGCTGCAGGCCCCCAGGCCTGCAGGCCGCCATTAGAACCCCAGGCGAGGCGCTCAGCGGGGTGGCTGCGCCCCGGGAGGGTGGCGGGGGAGCTGCCCTCCGGGCTCCCGGGGCCGCCCCTCTCCGCCGCCCGCGGGTCCCGGGGTACCTTCCCCAGCACAAGTTTTCCCTCAGCGGTGCCGCGGGACCCGGGGTGCGGGGCGGCAGCGGGAGCGCGGCGGGGCGGGCCCCGGGCCGGGCCGGGCCTGGCGGGGGGAGCGGGGAGGGAGCGGGGAGTGAGCGGGGGAGGAGCGGGCCCGCTCCGCCCGCCGCCGCTGTTGCCGGAGGCAACGCCGTTTCCTCCGCCGCCGATTCGCCCAAACCCGCGCCGCCCTTTTCCAGGGGCGGACAGCGAGGAAGGAGAAATCCTCAAGGAAACGAAGTAGAAACAAAAATTAAAAAAAAAAAAAAAAAAAGCAAAACCAGGAATTTTTAAATAAATCTTAAAAAGCGCCGCCTGCGCGTGCCCTCCGCCCCCAGCGTGGCGAATGTGCGGCGGGTGAGGCGCAGGCGAGGGGCCGGGCGCGGCAGGCGGCGGCGCGGCGCGGCGCGGAGCGGGAGCGGGGCGGCCATGGCGCTCCTGCGGGGTGAGGCTCCTGCCAGCCCGCGGCGGGGCGGGCGGCCCCATGCCCCCGTGTGGGAGGATAGCGGGTCCCTGGCTCTGCCCCAGCGGGGGTGGCGCGGCCGCCGGTCCCCGAGGGAGAGCGGGGCCCGGGAAGGGGTTCGTGAGGGCGGGCCGGGTCTGGCGGGAAGGCTGGGCCGCGTCTGAGGCAAAGGTGACCGGGGGTGCCGCGGCCCGTCCCGCCCGGGCTGGCGGGATGGGCCCCGCCGGGGCCCGGCCCTGGCCCCAGGGCGGCCCGGTTGTAGGGGCCGGTAGCCCGGCGGCTGGCTCGCCTTGTCCGTCAGAAAAATCCAAAATGGAGCCTCCGAGCCCCCTTCCCCCTCCCTGCGGGGGGATCGTTCCTCCCCGCCGTCTTGTCTCGTGCCCTGCCAGCCTGGATAACGGCTGGACAGAAACGCCAACCTTTCCGCAAACTGGGTTGCAAACCCTTTGTAGGACGGAATATACCGTGTTCGACTTTCTGCAGTGCTTTAGCCAGTTATGGTCCGAACAAACCTAGAGCCAAGGAATTGCGTATCTGTGTCTGATAACTGGCCACATCGACGTGCGGTGACTAGAAGTGACGCTTGAGGTACCAGTGACGGCAAGTTTCTTTATGTCGCATCCAGCCCCTGCCTGTGTTAGCAGTAACGGCGCAGGATAAACCCCGTTTTGTAAGCGCCAGCAGTTCCTACAAGTGTTCTGTGTAAAGGAGTACTTTATGCTCTACGTGGTTTTTAAATGTTGTGTCTCTTAAAGTAATGAGGTAAATATGCCCTTTAATACCTGCTCTTGTTTAAAAACAACGTGGAAATTTACTGCAGTAGGGCTTTTTGGCTATTTATTGACAGTGCGTTGCTACTGGACAGACTGGACCTAAATAATAATATACATATAAGTCATGGCTTGAGGTTTCAGTGCTGAAAGCCCATCTAGTCAGTGTTGCAGTAATTCTGTATTTCTCTACTGAACTGGATATACCTGTTTGATGTTAGTTTTCTGGGCCTGTCTCAGGATCCTATCGCTTGCAACAATATTTTTCATACACTGTTCTTGCTCATTGGTGTTTTTTGAGGCTAATTGTTTTTTAGGCCTTCAAAATAGCATCCGACAAATATTTTCATACCAAGCGCACTTGAGAAATGTTGGAGGGGTAGAGAATGCTTCAGACCTATAATAGCAGATCCCCATTTGGCAGCAAGTGGTTAACAAAACCAGATTAAAAGATGTCTTGAATTGAGCGTTCGATAAGGATTCAGAGTGACCTTTGCTTTCTCGCCCCAAAAGTTTCCAGATCCCTATGCACTGGGATCCGATGTTTATCACCTTGGAAAACTGCGGAGGCTCTGGAAATCTTGTCACGGTAATGGAGCACATTAATGGGAACTTGGGAAGAGCTGACAAAGGCGGTAGAGTCCTTTCTCACTCAGGACTTCAGCCGCCCCTTGTTGTCCCTCCTGAAGTTTTGTGGAGGGAGTAGCATTTGTAGATGTCTCTCCAATCAAGCAAAATTAGGCAGGTTCTGGAGCAGTACACCCTTAGGGGAATGGCTCCGCGGTCAGTTTAATTCCGCATAGCTCAACACAAGGTTGTGCTTCTTCCCTTCCTGATTCAGGCCAGCCGTCGTCTCACGTAGTCTGGAATTACTGTTTTATTGAGTAGCCAGAAGGTGAACTCAGCCACAGAACTGATCCAAATGAAAATCAGCCTCTCGTTTTCTGCCGACTCTGGGTTAGTTTTCGGCTACCGCGGTTGTGCGATCTGGTCTGGTTTATGCTTTGGCCCCGCGGTGCGGTTGTGAAGAAGTGGGCAGCAGTGAGCAGCCTCTGCGAAAGAAGAGAGATGTTGTTATTCTTGTGAAAGGCAGGTTTAAGGGCAAAGTTCCACCTTTGCCCCCGGACTGCTTGTTTGTAAGGTAACACGGCGTATGTGGTTCAGCAAATAATGTGGATAACCAACAACCTGGCGAAAAGGGAGGAGAACAAGTTCTTTTAGCATGGTCGGGTCCCTGGGCTGGTCCGCGGCAAAGCCCTGTAACCAGCTATCGCTGGGACAATTTTGGAGGAGGCAGAGGGACAGGAATCAGTGGGCAGGAGGAGTGGGGCGAGATGAGTGTCTGGGCCTGCTTTGCTGCAGGGAAGATAAGCTTAGCAACATGAGATCGTCCTTAAAAGAGCTAAGGGTCTTTTTTTACAAGCATTCTTAATGTGTGATGCGGACCCAATCTTAGCATTCAATACATTATTGTTAATACAATACATTTTGGATAGTTAAATGAAAACTGCTGGTCTAAATTTAAATCTGTCACCTGAATACTTAGAGAGTCCAGAGACTCATTCTGCAGTGGCTGGATTGAACACACCCGTTTTCCATAAACACAAATCAGTTAAAGCATCCTCACCTTTGTTAAAACAACTTGTAGGGGTTCACATGTTGTGTCTGTTAGTAGTTTTCAGCTTTTTTGGGGGGGAAAAAAACCCCTACACCCAAAGTAAAAAATGTTCAGCCAATGGATTAAGAATTGTTTCGGATTAAATTGAATTACTTGCTGGTATTACTTGAATTATGATTAAATGAAGAGTGAAGAACAATGATGAATACAGCAGTTCTGATAATTTGTTCCAAACCTGGGTATAGGACCTTCCCCGCAGTACCAGCTTTGGTACTTTTTAGACCTCTGTATACACAGAGGCCTCTTGAGATACGTATTTTTAGTGACTGTGCTGTTCCCTCTACACTTAAAAACCTGAAGAGTGGGCTTTTTGGATGTATAATCGTTAGCAGCTATTTATTCCTTTGAGGAAATAAATTCTGCTTCTCACGGAGTTTTGAATAGTTACTGTGTCAGCACTCCATGTTAAGGGAGCAGCAGTCGTGTGCTTAGCAAAGGCTTCTTTTTAAGGTCTTCTGGGTACCCCAGAAAGAAGCCCATGGGCAGCATCAGGCTGTGAGGGTGTTACTCTCTTTTGCTCTGTTCGCGGCTTTGAAAGCCACGTTGGTTTTGGCATTTATCCCTGTCCTTCAACCTGCGGTTCTTGCTTAGTCTGCTTCAGGGTATTTCCCAGATGATCTTCTGAGCGTGGTCATTGCCTGGTTCAGATCCCAACATTGCCTTCCAAGTCCTTGTCAGCGGAGCAGGCTTGACCTTGACCAGTTTGGAAAGTCCTTTTCTGTGAATCACGCAGCTTGGGATCCAAATACATGAGAGACAGAGCAACACCCTCCCTCTGACAAACCAGCCTAAGATCATGGATCCCACGGGCTCTAACCAAAGGCCTGAAAACAGCGTTCATGAGCAGCTTAATGAACAGGCATTTTCTTTGCCTTCGTTCTTATATTTTTATATATCCTTCTAGTGTCACTGAAAATAACTTCTGGCAGCTGTAGAAAAGGGGGGTGTGAGCTCTGCCGTTCAACTGGGGGAAAGTTCATAGGCTGCACGTGGGAGCAGAGAGCCGCTGCGACAGGCAAACGGTAGATGTTGGGTTTGGTTCAGAGACAGCTTCTCCCAAGCTGAAATTCATAAAGACTTCTTCTGGCCAATGCATTGGTACACACGCGCTTGCACACACTCTCCTGTCTATTGAAAACTGGATTTTCTTCCCAGAAACTGGAAGGTTGATGCTGTTTAGATGACCTATATAATTCTGGAAATATCATGAAGGTTTTGATTAGGGAATATTTTTCCTCTTAAGTTAAAGGAATCAAAGTTAAAATGCATATAAAAAGTCTTTTTGTTTTGCTTTATTGTTTTTTTTTAGGTTGGTTTTTTTTTTCAGAGAATAAGCCAAAAAACCTGCTGATTTTTCTAGGATTAGGGGAATGGCCTCTGATTTTTAAAAAATCCTGATCTGATTATTTCACAGATGTTCACTATGGGATTTCATGGGTGTTACTTTTATGCTTTTAGCACTAGCATCTGATGTGGTGTGGCATCCTCCTTTGTCTGTCTGGTATCCAAACTACCTGTTTTGTGGTTTTTTTTTTTTCCAGATATCTTCGTGGAAAAAAGGTGTTTCCTGGAATGTTCTCAGCTTTTCTTTCTGACTATTAATTCTGCTTGCCTTCCCCGTCTAAAGCATTGCTATATGCTATATTTAATTATCTTGAAGTGGTGATAATTATCTTATCATTCATATTCCCTATATCTACAAAGCTGCTTGTGAATTTAGGATGTTACCCAGTTGAGGCTGACTTGATGATTTTCTGTTTGTTAGGCTCTGCGCCTCTGGATAATTCTTGCTCCTATTGCAGGTGTGTTCATTGTTGCAGCGAAGCGAACTCCTTTCGGGTCCTACGGAGGTTTGCTGGAAGGACTTCACAGCCACCGATCTGACAGAACATGCTGCTCGAGCTGCGTTGGCTGCTGGCAAGGTCTCTCCTGAGATCATTGACAGTGTCATTATCGGCAATGTCATGCAGGTTGGTAGCACGGAAGATTTGCTGGTCAGGGGTTATTTCAGTCATCCCCTTCAGTGTGGTCCTATAGATAGTTACCTCTGCTTTGCAGCCAAGAATAAACCAAAGGGGTGGAAATGAAATGGGTAAGTAGCCTTTATAGTATGGTGTTTCCTGTTTGTGTTTAAGGGACATATCCTGCATGATTTGTAATCTTATTGGGAGCAAGGCTTCAAATCATAGAATCGTTTAGGTTGGAAAAGACCCTTAAGATCATCGAGTCCAACCATTAACCCAGCACTGCCAAGCCCACCACTAAACCATGTCCCTAAGCACCACGTCTCCCCGGCTTTTAAATCCCTCCAGGGAGGGGGACTCAGCCCCTGCCCTGGGCAGCCTGTGCCAGGGCCTGACAGCCCTTTGGGGGAAGAAGTTTTTCCTAATATCCAACCCAAACCTGCCCTGGTGCAGCTTGAGGCCGTTCCCTCTCGTCCTATTGCTTGTTCCTGGGGAGAAGAGACCGACCCCCCCTGGCTCCAGCCTCCTTCCAGGCAGTTGCAGAGAGCGATGAGGGCTCCCCTCAGCCTCCTCTTCTCCAGGCTGAGCCCCCCCAGCTCCCCCAGCCGCTCCTCCCCAGCCTTGTGCTCCAGCCCCTGCCCCAGCCTCGCTGCCCTGCTCTGGCCACGCTCCAGCCCCTCCATGGCCTTCTTGGGGTGAGGGGCCCAGCGCTGAGCACAGCATTCGAGGGGCGGCCTCACCAGTGCCCAGTGCAGGGGCACCATCACCTCCCTGGTCCTGCTGGCCACACTGTTCCTGATACAAGCCAGGATGCCATTGGCCCTCTTGGCCACCTGGGCACACTGCTGGCTCATATTCGAAAAAGAAAGCTTAGCTTTTTTTTTTTTTTTAGTATGAAAGGTAGTTTAAACTAGGACAAGCTGATCTTCTAAAAACTGTGGATTCATTAAATGATTAGTTGCTAATCCCTGGTACATTTTTCCTATTTGAATGACTTGAGGTGTGGAACTCAATGATCAGTGAGTTTTCACTGGATTGTATAAAACCCTTTCTTTCTGGAGACTGTAACTGGTTCGAGCCCATTTCCCCTGAGTTTTCTAAACAGAATTTGTTTGAGTGAATACGAGTTTACTTTGAGCTGAAGGGATACATGCCTTGATTGGCAGAGACATTTGGACAATCGTATCTTTTCCAAAGAGCTTGTGATGTCGATGCTGTTGTATGCAGGGCACCGGCATCGCAAAACTGCAGCTATCCACATATCTAGATTAGGGTCTTTGTTTTAGGCAAGGCACCAAAGAGCATTACTGGGTTTGATTTGTTTTGTATTCCGACTTCGCCGTTATTAAGGGTGGGCAGTCTTATTTTGCACTGAGTGTTTCAAGGGTGCAGAAGAAACAAATACCTGATAACTTTCATGATAAGTGAACAAACGTGCAGTATTCCTTCTTAAGGATTTTCAGCCAAAAGAGTAGCTTTTGATTATTCTGTCTCCTACCGCTACTATCTCAGCTTCTTTTATTCAACTTTTTAGGTTTTGTAAGAACTGTTTGTGGCCTAGAAAAAAAAAAATTGCTGCATCCAAATCTCTTGTAATGCCTTCACATAAAAAATAGGATTCTCCTAAGAAAAAAAAAGTCTTTTCATGTTGAAATTACATTTCTTTTCCTTTGCATCATGCTTCCCCATCCCAATAGATTTTCTTTTTTTAGTCCTGGGTTCCTTTTAAGTATTATGTGATTAAGTTTAAATAACGGTGAATGTATGAGCATTTAAAACGCCCCTTCTTCAGCAGAAGTGGCTTGATTAATTTTTTTTTTCTGAACTTGCACTGGCAAGTAGCATTGTGCACAGAACTGTGTCTTTATAATACACATTAGCTTAGGGCACGATCCCCAAGAGCATAAGTGTTCTTTCTGTTTGGAAAAGATCCGTTACAAACCTATAGCAGTGCTGTTGTAATTTTTTACTCTGTACCTGTGCTCGCCATCATCTGCCGACTCAGTAGGTTGAAGTGCAGAAGCCTAGCCATTTTTGTTTCATCTCATGTTGGAGCCTGGTTTATTAAAGGAGTAGGTTCTGATCAAATAGAACGGTGTGTTTCTGAAGTGAATCAAAGCGCTTCTTATGACTTGTAGGATTTCTCCTGAACATGCGCTGTCTCCTGTCAGTGACGCGTTACACCATTCTGACTTTTCATCAAGACTTCTACTTTCCAAAGAAATTAGAGTGTAACAAAACCTCCTGTTTTTTCTGCCTACAGAGCTCCGCAGACGCGATTTATATTGCAAGACATGTTGGTTTACGCGTGGGAGTTCCTGTCCCAGTTCCAGCCCTCACTGTCAACAGACTTTGTGGCTCTGGTTTCCAATCCATTGCCAGTGGGTGTCAGGTACAAAGCTCTTTTTTTTCCTGTATTAGTTGTAACCTTTATCAGACTGTTAACATGAGAGAAGAGACGCGTGTAGAAACATGTATAGAATCATGGAATCGTTAAGGTTGGAAAAGACCCTTAAGATCATCAAGTCCAACCGTTAACCTATCACTGCCAAGGCCACCACTAAACCATGTCCTCGAGCACCACGTCTACCCGTCCTTTAAATACCTCCAGGGATGGGGACTCAACCACTGCCCTGGGCAACCTCGTCCAGGGCCTGACTGCCCTTTCGGTGAAGAAGTTTTTCCTAATATCCAACCTTGGGATGAGTCTTAACATGGATTTTTAGCTGCCACTGGTAGAGACTTCCTACTGTCCTGCGTGGTTTTGTGCAGAAGTTCAGCCTTCAGAGTGCCATATTTTGGGGTTGGTTTTAAAAAATCATCATTGTAGCTATTTGGAGTTTAAAATAATGAATGCAACAAGTGTTAGCCAGCGAAATAGTGCTCAGCTGTACGGTAGTTGCATTCTGTGATCCTGTTTGTATGAGCTGGAGTTACTGGGCATCAGAACCACAACAGGAGACTTTCATCTTCCGATCATTGTTTATATTCTCGCCTATGTGAGCAGCAACTTGTGTTTTTTAAGTGTGTTTTTGTTAAAAGATCCAAACCCTCTCGTGGGTTAGATAATTTATAGCGTCACTTCCTTTAAAATAGAAGAAAATCAACTTCTCTTCAAGCGGTTGGCCAAAATGACTGAGTAAGATGGTACAGTGGTGTTTATTTCATTTGTTCATACAGACCAGTGGTGTACGACTAGCAGTGGTCTAGACTGTACAAACTGAAAGGGTATTTTATGAATATTTGAGCAACCACATAGGTTTGTGTTTTGGTTTTTTTTTTTTTTTTAAATTCCCATTGGCTAGACTATTATTTTAGGTCTGATCCTCTGAGGAAAAAATGTGGAAGACAATGTAGAGTTAAGGTTACGTGTTTACAATAATATCCATCTGACTGTTTTTTCTAGTGCTTTCTGCTGTACACATGTTGGGCTACACTGAAAAAATCTGTTGGAGAATTTGACCGCTTATATCGAAAGTATGGTTGTGAGGTCTTTTCCAAAGATGGCGTTTCATCAATACAGCTCATGTTTCTGTATTTCTCTGGCACACAACAAAGCTGCAGATTCTATTCTGAGCCGCTTAAATGTACACAAAGTTTTTGGTAACTATAGGAAGCATCTCGGCACGTATCACTACAAATCAGTGATAGTAATTATTAACTAGTCATCTCAAATGCACGTCAAGAGAATTTCATCTGCTTCCATTCCAGTACACGAGTAACCTTAACTGAGTCCAGCTGAGTGAATCATTTTAAGAAAGCAGAATTTTTGACTGGTCTGATGGTGCATGTAGGAATTAGGGCTTTTAGCGCTTTGCCAATGATGAATTAGTGTGTTTTGGGGGTTTCTTTTGGCAGCTTACCTGGCTAATGTTTTCTGAAATGATGTCCCGTTTTTTTTAGAATTGTACGGCCTAGTTTCAAGCTCTGCGGTTTCATTTGTGTTCCTTTTGAGAAGACTGGGAGCTCAAAAAAAAAAAAAAAAAAAAGCTCAGCCATCTGTGAACCTAACCACACAAGCACGCAGGTCCTTAATGGCTTTGTTCCTCCGTCCTGTCATAGGTGTGCCCCCATATTCTCTTCCTCCATCGTTGATACAATCATTCCTTGCTGAAAGGAAGAAGGAGGAGCACGTAATGAAAGGACAGACCCCAATCTTAATAGAAGAGTTAACCCTTCGTAAATATACACGTGGCTAAGCATGAATTCATTCTCTCTGTGTGGCTTTGCAGGTGACGAGGTCTTTTTCTAAGACAGTTGTTACTGGCTTACAAAACCAGCAAACTAAATCCTAGATCTGTTTTGTTTTTCTGTTAACAGGAAATTTGCCTTAATGACTCAGAAGTTGTTCTGTGTGGTGGAGCTGAAAGCATGAGCCAGGCTCCTTATGCTGTTCGAAACATTCGGTTTGGAACCAGATTAGGAGCAGAACTCAAGGTCTAGTACTTTTTCCTACTTTTTTTTTTTTTTAATCCTGTGAATGAAGTCGTGTTAACAGAGCAACGTAAAGTATCGGGCCTGTAGACGCTATGCTCTTGCAAATGAAATTATTGGAGATTAGATCCGGATTTAATTTTTCAAAGCATTTATCCACTCTTCAGACATTATCAAAACAGTAGGTTCAAGCAATTTTGTTAAGCATGCCAGTTTTGTAACTTTTCCAAAACTTATCTTTGAACTCCTGTTCCATGTTAAACATACGAATAAACTCTCAGACACAAAACTTAGTTCACTTGATACCTCCTATCAAAGTACTGTACATAGTATAAAGAAATTCCTGATGTCAGAGGCTGTGAAATAGAGGCATACACAGTTTAGGTAAAGCTAGTGAGGCTAGCAATGGGTAGATAGGCTGGGAAAGAACATGTATACCTCCAAGTTGTAAGCATCTCTCAGTTTTAAAAATGGTCAATTGAAATTAAATCCATCGACAGAGAAATTATTTTTACATTCTCTTCTGAAGATATATCCTTAGTGAATACTGTGGGAAACTTGCAGCAGGATCCAGTTCTGCGCTGATAATTACCGTATATTCAGTGGGTCGTAACCAACATCAAAATGCTAAATTAGGATATTTCAGTGGTTCGGCCCTTTGTTTTTTCTACGCTGTTTTTCCGTTATGATGATGGTGAATATAAAGTACGCTTGACTCTGTTCTGTGAATTTTGCGTGGCACTGTGACGAAGCCTCGGTACCTACAGAGAACACCTTCACAAGGTTGCTGGTAACGCTGAGTCTCCATAGGTGCCACTGGGTTCTTACCATGAAGATAATTGAATTATACAGTTGCAGGTGAATAAGTGATTTATCTTGCTGAACTTCACTGGTGACAGAGAGATGACAAAACCCACCTGAACTGACTGGGCTTGCCTTTATTAGGTTAAGTGACGTTGGACTTGGGTATTTTCTCACCTGAGATGTTTTACCCACAGAAACCTTTGACTCAAGGTGATTTTAGCTGACAGTAGAGAAGGAGCCAAAGAATCGGTAGGCTGCTGTGCCTTTTCACAGTTCCTCACCTTTCCTTCTTGGTAACCAGGAAGACAGCTGTGTTTTCTCGTAGGTCTCTAATAAATAATTCATGCAGCAGGGAAATACGCTGAAATGCTAAGAAACACGGGCTTTTCCCAAACGTCTCAGGGCCACGTGAGGGGAAAGAACCACACTAGAGCACAACATAGAATAACTAAAATAACGCCCAAGAACTTGCATACTGTTTTGCAGTGTGTTTGTTCTAATTTAAATAAAGTATCCGTAGGTAACCAGTTAATTTTACAAAGAGACCTTAGTTTCCAAGAGGCTGCTGAATAATTAGAAACTGTCAATAATCAATGTTAATATTGCTGTGCTTCATAATTTTCTTTTCATGATGTTCCACGCAGTTGGAAGATACATTGTGGGAAGGTCTAACAGATAAGCATGTTAAAATACCTATGGCAGTTACTGCTGAAAACCTGGCTGCAAAATACAACATCACGCGAGAAGACTGTGACCGATATGCATTGAAAACGCAACAGAGATGCAAAGCCGGTTAGTAAATTTAGGAACGGAAGTGTTTGTATGATACTACTTTCAAATCTAGTTAGTTTTTAGCATTGATTCGAAGTATCTTTAAGTTTCGTGTAGCTCGTGCATCTTGGTGTAATTTGTCTTTTGATTTGCAGATACTGTAATTCATGCTTTTGTTTGCCCTGTGATACAAGTAGCCCACTCCTAGGGGGTTTGACTTGGAATATACTGAGTCGGGTGTTGTGCCTATCGGCAGGTGAAGTAACGAGCCCCTTTCCACTGGCTTCTTGCGTCTTCCCCGTGGACATTCAGTAGCCCTTCAGGCAGCAAATGCCGTTGGCCTGTCACGTGTCACCTCCTGCCTGAACAGGATTCATGTTCATCAGCGTAGCTTGTTGGTGCCCCTTTGGTGGGATGCCTTGCCCTTGTCTTCCCGGCAGCAGAGCAGCACTGTCCCAGGCACGCCTGACTCCTTTCTTTCCACTTCACTGCAGAACAGTCCTCTTGCATGTTCTGCGTGCTCAGAACATCCTTCTTGCATGCCAGCATGTGCCGTAATTGATCTAAATCCATT
Source organism: Nipponia nippon (assembly GCF_047370975.1). Lineage (NCBI taxonomy): Eukaryota > Metazoa > Chordata > Aves > Pelecaniformes > Threskiornithidae > Nipponia > Nipponia nippon. The sequence continues at coordinate 5,564,665 of NW_028262352.1, read as the reverse complement.
TTCTTCCTTTTGCAAATCATATGCTATTCTCCAACCACCTGTGCACACAGTTAGAGCAGATGGAAGCTGAAGAGGGGATATTTGTTCAGGACCTGGGTTTAAACTGTTCTCTGGGTGGTTTGCGTGGCCAAAGCCATAATTCAGAGGCGTTGGGTTACTGTGAAATTGATTGATAGTGTAAACAGGATGGTAGGCCAAAAGCCAGTAGAACATGTAGTGGTCGTCCAGGGGCTTCAACATACGTTGCAACCTAAAGGTGAACATAAGAAGCAAAGATCTTGGCGTACTTTTAGATTCTGATGATGGTGCTTTTTAACAGCTTCTGCTCTTGAAGGAAGATTTCCTATTTTTTTTTTTCAATGGGTGTAGCAATTCTTTTTGTGACTTTTCTCAATTGTGTGTTCCCTTCCCTGCTGATCCTGGTAGCCAACTCCTGCCATTCCTGGAACCTTTGCTAGAAGCTGTGCCCCTGAAGAGGCTTTTGATTCTTTCTTGTTTTTCAGGATTTTGCCTTGGTTTTTTTGTTTTTTTTTTATTTCTGCTTGTTACGACCAGTTCATCTAATTCCAGACTAAAGAGAGAGTTCTGTGGCTAATCAGGAAAGAAAAAGACTGTGTAGAATTTACTGAGAAAGCTCAGAGGTAGCTAAACAACATCAGGTCTGGCAATTTCAGCGGCTGAGTTTTAAATCCCTTAGAGTTGCATTTGCGGAATGATTTGAAGTGGCTGGGAGTCTTGGTTCAGTTTTGGGAGACAGGAGTTGTTTTGGTTGTAAATCTCTGTGTTTGTTGAAGAATTTTCACCAGAAAGTGGGCATCTCTAGGTTTGCTTTATTGACAACTCAGAGTTGGGCCATCACCTCAGTGAGTGGCAACTAAGTGTTACAATTGTCACCTTATATATGTTTCTATAACAATTACATGATTATCAAAGTCCACCTAAGGTTTCCACTGGGTTCTCAATTCTTCATTCTTCGGGTCAGCAGACAGTTCTTGATTTCCCATCAGTAAACCGGTTCTTTGCGTTCCGTTTCAGTTCTTGTTTATTGACCACGTAGACCGCTTCAACCACTGGTCCGATGCAAGATCATAAAAGTCATTTATTTCCCTTCTATGTCTAGTTTCACAATGCTCTATTTAAAACCATCTTTAAATTTTAAGAATCTGACCTCTTAACTTATATTATGAATGCTTACCTTACCCTTATTCTCATCTAATGTGTACATCAGTTAAAATGTCTTAATCAGCTGTTCAGTTACTCATCTTTTCTTACTACATCTATCTTTATCTACTGATTAACTCGGCTGGTGATTAATCCAGTTACGGGATAGGGCTGTACAGGGACAAAATGAGCAGTGTAGCATGGACTTAGATTAATATAAAACACCTGTAGTTATACAATTCATGTAATTTATCTTTTCTAAATTACCCTATACAATAACTATTCTTCAATACACAGTAATATTCAAAGCCTCGATTAACTGTTTGCTAACAGTTCACACCAACATTGTGGACACAAAAGGTAGCGTTTAGTTGCCTGAATATTGGCGTCTAATGTCATCTTAGGTGATGTGTCAGATGCTCTTATGGGCATCTTAGATACCTACAATGCCTTGAATTGTCTCAGGTTGTTCAGGTAGCTGAATCCCATTCTAAGATCGTGACTTGGCTGTGACATCCTGTGGAGAAGCAGCTTGGACAGGATTTTAATCGATATACAATAGCTTATGCTGGTTATCAACAGAGAAAATGTGGCTCAGGATTTTTTCCCACGTTCCTCTCTGAGTGAGATTTACAGCTTCTTGGCCCTCTGATAAGTGACAGAGCTGTAGAATAAAGCAACTATACAGGGGGATGTGTACCAAAAATAAATCTAGTGGTTAAAAAAAAAAAAAGAAAAGTTCCGTTGTTATAAAGCTGAAATAACACTTTAATATTTGAGAATTTCTTTGGAGAAGTTTGTAGAGTTTTTGCCCAGTTTCTAAAAAAACAAACAGTAAAACACCAGCCAGCCTATTTAAACAAAATAAAGCATAAACAGTACAGTCCCTGAACTCTTAGTTAAAATAGAGCAAAAGTTGTGTGCACATGAAAATAGGATTATTGGTCGTGCTGCGCAATCATCGTGATATTTTTGTCAGAGTCGTTTTATTGTCCTTTTTGTGGTTGCAGCTCATGATGCTGGTTACTTTAATGCTGAGATGGCACCAATTGAAGTGAAAACAAAAAAGGGGAAAGAAAGTATGCAAAAGGACGAGCATCCGAAACCCCAGACCACTCTGGAACAACTGGCAAAGCTCCCATCTGTCTTTAAAAAGGACGGAACGGTGACTGCTGGGAATGCTTCAGTGAGTACGTCAAAGCCTTGGGTTGTGAAAGTGTCACCTCAAAGGTGCTCCAAATTTATTGTCACTGCATTTATGTCTCACTGAGCCACCTTTGGCTGTCAACGGTGTCTCCTGACAAAAATGAGTTCTAATTCTGCAACTGAATGCCCCTGGTTGACTGTTCCAGCCCCAAGATGGCAGGGGATCCTTCAGTCTGCTCCTGTGTCCTAAAACCTGCTTCTGTGGATTGTCGCTCTCCTTTTAGTGAGGCATTGACACTTCCTCATCAGCCTTGAATTATGCAGCCGATGCCTGCGGTGGCTACGTAGAATTAGCCATTCTGCTTTCTTTTGAGGGCAATGATTACTGAACATTTGCCTTACAAATCGTGCATTATTTTAGCGGGCATGCTGCTGCTGCTCATTTTTGTGCCACAGTTGGTACCCTCTGTAGGCCAAACCACATCTTGCTCTTACCCAGAGTAGACTGGGTGCTTAGCAGCATGTCATTACGGACTGCTCCTCTTACAGCCATTATCTTAATCAATTGATTAATGTTCTTTGGGCCAGGAGGACCACTGTGATCATACAATCTGAATTGCTACCTAAAATAGATCATAGCCGCAGTAAGTACGGGTGTCTGTAAAGCATCTTTTATAATTAATAGTACATACTTTGTCCAATATTAATAGTGTCCTTGCAAGGCTACAGAATGATGTTTCCAGTGTAAGGGAGACTTTAAGTAGCAAAAACCTATTTTACTTTTCTAAAACATTGAAATTAATTAAACATCTATATTTAACTTTCTTTCACAGTCCACAGAATAGTGAAAGATTGTGGTTTGTTGTTTTGAATAAACACTAATACAATTGTTTGTTAAATGTTAATAATAGTGTCTTGGGCTCAAGCTTTTTTTGAGGGGCATATTTAGTTTAAAGTGTGGAGTTTTTTGTTTGTATTTTCTCCACTAAGAATGCTTTTCTCTCTTGTTGCAAGGGGGTGTGTGATGGAGCTGGTGCACTCATCATTGCCAGTGAATCAGCACTTAAAAAGCACAGTCTTACTCCTCTGGCAAGAGTAGTGGCCTATCACTCAGCTGGCTGTGACCCTTCCATAATGGGCATTGGTAAGTCGCAATAAAGCACATTATTTTATAGTATCAAGCGGCATTAAAATATTCTTGTGTTGGGCATTCTGTAGGAAAGAAAAGGAGGCTGCAGTGTGCCGAGTCTGGCAGCTCTGAAGACGTTCGTGTAGCTTACTACAGCGAGAGTCCCCGTTCCACTGCATCAGTCCATCCCTCTTATGCAGAGGGACTAACTCACTCCTCAGTTTGGCTGAAAGGGGATGTGCGGAGCCTGACCTATCGTGTTAGCACTGAACTATAGTCCCCCAGGCACCTTTTTTTTTTTTTCTTTTTTTACTCTCTGTTAGTAAGTCAAGGAAATAGGCACTCTCTCAATTTTCTTAAAACCGGTTTTCTCCTGAAATTCACTTTAGTTTCCTGTAAGCTTTAAATCCCATTATTAAATGTGTAACTATGAGTTGTCTTCCTCACCTCTTGCTGAAGGAGTATTGGCTATGTGTACCCCTTTCAGCAGTTACTCAAGCTAAGATTACAGGATACACAGCTGTTCAGGTATTAGTTTGGCAAACCAACTGCTTCTCTTTTTTTTTTCAGTCCCGTATTTTATGCTTCCTAATCAAATAGCTGTTAACGCAAACAAACCCTCAAAGCCGATCCAGACACCCCAGGATTTTTCCCTTCTGTTTAGTTTGTAGACAGCGTTGTGTCCCAGCGTCGCTCGTCCTTTCTGCCATTCTGTTCAGCGAGGTCATTGTTGACTGGTTCCATGTGTCAGTAGAAATGCAAATGAAGCATTGTCAGATTTCTTTTCTTGATCGGACTATCTGACTAACACAACCTTCAAAGCAAATGTAGAGGGAGGGTTTCTTTCCCTAGACTTCTTGCTGTCATTGTGCTTTCTAAACTAGCCCATTCTTTCTAGGTCAGGCAACTCCTTTAGCTTGTTTAAAAACTTCATAAATCATATGGAGAAACAGTTAGTATCCTAACTCCTTAACACCACAGCTTGTCCGCAGCGGCTCAAAAAGACCAGATGAGATTCATCGACATGACAGCAACAGATCTGAGAACAGGAGCTCAGACTGAGCAACTGCCCTTTCACACACTGATGGTGATAGGGAGTCCTGCCTCACAATGTCTAGTGAGAGAATTCATTATTTTTTTTAAAAAAGAGAGAGAGGGGGCAAAAAAGTCTACTTGGCTGTCATTAACGGTCTTTGTATTGTCCACACGAGACCCTCCCATTACTCTCACGCACAACAGGAATACTAAAATCCATCCGTAATCAGATGCATTTGGAGTCTAGTATTAAGCCGCCTGAGGCTTTCTAATAATCCACTGAGCTTTGAACTGGGCCCTCCTTTTAATTTTTTGTCTCTTGGGTCATTTACTTATTTTTATGGGTTTTATTCTTTGAGCTATGAGTTTTCAACACAATTTTTTGGTAGTGAGATAGCATTTAGGATCGTTAACGTTTTAGGATTGGGGTTTTTTTTGTCTAATGATCAGTTACCATCTAGCATCTCAATATCTTTGTACTATCTAATTAGTGTTTTCAAATTCTCTTTGAGTATCTCTTTCCTTAGGTAGCTGTGCTTTGAGGTTAATCTCCGCTAGTGGATTGTAGAAGCTGGTGAAAGGTCTAGAGAGCAAGTCTTACGGGGGGAGCTGGGGGTGCTCAGCCTGGAGAAGAGGAGGCTGAGGGGAGCCCTCATCGCTCTCTGCAACTGCCTGAAAGGAGGCTGGAGCCGGGGGGGTCGGTCTCTTCTCCCCAGGAACAAGCGATGGGACGAGAGGGAACGGCCTCAAGCTGCGCCAGGGCAGGTTTGGGTTGGATATTAGGAAAAACTTCTTCACGCAAAGGGCTGTCAGGCCCTGGCCCAGGCTGCCCAGGGCAGGGGCTGAGTCCCCATCCCTGGAGGGATTTAAAAGCCGGGGAGACGTGGTGCTTAGGGACATGGTTTAGTGGTGGGCTTGGCAGTGCTGGGTTAACGGTTGGACTCGATGATCTTAAGGGTCTTTTCCAACCTGAGCGATTCTATAGCAGGTTGTAGATATCAGCTTTCTTCCAGAGAACAGTTTTATTGCCAAACTCTGTAATGCTCTCAAAAAAATCTTCCTGTCTTCAGCTGGCTGGGACCTGCGTCCAAGGGAACATTTAATGTTAGTTTTTTTGACTAGAAGATTTTCAGATAAATTATATTACAACAATACCCATAACTAAACACATAACTAGCACTCTAGAACGGCCTGCCTTTTTCTTTTTTGTGTACCCGGAGGCTGCAAGTTGTGAGGAAAGAATAAGCTGAACCAAGAGTACTGGATAGGAGAATGCCTCAAAACTGTTGTGAAGTTGTTTTATTTGGCTGGGGACTGTCAGTTCTCTTGACCTGAAAGCTATGCATGTGTTTACCGACATAACTGTGCAGCAGTAGTGACTCTCCTAACTTTCCCTGGCAGTGTGTTGAGAAGGCTGCCAAATAGTTTTGAGATTCAGGAGTTCTCTTACCACCTAATAAAGCAGGTGAGTGGCATATCCAGAATTCATTGGGTGCACAGAGGCTCATGGGAGGGGATCTGATGAGGCTTTATGAAGCTCTCCTATGTATAATATGTTTATAAGCCTTTATTTATTTCTTTTTTATTTAACTAACTGTGCATACAATTTCCAAATAGGCCCTGTACCTGCAATTACCGAGGTTCTGAAGAAAACAGGATTGACCCTGAAGGACATGGATTTGGTAGAGGTAAGGAGTTTTAACATGGCCGGTGAGGTTACTCCTGATCTTTTTAGCAGAAGCATTCCACTCATCCACGTAGCCCCTCATCACAAGGTAGGTGTTTCTGCATGTCTGGAGCCCAGCTGTCTTAGGTTGCCTGCCTGAGCTCTAACTGTCTAGTTTCTACCAAACGGTTTCACAGTTATTACCAAAATCTCAGGCGTGTGGAAATTGAAAATGGCGGATAGCATTCCATGGAAAAAAAGAACCTCAAGTGACATGAGGTTTTACTCTGTTGGCTGGACTGTGAATGGTTTAAGTTAGTCACACTTCTCCATTTGTGAACGAGGCGATTTTTTGTCAGAGCAATAGACTCTCCGTGAACACATTGCATCAGAATATACCACGCCTTTTTTAATAAAAGATACTACATACTTGCTTTGTATCACGTCTGCCAGAAGGATTTGAATTTACGTTGGGTTTGCATGACAATTTGTGTGTTATCTGAGTACGTTTTTATAAACACAATGTTTAATATTTTTCTCAATCAAAATGACGTGAAGAAGCGCACCTCGTTTGATCTTGTGTGCGCACGTGCTGCTGAAAGCTTGTGTGGAAAGTCGGACGTGAACAGTTGTATTGTTTCTCTGATGTTTTAGGTGAATGAGGCATTTGCACCTCAGTATCTAGCTGTCGAAAAAGCCTTGGGCCTTGACCCTGAAAAAACCAATGTCAACGGAGGTGCCATCGCTATAGGTCATCCTTTGGGAGCTTCGGGATCACGGATCACAGCTCACCTGGTTCATGAATTAAGGTATGTACGTAGCCAATAGCTGCTGGTGGTGAATGCAATGCTGATGTATTTACACCTGCAAAAGATTTCTAGTATGGATACTGTGTGACTAAAATCTTCCAGTCTGCTGACTTCAAGCTCTCCACGCTAAAGCGTACTGCTTTCTGTACAAATTTGTTACCTTTGTGCTGTAGTCCGGGTCCTGCAGCTGTTGTTGTTGCAGGACTTTTTGCTTCCTCTAGATCTGATCCAAGCCCACAGTAGTTAGCGGAAGGGTTTCCTTTATTGAAGTGGCCTGGGAGCAAAGTCTCGTCTTTTCTTAACAGGGTCCATTTAAAAGGCTTTGTCGTCACCTTCTTTCTCCTTTAGGCCGTTTTCAGAGATTTTGACTCTTTCGGCTTGCTTGATATGCTTAGCACCATTTTAATCCGAATTTTCCTTCCCCTCCCCACCCCCTTAGGGCAGAGATCACTGTATCTTTTTGCTTGTACTTGCAACACTATGTTAGTGTTCAACCATAAAGCCTCGGTTAATTTGCACCTTGCAGAAAACTGTTTCTTGGGAGTGTGGCTGTAGAAATCTTAGCTTTTAAAAACTACCTTGGCAATAAAATTACATTTTACTTATGCCATTTTTATTATGGGTTGAAACCACAAGTATACCGTCATGTCATTCCTTGCCATTTTGTATTCCTAAGAACTATTTAACGTACCATCTTGTAGGTGGTAAAACACTCAGACCTGCAACCTCTTGTTTTGCTCCAGAAATATTTCAACATCAGTTGTGGCTTCGTGATATTTTTCTAAAAAAAGAACATCGTCCACATTCTAAAACGTCATCTTTAGCAGTGCCTAGTCGATAGCTGGTTTCCTCTCATCAAATCAGGACAACGGCTACTATGGTTTCATAAATGTAATTTTCACTGTTACTTTTTCTGTGCAGGCGTCGTGGCGGGAAATATGCCGTGGGATCAGCTTGCATTGGTGGTGGACAAGGGATTGCTGTTATCATTGAGAACACAGCCTGAGAGATTACGGAGACTGCAGTGTTGCCCGAACTATTAATTCCCTGAGAAACTTCTGCCGTTTGTGACAATAAAGCGTCACTACCTGCCTTCATTTTATGCCATTCCTGCAAGGTAAAGGAACAGCTGAGAAGTCTGAATTCTGAGCAAAGAGATTCATTAATGTCTTTCTTACTAAAGGAAGTGTAACAATGTAATTTCGCACTGATGAAGTATTTTCTAAAAGCCTCTTTTCAATCAACGTTGATGTATTTCTATAGGCAAGATTCTTTTCATTTCCTGAGGAAATTGCCTGTCAAACTTTCACCAAACCTGCCTTAAAATAGCAGGCAGCGCAGGTTTTTAAGCAAGTATTGCTTCAACTATTCTTATTTCACCTACTGCTGCTGTCTGGCGCACGTGCCTCTTTTATCATCAGGAAATGTGAAAAGATAATTGGAGACCTTGTGAAGTATATACTGATTGCAGATTGATGGCTATAACCTGTACCCTGCTGTTTCGCAAGGGAAAAGAAAATGAGCGAAAGCTGAAATTGCCATTGTGCCTCCCAAAAGAACAATAAATATAACAGCAAAAAGAGCTTGGTGTTCCTTTGTTTGTTTGTTTGAAATGTAAATCACTGTGAGAATTGTTCCTTTTGGTAAGTCAGTGTTTGGTTTTGGAGAGGCTGTTTTTCCTGGCTGAGAAATAACTGGTGGTTACCAGTTACTACTGGTGGTAGTTTCTAGACAACTCTAGCAAATCTGCCAGCCTTCCGAGAAGGGAGGTAGTCGCATCTAACTGTGTCACTGCACGGTAACTGCGTACACACAGCAACTCATTTCTTAATTTCCTCTAACAGTATCATCTGTATCTCTTGTATCACTTAACGTGGGGCTGTTCTTAGCTAATTTGAGAAGTGCACATCTGAGCAAGTTGTCTTGCCTCTCGCAGGCGGTGGAGGTGAAGTTATGAATCATTTGACACGATGTAGATCACGTTTGGATGAAACGAGATCTCCGTTGACTGTGCTCACCGAAGTCCTCTAGGCTGGCTGGACTGGCAAGAGCAACTTGCAGCTTGCTCTGCTGTAGATGTCTACGTTAGATGCTCAGTTAGTTGGATGGATCCACGTCAGAGACGGCACGCGCTTCTCCATAGCCCGTACTGTGCTACGTAGGCTAAAGTAGGAACAAAGACTTCAGCCTTTACTCTTTCTCATCCTCTGTCCGCTGTCAAAATATTGCTTATCTACAACTTCTTGCCACGCCACCGGCATGAGCTGTGACGATTGTGAAAGACGGGAGGTTATTCAAAACCTGCCTGCCTAGCCTAGCAAGAAATTCAGGTCAAGGCAAGTAGTGTTACAACTGGTGGATAACCGTTGAAGTACGCTGATCGCCGTTCCCGGGGTTTTTATGGATGCAATGTCTTTAATGACTGTAGAAATACTTCGCGCTGTTTCTATGGATTAAAAAAAAAAAAACCAGCAGCTGCCGTAAGGCAGCAAACCAGATGTTCATCTAACACAGCGTCTGTTTTCCTCTTTCTACTGTATCTTAGTAAGTTAGAGTTACAGGGGTTTCTCTGGTGAAGATACAGTTGCCACGTGGATTTTATAAAGCAGGGTGTTTTCTGTTCTTTGGTCCTTCCATAATAACCAATTCCCTCTTCCTTCGTGACTGTGGATAATCACTGAACTCGTCAGAGAACTGGCTGCAGTTTTTCCAAGATCTCATCCCTGTGTAGTAACAATTCTTTCAGAGCTCATCACTGTGTACGTACAGTAAGGAATAATCCCCTTCGTGCACTTTATTTTGCACATAATGTTTCATTTCCCCCTTTTATCACTCAGTTTTTTGAGATCCGTGTGTAATTCCAGCTGTGAGAGTTAAATTTGGTCATCCATTTTGTCTTTCTTGCAAAATGCATCACGATGGCCACCTCATTTTCCAGATAACTTCTGAACATGTTATCAGCACAGAGGATTGTACATCCTGCTAGTAACCTTTCTTTGCTGTGTGAGCCAACTGCTTATTCCCATATCATTCCGTTTTTATCCTGTTCGTTTCCTGCGAGAGCCTCTGACGAGGGGCTTTGCCACGCTGACGTGAAACAGTGAAATCCTTTCCCATGAAGTTACTGGGACTTAACGTATTGCACTTCTAATAAATGCAACTTCACAACTTCCAATTGTCTTAAAATTCAGTGTCTGCTTTCAGGGGCGGTAAGGGAAAATGCTCTTGTTTTGGAAGTCAATTTAATTTCTTTCTTTTTGCCTCTCTGCGGGCTCAGGTTGCAGTGCCTGGTGGTGTAAACCCTCCCTCTAAAGGATGACGAGTTCAGGTTGGTTAGGGAGAATGCAATCCCTTCTTTAGGTTTCAAACCAACCTAGGCATTCTAGTTAGGGTGAGTTACAGGTGGATTGTCCAAACCTGTGCTTCTGCTCTCTGTTGCCCGTTGGAAACGTGGCTGCTTTGTTAGGCTGCTGCCAAAAGCCCTCCTTTGTGTCGAATAAACCGTTGAACGGTTGAGACCACTGGCAACCGCTCTGCGTAGGCTCCCAGTCATTGAGTGCGTTGTCAGTGACGTTGTCTCCGGGGGGGGGGAAGCCTTTCTTCTGAAAGGTGCATGGATGCTCCGGGTTTTGGGGGAATATGCTGCGTTCCTCTTCTGTAGTTCCTGATTTTCACTTTTAAGTCTAAAGCGTGGTATTCCCCCATGCGCAAAACCAGGTCCTGTGCTAGGTCATGCGCAAACACAGTTTGCTGTGCTTCGGAATATGGGCTTTTTCTTACCAAGTTATTATTAAAGATTAAATTAAAGTTTTGGGCCCCTCACCCCAAGGCGGCCATGGAGGGGCTGGAGCGTGGCCAGAGCAGGGCAGCGAGGCTGGGGCAGGGGCTGGAGCACAAGGCTGGGGAGGAGCGGCTGGGGGAGCTGGAGGGGCTCAGCCTGGAGAAGAGGAGGCTGAGGGGAGCCCTCATCGCTCTCTGCAACTGCCTGAAAGGAGGCTGGAGCCGGGGGGGGTCGGTCTCTTCTCCCCAGGAACAAGCGATGGGACGAGAGGGAACGGCCTCAAGCTGCGCCAGGGCAGGTTTAGGTTGGATATTAGGAAAAACTTCTTCACGGAAAGGGCTGTCAGGCCCTGGCCCAGGCTGCCCAGGGCAGGGGTTGAGTCCCCATCCCTGGAGGTATTTAAAAGCCGGGGAGACGTGGTGCTTAGGGACATGGTTTAGTGGTGGCCTTGGCAGTGCTGGGTTAATGGTTGGACTTGATGATCTTAAGGCTCTTTTCCAACCTTAACGATTCTATGATTACATGATTAGCACCTGCATTGACCTTTGATTCCTGAGCCAGTCTTCCACACTATACAGGGGTGCCTGGCCTTGAGGATTTGGTCTGAGCCTGGCTTTATTAGCAAGCCCAATCATTTATTACAGAATAACAGCAGTAATAACTGATCCTCCTACATCGTTCTAAAGTATGTTCTCCAGTTTCCCATATACAACGACGGTAGAATTGCGTTTCTGCCTTTGGGAAATGAAGACGTCTTACTGAGAGCAATCTGGATTAGGGGAATTTAATAGTGTCCTGGAAGGAGCGGAAGATAGGGAAGAAATGTGTTAAGATTTTAGAGGGATAATTACGTACATTGATTGTACCAAGTGCATGCTTCTTTTTTTCTTTTTAGGCTCAGGTGTATTCTTTATTTTTGTGTGAGTAGTCTCCATTATACAGTATCGTGAAAGAAATCTTGGTTTTTGTCTTTCTTGAAATGTGTGAGAAAAGAAAGCGTTCGTGAAAAGCCTTCGTTGCCCGCGTAAAGCTGTGCGGTGTTTACTGATAAATGTCGACGTAGCTGTCTGCCACGGGGTGGTGCGTTTTAAACACCCTGCAGATCTCGCTGCGTTACAAAGGCTTTTGTCCTTCCTACGGTATTTTCTCCTCAGTGCGTGCTAGGTTAACCTTGCAACTGAACCACCCAACGTTTCGGGTCCCGTTTCTCCTTTTGTGGGTTTTAAACGGGCAGGTGCCGTGATACCAACACCTCTTTGCTCTTGTACACCCCAGCGGTTTTGGCGCCTCGATTTCAAGTGAATTAGAAAGCACCTGGTATTTTGCAGAGTGGGTTCCAACTGCGATTTGAGAGGACTGAAGTACTATAGCTGACAAAAAATGAAGAAGAGAGTAGACTGGGATTCCTTTGTCTAGAAAAAAGCTATTAAACCTTAATCCTAAGCAAGTGTATGTGAGGGAGAAGGTACAGAGACCTCTGATACAGACTTACCTGTTGCACTCCTTTCTGCATTATATATAAGCAGTTCTGTTATGCTTCTAGTGGAGCTCCAATAATTTAGATGGGATGTTGCGTAGCGTTCTATTAAAAAAAAAAATTAATCTTGAAGCTGTCCAAGTGCACCATTTCAGGCAAGCCTCGCCTCGTTGTGAGAGTATTTCTTCCTCAATCTGTAAATCCCGACATTTTTCCATCTGGTGCGATGCTGTTAAGCTGGGCAGGGCTCTGTCTCGCCTCTCCACCCAGCAGAGTCCGTCTCTGACTGGGTCAGCTGGGTGCTACACAGGGATGCTGAGGGGGATCGGAGGGGAAATTAATCCTTCGGAGAGTTCACAGGCTAAGGGTTTAGCGACGGGGGTGCTGTTTCCCTCTCCTGAAAAACAGCTACAAGGAACTAGTGCTAGTGATGTCTTTGCCGACTTAGGTACGTTTACATGAAGAATTAAATTGAAATGAACAGGGAGGTTGGAGCATGATTGTTGGGTTTAGTTTTATAATGGATAAGTATTTCTCATGGGAGGTGAGTTAAGATAAAAAGGTAACATTTTGGAACTTCTTTTAAGGCTGCCGTTTGATAACAAATCCAGCTGCAGGACTAGTAATGCCAGGTGAAAATGCTGTAGCCATAGGAATTGCAGGGCAGATCAGGTGTAAAGTCAGGCTGCTAATCCACAGCTATTTGAAATTGTCAGCATGATAAATTCATCCTGGCAGGTATTAAGCCAGGGCAGCTATTGGTTTTTTTTTTTTCCTTTGGTGGTCATGCTCTTACTCCGATTCAGCAGGAGCAGGGCTGTGTGTTCACACCCTACCTGGGCTGAATCTGTTTTCCGAGAGATGAGGAATTGCCCAAATGTGGCATTAATTAATTCTGAAACCACAGCTTTAATCTCTTTGAAAATCAGCGAGACAGCGAGCTGTTGCAGAGAAGCTTAAGACAGCAAACTCAGGACAGTTAACGTGCCAGTCCATGGAGAGATTGTGGTACCTGACCTAGACACCAACAGCAGGCAGACCGAACTCCTGCCTCCACTTAGATACTTCCGATTTGTTGTTGTTGTTGGTTTGGGGTTTTTTTCTTTGCTTCCGTGAGCCAAAACCTATGAACTATGGGGGTGGAAGAAGCAGGAAGAGAGGAAAGGTTTGGGGCTTTTATTTCTGATAACCTATATGTGAACCGTTTACCCTTCCTGTTGCTAACTAATCGGTTAATGGAGCTTGCCAACACCATCTGACTCCATCTCAAAGGAAGACTCACCCGGGAAGTTTTACTTTGAGAGATCTTAACATTGGCAGCAAGCTGGAGCTCAGAATTTTTTTGGTGTTGGGTTCTTCTGCAAGTTTCTTGCAGTCCTGTATCCAAACATGTTTCTTCAGTGTTGAGTGAATGTCTTCTATTTCACATATTTTCTCTAGCAGTGTATTTATTATAGCTGTTGCCAGGGAGAAAAAAAAAAAAAATCTGAATCCCTCTTTATGAACATCTAGCTCTAGTATAAGATACACATGATAAAATCATTGGGCTTTTTGTTTTGCTTGTAAGAATATTTTACACTTACAATGTTTTTCCCCTCTGCTGTGGTTATTTATAAACAGGGATTTTTCAGGTCTTGAGGAGGGATTTGCAAAATCTAGAAAGAGTGTGAAGCAGAAGACAACGTAATTTAAACACAGAAGGGAAAACCTAAGAGATGGCAGAGCACTGAGAAGTTGTATTTACTGGACCTCTAATCATTGAATTGACCATTAAACAACTCATTTTCAGGAGGCTTTTTTCTCAAACTCACAAGGCTAAGGTTTCTCGCCTACACAAAACAAGTTATGCTCTTTTTAAGAAAAAGTATACTCACCAGACTCCAGAAACTTCTAAACCATATTTTAAGAGTAATAATACAACTGAGATTCAGCAAATCTACAGTGGGTAGAATGGTAAAAATTTGACTCATTTGGAGAAAAGCATGTCAGGTTGTGGTGAGCAAAAAAGCAGAACTCAGCATTGACGACTACTACTCCAACAGTGGCAAGTGTCCGTCTTCAGATACTGAAGATTCAGGGGAAGGTTGTAAGGAAGTAGAGTATGGAGTAGATGACTGAGTATGGAATAGATTGAAGTTGAGGGAAAGGGCAAGTATGGATATGAACCAAGAACTCGCTGTGGCAGGTGTTGAACACAGAGCAAAACTACCCTACACAAACACCGGGATTTATTCATTACTCCTATTTCTAAAAAAAAAAAAAAAAGGTGATGTTCAGGTGCTGTACGCAAGGACGAGGGCTGTCCTGTCTCTGGCCTCCGTACCTACAGCATTACATCCTAGAGATCAGGAGATCTTTGCTTCAGGGGAAAGCTGTGATCAGCTATGTACCCGAGCATATTGTTATTCAAGAAGGAAATCTCAAAGGCACAGGAGCAGGCTGTCCCCATGTGCCCTAAGTCGAGCAGGCGGGGGAGAAGACCGGCCTGGCTGGACAGAGAGCTTTGGCTGGGACTCAGGAAAAAAAGGAGAGCTTACTGCCTTTGGAAGAAGGGGCAGGTGACTCAGGGGGACTACAAGGATGTTGTGAGGTTATGCAGGGAGAAGATCAGAAAGGCGAAGGCCCAGCTAGAACTTAAACTGGCCACCGCTGTTGAAGATAACAAAAAATGTTTTTATAAATATATCAGCGACAAAAGGAGGGCCAGGGAGAATCTCCCTCCTTTGTTGGATGCAGAGGGAAACTTTGCCACGAAGGATGAGGAGAAGGCTGAGGTACTTAATGCCTTCTTTGCCTCAGTCTTTAATAGTCAGACTGGTCATCCTCGGGGTTTTCAGGCCCCTGAGCTGGGAGATGGAGATAGGATGCAGAATGAAGCCCCAGTTGTCGAAGAGGTGGCAGTCACCGACCTGCCTCTCCACCTGGATGCGCACAAGTCCATGGGGCCAGATGGGATCCACCCGAGGATACTGAGGGAGCTGGCAGAGGAGCTGGCCAAGCCACTCTCCATCATTTATCAGCAGTCCTGGTCAACCGGGGAGGTCCCAGATGACTGGAGGTTAGCAAATGTGACACCCCTCTACAAGAAGGTTCGGAAGGAGGATCCGGGGAACTACAGGCCTGTCAGCCTGACCTCGGTGCTGGGGAAGGTCATGGAGCAGATCATCCTGAGTGCCATTATGCGGCACGTGCGGGACAATGGGGGGATCAGGCCCAGCCAGCATGGGTTTATGAAAGGGAGGTCCTGCTTCACTAACCTCATTTCCTTCTATGACAAGGTGACCCGCTTGGTGGATGAGGGGAAGGCTGTGGATGTTGTCTACTTGGACTTTAGGAAGGCCTTTGACACAGTCTCCCACAGCATTCTCCTGGAGAAGCTGGCTGCTCACAGCTTGGATAAGTGCACTCTGCGCTGGGTTGAAAACTGGCTGGACGGCCGAGCCCAGAGAGTGGTGGTGAATGGAGTCAAATCCAGTTGGCGGCCGGTCACGAGTGGTGTTCCCCAGGGCTCAGTGTTGGGGCCGGTCCTGTTCGATATCTTCATTGCTGATCTGGATGAGGGGATCGAGGGCACCCTCAGTCAGTTTGCAGATGACACCAAGTTGGGTGGAAGTGTCGATCTGCTGGAGGGCAGGAAGGCCCTGCAGAGGGACCTGGCCAGGCTGGAGCGATGGGCCCAGGCCAACTGGGTGAGGGTCAACAAGGCTCAGGGCCGGGTCCTGCCCTTGGGGCACAGCAACCCCAGGCACCGCTGCAGGCGTGGGGAGGAGCGGCTGGGAGCTGCCCGGCGGGAAAGGGCCTGGGGGTGTTGGTCAACAGCCACCTGAACATGAGCCAGCAGTGTGCCCAGGTGGCCAAGAGGGTCCATGGCATCCTGGCTTGTATCAGGAACAGTGTGGCCAGCAGGACCATGGAGGTGATGGTGCCCCTGCACTGGGCACTGGTGAGGCCGCCCCTCGAATGCTGTGCTCAGCGCTGGGCCCCTCACCCCAAGAAGGCCATGGAGGGGCTGGAGCGTGGCCAGAGCAGGGCAGCGAGGCTGGGGCAGGGGCTGGAGCACAAGGCTGGGGAGGAGCGGCTGGGGGAGCTGGGGGTGCTCAGCCTGGAGAAGAGGAGGCTGAGGGGAGCCCTCATCGCTCTCTGCAACTGCCTGAAAGGAGGCTGGAGCCGGGGGGGGTCGGTCTCTTCTCCCCCGTAACAAGCAATACGATGAGAGGGAACGGCCTCAAGCTGCGCCAGGGCAGGTTTAGGTTGGATGTTAGGAAAAACTTCTTCACCCAAAGGGCAGTCAGGCCCTGGCACAGGCTGCCCAGGGCAGGGGTTGAATCCCCATCCCTGGAGGTATTTAAAGGACGGGTAAACGTGGTGCTTGAAGACATGGTTTAGTGGTGGGCTTGGCAGTGCTGGGTTAACGGTTGGACTTGATGATCTTAAGGGTCTTTTCTAACCTTAACGATTCTATGATTCTATGATTCTATAAATAGTACAGTGGTACTCAACTACTTTAAGTGGTTATTTGTGTGTATATGGTTTTAAGTCTATAGCGGAAAGTCACACAAGTTATATATATTATCATAAGCTGAGACAACATTTTAGATGCATAATTCTCCATAGAATGAAACAGTGTCAGAACCAAAATAGCCACAAACTGGCATGTTTGTTTCAGTGATGATGGACAGATAGTAAGTAGCTGAACTTTTTTCAGTAAAAAGAAAGTAAGATGTCAAAATCCGAAATCCATGGAAATGCATATGAAAATATATTTTACAGTTAAAGTTTGGAAAAGCCCATACAAAAAAATTCAGCTAGCTGAGACATTTATGCATAGCCCTGCACAGAGACACTGTGCAGCTGCAATTAGTTGCACATGCAAAGATGTAAGACTACCTAGATGCCGCTGCATCTCTGGTGTTGCCATGTTTACCACCAGTGACCAGGAGGCAAAGTAAGAGGAGGGCGCAGCTGTATTGTCTGAACTAAAAGCTCAGCATTTCCTCTTCTTCCATTGGGTAGGCACTTCCCCCTGCTCCTCGCCTGATGCTGTGGCAGCTTCTCACTGCGTTTTTGCCTGCTTTAATTATGTGTTTGGTCACCCATAGATCAGAGCTCCCTTTTTTAAAAAACTTCTGTGTAAAGCTATTGAAGGAGAACAAGAATGTCTGCCTGAAGTGAATTGAATACTTTGGCTCATACATGGTATTTTCTGGAGAAATTGTCATGCATTTTATCCTTCTTGTAATTTTTTTCTGTAAGCTTACAACAGGAGCACTAGGATCCAGACTCACCCAAGCTATTTATGTTTTCTATTTCCCTGTTTTATTATTACTTCTGGTATAAAAACTCCTCCACTATCACTTTCTTGGATAATATATGGTGGAGTTTGGGAAAGAAAGTAACTTTAGATTAACTTTTCCTATCTTCTCCCAAGTATATGAATATTACGAATCTTGGAAACTTTTCTGTAGATAGGCACTTCTTCATCGTTTGTTCATTCACTGCACGGTGTCTGACCATAGCTCTAAAAGTCAGGGGAATTTTATCAGTCAGCTTTAGTTTGAGTAACCATGACTTGTTAGAGACTCTTCAGTGAAGAAAAGCTCTTTTCAGTCTTCCTCTCAAGAAATCATTAGACATGCTTTTAAAAAAAAAAAGTCACTCATAGTTTACTCTCTTGTTCTCTTCATTTTTAGGCTATTATTTTCTTTTTCTTGGGACAGTAGCACTTTTTCTTGTGTGCATTGTTTAAAAAAAAAAAGCGCAACACTCTCAAGCTGTTCAGTAGAGTTGGTTTCTCCTATAAGCGATGCAAAGGCTGCAGTCCATGTGCAGAACACTTGATGAAATGGCTGAACTAGGAGTGAGATAAACAGAATGAACCTTGCATAAGGGCAGGATGCTGCTTTCTGTCAGAAGGGAGCATTTATCACCGTATGCTTTTATGAAGAGACCATCACTGTGCAGCGTGTGATACACTTGAGAACTCTGTTCAGGCACAGTGGGGCTGCTCACCACATCAAACACTGCTGGGGTGGCACCTCTCTCCAAGGGAGAGGTTATCCAGAATGTGAGATCTGCCAGAAATTTCATCACTTCCTAGACCTTGCTTCTGTTAATAAAAATCACATAGTGCTATATTAAATACAGCTTTAAAAATCCTTCTGTATTCTTTCAAAGAGCAGAAAGGAGAGATACAGAAAAACAGCAGATAATTCAGATGTATTTCTGGGAGGTACATCCCATGAGGCAATAAGGGCTATAGAAATGAGAGAGAGGAGAATTTTTGCAGAACTGGGACTGTGCATACAGCAGTATGTTATCACTTTTGCTTGAAGATGCATTCAGAGAGAAGAGGAAAGACAGTCCAACGAAGAGTGCAGGGCTGGGGGGGGTGGTACATGTTGGGAAGCTGAGACACAAACCAGCAAGGGAGCCCTTTTTGTGCAGAGTCAGATGATCCAGGATGATTGGACACTGGTCTGCTGTGCATTGATGGCACGTGATGCTCGTAAATAAGGACAAACTTGCAAGTCAAGCAAAGCTCAAGCTTTTCACAGTGCCTGGTGGGAATTTCAAAACAGGAGCTCTTTAATGAAGTCAAGGAAAATTGTGAACACCAAAGAAACTCAGAAAAATTTAGGCAGACCACTGCACAAGTAATTAGCCACAACAGAAACAACATTCAGTTTACGCTCTGGTTCTCCCTGTCATGAGATCATCTGTATTTGAACCTTAAATTCAGACCAAATTCTCTGTTATTTTATAAACATAATATTTTAGAAAGGTGGATTGTACCCTGTCAAGTTGGTCTTGAATGTATATGCCATAAACAGCGGCTGATAGTACATTCTATAAAGCTAACAATACTTATTCCAGGCTGGAATTTGTTTTTATATCTATCTTGGGTGAGGAAGATTGAATAGCTGTATATAGCTGTTAAACTACTTTTTCCTACCCATATGTGTCTTCAGTCTGTGGATACATCCCACAACAGAGATAAAATCTCAGTCTGCTGTTGAGGTACTGTTTGGTATCAAGTTGCAACCACCCTGCTCAGTTGTGTCTGTGTGCTTAGGATTTGGAATTTTTGAATTTTGTTTTGGAATTTATGTTATGGGATTTTTCTTTTTTAAAAACCTTAATATGCACTACTCTTACTGGTGTATCACATAATCATTGCACTAGTAAATAGTTTTTAAAATCATTGCAAACTGCTCACTACTGATCAAAGCCCAGCAGCCTTTCTCCTGAGATGGTGTGTTGCCTCTCCGGACCAATAAGACGTTTTGCTGAAAAGATACATTTCTGCAGCAACTTTTGTTTAAATCAGTACATTTTCAAAACCTTCTGATTTTAATGAGGAGGGTAATTTCTGCCAACTTGTTTTTTTTATTTTTGAACAAAATGCTGCCATTGATACAGCTCCGGCTTTTCAGTGCCCCCACCACTGCTAATGTTGAATTCCTTGCCCAGCTTTTGCTTCCCCCTGCTACATGAGGCACATGGAGGACAGGGAGGTGATTCGAGACAGCCAGCACGGCTTCACCAAAGGCAAGTCCTGCCTGACCAATCTAGTGGCCTTCTATGATGGAGTAACTACATCAGTGGACGAGGGAAGAGCTACGGATGTCATCTATCTGGACTTCTGTAAGGCCTTTGACACGGTCCCCCACAATATCCTTCTCTCTAAATTGGAAGGATATGGATTTGATGGGCGGACTGTTCGGTGGATAAGGAATTGGCTGGATGGTTGCATCCAGAGGGTAGTGGCCAATGGCTCGATGTCCAGATGGAGACCAGTGACGAGTGGTGTCCCTCAGGGATCCATCCTGGGACCAGTACTGTTTAATAACTTCATCAATGACATAGACAGCGGGATCGAGCGCACCCTCAGCAAGTTTGCAGATGACACCAAGCTGAGTGGTGCAGGTGACATGCCTGAGGGACGGGATGCCATCCAGAGGGACCTGGACAGGCTGGAGAGGTGGGCCTGTGTGAACCTCGTGAGGTTCAACCAACAAGGCCAAGTGCAGGGTCCTGCACCTGGGTCGGGGCAACCCCCGGTATCAGTACAGGCTGGGGGATGAAGGGATGGAGAGCAGCCCTGAGGAGAAGGACTTGGGGGTATTGGTGGATGAAAAGCTGGACATGAGCTGGCAATGTGCTCTCGCAGCCCAGAAAGCCAAGCGTCTCCTGGGCTGCCTCACCCGCAGCGTGGCCAGCAGGGCGAGGGAGGGGATTCTGCCCCTCTGCTCCGCCCTGGGGAGACCCCCCTGGAGCCCTGCGTCCAGCTCGGGGGTCCTCAGCACGGGAAGGACATGGAGCTGTTGGAGCGGGGCCAGAGGAGGCCACAAAAATGATCCGAGGGCTGGAACACCTCTGCTGTGAGGACAGGCTGAGAGCTGGGGGGGTTCAGCCTGGAGAAGAGAAGGCTGCGGGGAGACCGGATTGCGGCCTTTCAGTGCTTAAAGGGGGCTTAGAAGAAAGATGGGGACAGACTTTTTAGTAGGGCCTGTAGCGATAGGACAAGGGGTGATGGTTTTAAACTAAAAGAGGGGAGATTCAGACTGGATATAAGGAAGATATTTTTTACGATGAGGGTGGTGAGGCACTGGAACGGGTTTTGCCCAGAGAGGTGGGAGATGCCCCATCCCTGGAAACCTTCAAGGCCAGGTTGGACGGGGCTCTGAGCAACCTGATCGAGTTGAAGATATCCCTGCCCATGGCAGGGGGGATGGACTGGATGGGCTTTAAAGGTCCCTTCCATCCCAAACCATTCTATGATTCTATGACCTGCAGTTTGCCTTTTTTCCTGCTTGGAGAAGCAGCACTGGCTTTTGTCTTCTAGGCCTTTTAAGTAAGTTTGTCAGTCAAAACTCTCTTGCCATAGCTCACTGTAGTTTCTGAACTTTTAAGTCTTTTCTTCAAAGGATTGAAAGTTTTAGATGGTGAGAAGTGTTTTAGAGTGTGCAGAGAAGCATCTATGAGAGTGAAGAGTTTCTGGTCTTCATATCTATTCATTGCTTCCTGTAATTGTAAGGAAAAGGACCAGATGATTTAAGAGGTCCTTTCTACTTTTATTTTCCTATTAGCCATCTTTGTTTAAAAATCACACTAAAGAGCAAATGCATTTAAAAAAAAAAAAAAAAAGAAACCAGAAAATATAAAATGTGCTCTGATAACAGCTGAGAATTGAGCCCTTCGCCATGAATTCTGATTTTGTTTTCTGCTACATCACACTTTGCCAGTTACTAGTTTTGTCATGGTGTAATTTCCCTGAAAGAATTCCTGTTGATCTGCCACTCCTGCAGCCTGTGTGGTATGGCATTGTCGCTGAACTTTATTTGACTTCATGTAGTTCCATTGCTTTGTATACAGTGTCAGAGTAGTATAATAACTTCCAGTAAAGTATGAGGAATGTAAACTAAATAAAAGACAAAATTAAATTTGCTTTAGGCACAGCTGGCATAGATTTAGATTTGGGTTTAGAATTAGAGGAGTTTATCTCGTTTGGCTTACTTTTTTTGTTTGTACCACGCAACGGCTACAAGGCTAGTTTTAGGGCTAGCGAAAGTAAAATACAGTTGTGAATATTAAGTTCTAGAAGTGGATTGGCTATAAAGAGTGATGGTTCATTGGCATAAATAGATGTCTGGGTTGGAATTAAAGTTGAGGTTGGGGAAAGCAGGAACTTCAGAGCCCACATTACTGCTGAGCAGCATAAAGCCCATGGAGTGAGCTCAAATATGCATGCTGAAAGGGAGAGAATTGCTTTTTCTAAATTCTGTGGATGGCTCTTGTCTCGGTTATGCCAAGGGCAAGGGTTAGGGTTTGGATTTGGGGACAGCTAGTGCTCAAGCACTCTATTCTTTTTTTCCCTATTTCCTTTTTTTTTTCCTATTGCCTTTTTTTTTTCTTCTTCTTCTTCTCCCCTATTTCCTTTTCCCCTCTCCCCTTTCTTCTGGTGGTGGTGGTGAGGCAGGATTCTTCACTGAGAGGATGATCAGTCACTGGAACAGGCTCCCCAGGGAAGTGGTCACGGCCCCAAGCCTGTCAGAGTTCAAGGAGCATCTGGATGACACTCTTAGTCATATGGTTTAGTTTTAGGTAGTCCTGCCAAGAGCAGGGAGTTGGACTTGATGATCCTTATGGGTCCCTTCCAACTTGAGATATTCTATGAATCTATGATTCAAGGGTCACAGGCCTTGGTTGAAAGCTGGTGGCAATAGGTGCCAATGGCTAATGTCAAGTTCCCTGGTGCCAGTCCAGTTTGTTGGCTGGGTGTTAGGTGTTAATATAGCACATGCTAAGAAGGGCATTTATGAATCTTGCAATACTCAAATCCACCCCAGTGGGATGACAGATGCCCTCATCCTGTATCTGTGGACCCATTAATTAATCAAGCTCTGATTTTCAGGTACAGTGTAGACTAATGAGATGCCCACAGTTAGAGTTTGGTCAGGAGCAGTAGGAGCTCAAAGTGCTCATCTGTTTCTGGGTTTTGCAAGGCCTGCCAGGATAAAATAAAGGCTGGTGCTGGCAGCAGTTACATCTTAGGGCAATGTGAGGAAAATTGTGATAACAATTGTTTTCATGATCATCACAAGTCATGTTTTGGGATACAGATCCAAAGTTAGTTACACTTAATACACATTCTTATCATCATAGTTCCCTATATCAAGGCTGTAATTATCTTTAAATACATGAGTCTGTCTCAGGAACCTCTCTGGAGAAACTCTGGCATTGAGCACAAACTTCTATAACAGCCTTGTCTCCAGCTACTTCATTATGCTTAATATCACATTAACTAGAGGCATTTTCTCTCAGGTTGATTTTCAGTGTGCATTTCCCTACTATAGACATAGGTTTCACAGGGGTTGATGGTTCCCAGACCCAGGCAGGGCCATGGGAAGGACTGCCACCACCATCACCTCAGACAGCAGCAGTAACTGCGAGCTGTGAGTCTCTAGTTTAGATCAACCATTTGTCAATTGAACATACAAATGCAGGCATGAAAATTATTATGGCTCAACTACTTGAGGAGTGATAGCATTACGGAACAGTTTCCTGTTGCTTCTCATTTTCACTCTGTTTGTATAAACTATGTACTTCAGGATAACCTGTGGCCGCAGAGTGATGCCAGTGCGGTGCAGAGATTTACAGTGAGTTACATGATCAGATGGAGTGGTGCAGGGGGTATTTCCAAGATCCATTAAGGTCATTCTTTTGAACAGTAGCTGTCCTCCTGCAGGGATTCTGAAATATATTTGCCTTATCATAGAATGCATTGGGATGGAAGGGACCTTTCAAGGCCATCCAGTCCATCCCCCCTGCCATGGGCAGGGACATCTTCAACCAGATCAGGTTGCTCAGAGCCCTGTCCAGCCTCGCCTCGAATGTTTCCGAGGATGGGTCATCTACCACCTCTCTGGGCAACCCGTTCCTGTGTTCAGCCTTCTGGGAAACTTGGAAGAAAACCATACAAATATTTATAATGTACCCAGTGCAATGTTCAGCTTGACACTTAATGCTGAAAAGCTGTTCCAGTTTCAGATATTACACATGCAGTTCTGCTACCCTTTTAAATTGTTTTCTGTTTCCATGAAAACTGTTAGCCCTTCCTCTCTCCCATTAGTCCAGTTAGCATTTTATTACTGTAAATAACGCTGTAGTACCTAACAAGGGAGGAGACTGTAACACCATGTCTTCCTCTTGTCAATCAATATTGACCGGCCCTCTGTGTCACTGCAAGTGTTTGCAAGTTGTATCATCTACCAACATATGCCCGACGGAGTAGTTTCTAATGAGCTCTGGTTATTTGGTCCTGGTGGTTCTGGTTTCCACTGTGCAGATAAGCTATATTCCTCAGAAAATAACAAAAAGATCAGAGGCCTCCTCATAGCTGGTGTAACATACACTGTTTTTATATAGAGAGGTATTTATATGAACCTGAATTGCAGGTTTAGAGATGCTAAAATTACACAAAATCCTGTTCCTGCTGCCTGCATAATCACTGTTTTTCAACAAGGTAATTGAGAAGGAGGTAGGTATTTTTAAAATATTCCTATACACAAAAAAAAAAAAGAATCTGAAGTTACCCCCAACTGAAATGGTAAAATGGAATAATATTATTTGTGCTCTTAAATTTGTGTTTAATTGTGATGAAATAAACTAAAAAATAAAAAAAAAAATATGCAGTTAGTGGTATTTTCTTTGAGAAAGCTAAAAAGGACTCAAACTCTTGCTTGTGCATCTAAAACTATGTATATCAAAGCCATTTTATTCAAACTAGTTATAAAATTGCAGCAATAAAATCAGATGACTCCTGGAAAGGTAATATGATATATAGCAGTTGCTTTGAAACATAATCATTTCATAAAATGTATTCTTTTGATAGTGCAAGGTATTTGCATTACTTTTACCTATAAAATTTTAGAGGACACCAATCGAGCTTTTAGCAACCTATTGACCAACTAAAAAGGATGGTTTCTTTTGAAACTCCATATTCTCTACTGGGGTCCCATTGCTTGTCCTTTTACTGTCCCATAAATGCATTAATTACTACCATAGACAGTTCTGTATGAAAGCAAAGTCATATTGCTGCTGGAGCAAACACCCACAGTCCCTGCATTCTAATCATCTGTTTCATTTTTCCATATCCCTTGAGATCATCTTCCTGTGGTCATGTTTTACCTTACCCTCATTTCACTGCACATTAAACTGTATAAAGTTTCTCTTCCAGCCCTACACAGCCCTATACTGTCTGGTGGTTTCACTCTCTGAGAGATGTTGTGGTTTAACCCAGCAGGCAGCTAAGCACCACACAGCCGTTCGCTCACTCCCCCTCAGTGGACTGGGAGAGAGAACTGGAAAAAAGGTAAACCTCATGGGTTGAGAGAAAGACAATTTAATAGGACAGAAAAGGAAGGGAAAATAATAATAATTATAAAAGAATATGCAAAACAAGTGATGCACAATGCAATTGCTCACCACCCACTGACTGATGCCCAGCAGTGGCCCTGCCCCCAGCCAACCCCCCCAGTTTTTTGTTCAGCATGACGTCATATGGTATGGCATAGCCCTTTGGCCAGCTTGGGTCAGCCGTCCTGGCTGTGCCCCCTCCCAGCTTCTTGTGCACCGGGCAGAGCAGGGGAAGCTGAGAAGTCCTTGCCCAGTGTAAGCACTGCTCAGCAACAACTAACACATCAGTGTGTTATCAACATTATTCTCATCCTAAATCCAAAACACAGCACTATGCCAGCTACTAGGAAGAAAATTAACTCTATCTCAGTCGAAACCAGGACAGAGTTGTGCTGAAACTTAGATGTTCTTAAGCATTATGTTGCCAGTCCAGATCCACTTCAACCTTAGCAGCCTCATCCACCTGCTGATTGTTTTGATGTTCTTCACTGGCCCCACTCTTGGGTACGTGAGCACCTACGTGATGTACTTTTACAGCCAGGTTCTCTATCCGAGCAGCAATATCTTGCCACAATGCAGCAGCCCAGATGGGTTTGCCTCTGTGTTGCCGGTTGCTCTGCTTCCATTGCTGCAACCACCCCCACAGGGCATTTGCCACCATCCATGAGTCAGTATAGAGATAGAGCACTGGCCACTTTTCTTGGTCAGCAATATCCAAAGCCAGCTGGACGGCTTTCACCTCTGCAAACTGACTTGATTCACCTTCTCCTTCAGCAGTTTCTGTGACTTGTCGTATAGGGCTCCATACAGCAGCCTTCCACCTCCGATGCTTCCCCACAAGACGACAGAACCCATCAGTGAACAGGGCATATTGCTTCTCATTTTCTGGCAGTTTATTATACCGTGGGGCCTCCTCAGCAGGCGTCACCTCCTCCTCTGGCGATATTCCGAAATCTTTGCCTTCTGGCCACTCCATGATCACTTCCAAGATTCCTGGGCGACTGGGGTTTCCTATTCGAGCCCGTTGTGTGATCAGTGCGACCCAGTTACTCCACGTAGCATCAGTTGCATGATGTGTACAAGGGACCCTCCCTTTGAACATCCAGGCCAGCACCGGCAGTCGGGGTGCCAGGAGGAGCTGTGCTTCAGTACCAACCACTTCCAAAGCGGCTTCATATGCTGCCAATAGCTCTTTCTCAGTGGGAGTATAGCAGGCCTTGGATCCTTTGTATCCCCGACTCCAAAACCCTAGGGGTCGACCTCGAGTCTCCCCTGGTGCTTTCTGCCAGAGGCTCCAGGTAGGGTCGTTCTCCCCAGCTGCGGTGTAGAGCACATTTTTGACATCTTGCCCTGCCCGGACTGGCCCAAGGGCTACTGCACGAACTATCTCCCGTTTAATTTGTTCAAAGGCTTGTTGTTGCTCAGGGCCCCATTTGAAATCGTTCTTCTTCTGGGTCACTTCACAGAGAGGGCTTACGATCAGACTGTAATTTGGAATATGCATTCTCCAAAAACCCACAATGCCCAAGAAAGCCTGTGTTTCCTCTTTGCTGGTTGGTGGAGACACGGCTGTTATTTTGTTGATCACATCCATTGGGATCTGACGACGTCCATCTTGCCATTTTATTCCTAAGAACTGGATCTCCTGTGCAGGTCCCTTGACCTTACTTTGTTTTATGGCAAAGCCGGCCTCCAGAAGGATTTGGACTATGTTCTTCCCTTTCTCAAAAACCTCTTCTGCTGTATTGCCCCGTATGATGATGTCATCAATGTATTGCAGGTGTTCCAGAGCTTCAATCTGTTCCAGTGCAGTCTGGATCAGTCCATGGCAAGTGGTGGGGCTGTGTTTCCACCCCTGGGGCAGTCGATTCCAGGTGTACTGGAGGCCCCTCCAAGTGAAAGCAAACTGTGGCCTGCACTCTGCTGCCAAAGGGGTTGAGAAAAACGCATTAGCGAAATCAGTCGTGGCATACCACTTGGCTGCCTTTGACTCCAGTTCATATTGAAGTTCTAGCATGTCCGGCACGGCAGCGCTCAGCGGCGGCGTGACTTCATTCAGGCCCCGATAGTGTACTGTTAGTCTCCACTCTCCATTAGCCTTTCGCACTGGCCATATGGGACTGTGAAAAGGTGAGCGAATCTTGCGGATCACTCCTTGGCTCTCCAGTCGATGAATCAGCTTACGGATGGGAATCAGGGAGTCTCGGTTGGTGCGATATTGCTGCCAGTGCACTGTTGTGGTAGCGATTGGCACCTGTTGTTCTTTGACCCTCAGCAACCCCACAACAGAAGGGTCCTTCGAGAGACCGGGCAGGGTCTGTTTAATTATTTCCTCCGTCTCCAAGGCAGCTATACCAAAAGCCCACCAGTACCCTTTTGGGTCCTTGAAATACCCTCTCCTGAGGTAGTCTATGCCAAGGATGCACGGGGCCTCTGGGCCAGTCACAATGGGGTGCTTCTGCCACTCCTTCCCGGTTAAGCTCAGTTCAGCCTCCAATACAGTCAGCTCTTGGGATGCCCCTGTCACTCCAGAAATACAGATGGGTTCTGCCCCTTTACCGCTTGATGGCATGAGGGTACACTGTGCATCGGTGTCCACTAGAGCCTTATACTCCTGTGGGGCTGATGTGCCAGGCCATCGAATCCACACAGTCCAGTACACCCGGTTGTCCCCTTCCTCCACCTGGCTGGAGGCAGGGCCCCTCTAGTCCTGGTCATAGCATTCTTTACTCACTTCTTGTAAATGTGAATCAGAAGTCCCTTTATTAAGATTGGAAGCAAAATCAGCCCTTCTGCTCTGCCTGGGGAACCGCTCACTGGAAACTGGAGCAGCAATTTTCCTGGAAGAACCCCCTTGTGTCATTGTTTTTCCTTGCAACTCATGTACCCGTGCCTCTAGGGTCAAGGTAGATTTTTTCCATCCCACTTCCTCATGTCTTCTCCATGGTCACACAGATAAAACCACAGGGTGGCCGGTGACGTGTATCCACTATATCCTCTCTCTTGAGGAGAGGGATGCTTACTCCTAATAGCTGAGATGATACTGGTCTGTACAGGTGGGGAGCAGGACATATCCTCTTTGAGGTGCTGAACTCCTGGGGCAGTTTCTCCACAGCCGAGATGCAGGCCCGTAGGGAGGAAGAGAGACTTCCTTCGTATTGTCGGAGTTGGCCAGCCATTTCATCCACCGTTGGTCCCTCTTCATCTTTCCAGGTCATTATTGCCAAAGAGTTTGCGTACGATGATGGTGCACTCTGTACAAACTTCCGCCACATGGGTCGTGTGCACTGGACTTCATCTGGATCTTTGGCTTGTTGTCCAGGTCACCATAAGTCACCTCCAGCATGGCTAATTCCCTCAGGTACTGGCTACCTCTCTCCATGGTGGTCCACTTGCCTGGGTGACATATAACATCTTCCTTGAAGGGATACCTTTCCTTCACGCCTGACAGGAGTCACCTCCAGAGGCTGAGGGCTTGTGCCCCTTTTCCAATCGCTTTGTCAATGCCCCCTTCCCTAGAAAGGGATCCCAGCTGCTTGGCTTCCCTACCCCCCAATTCCAGGCTACTGGCCCCATTATCCCAGCATCGGAGCAGCCAGGTGACAATGTGCTCGCCTGGAGGACGGCTGAAATCTTCTCGCGTGTCTCGCAGCTCACTCAGGGACAGGGATTGGGTGGTTACTGCCTCGTTTATGAATTCTGCCACTTCCTCCTCCTGTTCTTGTGATGGCCCTGCTTCAGAGTAGTCTGCCTCGTCCACTTCTTCCCTTAGTAGGGGAAGAGTTTCTTCCCTTACTAAACGAGCTGACTTTCGCTTTCAACATTTCTTCTTGTGTATAGAGGCGACTGATACTGGCACGGGTTGGTTCTCTGGTTCAGCCGCAGTGCCTGTTGTGGGGGGTCAGAGTAGCCGCAGTGCCTGTGGCCGGAGCTGGCGTAGCCGCAGTGCCCGTCGCTTTGTCGTCAGATCCAGAGACCTTCTCCTCCCCTTGAGGGTTCTGAATACTGTTGAATAGGGCTCGGTAGGCATGGGCCAGGCCCCAGCACGTTGCAGTGATTTGTCTCTCTCTGGAGTTGCCAGGGTGACGGCATCCTTTTTCCAAATACTTTACTAGCTTTTCAGGATTCTGCACTTGTTCGGGGGTGAAGTTCCAGAACATTGGAGGTGCCTGCTGTCCTAGGCATTTGCCCATGCTATCCCACACACCCTGCCACTCATATCTGTCCAGCCTTGGGGCAGATCTCTGGATGATATTCTTAAATTGCTTATTAACCTTAGACAAAACCGAAACAATATTCCCAAGAAATACCAATAGAAGTATCTTAACTATCCAAGGATGCTCAAGATACCGAAAAGTTACTGTAATGAAGGAGGAAACATCATAGAAGAAGGTAGCGAAGGTGCCATTCTGTATTTCCTCCATAAAAAACCCCTCAGAGGAAGAGGTATAATTGCTAATTGTCTCCACGAGGTGGTACCTGAAGTACAGTAATGGCTTCACTACAGAACCCAAATACCAGATAATGCTCAAGGTCAGTGTTTTAATAACAAATCTCCCAGGCAAAACATCACTAATCACGGCAGAGCACAGCAAACTGCAAAACCCAACACCAGTCTTTAACACGTACTGCAAAAACAAGAGCATGGTGCAGATCAAGTAGACTAATACCGAGAACAGATGAATCAAAATTATGACCAGCAACTGTTAACAGATATAAATTCCTTAATGCGCTCTGGTTAATCTGTTTTTATCTCAAACCCTTTGTGCCCCACGTTGGGTGCCAAAAAGGACTGTCGTGGTTTAACCCCAGCCAGCAACCAAGCACCACACAGCTGCTCACTCACCCTCCCCCCCCCCCCCCCTCCCCGGTGGGATGGGGGAGAGAATCGGAAGAGTAAAAGTGAGAAAACTCATGGGTTGAGATAAGAACAGTTTAATAATTGAAATAAAGTAAAATAGTAGTAGTAGTAGTAATTAATAATGATATACAAAGCAAGTGATGCACGATGCAATTGCTCACCACCCGCTGAATGATGCCCAGCACGTCCCCAAGCAGATATCACTGCCCCCCAGCCAACTCCCCCCAGTTATATACTGAGCATGACATCATACGGTACGGAATAGCCCTTTGGCCAGTCTGGGTCAGCTGTCCTGGCTGTGCCCCCCCCTCCCAGCTTCTTGTGCACCCGGCAGAGCCTGGGAAGCTGAGAAGTCCTTGCCCAGTGTAAGCACTGCTCAGCAACAACTAACACATCAGTGTGTTATCAACATTATTCTCATCCTAAATCCAAACCACAGCACTATGCCAGCTACTAGGAAGAAAATTAATTCTGTCCCAGCTGAAACCAGGACACAAGCTCAGCATTCCTTGGTCTTAGCCTCCTTGAAGAATAAAATATGGGTCTTACTGTATATTATAAGGCCATTTCTAGTGTGATCTCTCTCTTGTCCTTTTCACTTGGCTGTTCCTGAGTTCTAAAATTAACTGTCGGCAAGCACTTACAGGTATTTTTACAGCTGCCCCTGTGATATTGATGTGAACTCTTTTTTTTTTTTTTGCCTTTCTGCCATTTATTTCACACATTCCTAAGGTGGATTTGATTTCTGACTTACTTATTGTACAACTGTATTATTATTACTGTTTGCTCTATCTTTTCTGGAAATCTTTTTGTTCTACCTTTATAAATTTTCTTATAGTCTTAGTCATTTGTATCAGCCCTATAAATAATGTTAGTAGTAGTAATATATTTACTTTATACTTGAGGGTTCTTGTTGTAAGGGTATGTGGAAGAGGAGTGTCTGCTCCTTTAAGGGTATCTGGTCAAGGGCCTTTTTCAGTGCAACAAGAAAAGGAGGAAGCCATAAACAAGAACATACAGGGACACAAACCTGACCAGCAAATGATCAGGGAGGCAGTGATGAGAACCAAACCTGGTCAGTCAGACTAATTGATGGGCTATCAAGAAACTACAGGCACCTCTTCCAGGAAAATCAACCTGGAATTTGCAACTAAGACTGTAAAGCAGGGGGACCCCGGACTGGGAGGGGTGCAGGAATTGATGGAGCTGTACAAACCCATGGGGAACATGCAGGGGAAGGGGGAACAGGGAATAACAAAGAGAGGGGGATAGGCAGAAAAAGGTATAAAAAGGGGTCGGTTGCATATAAAATGGGGCTGGTCAGGATGCTTGTTTGGCTGAGCCCTGTGTCTGATCACCGCAGTCTGTCCTATCTTCTTATTAAATCTTTTCTTAAACTATCTCTCTGCATGATCTCAGTCTCTGTCTTGTGTGTGAGCTGCAAGGACTAAGTGCCAGCTACTGGTGAGACCTCTGTATGTGTAAGTGAAAATTGGTACCAGCTACTGGAGTCGGGCCGGGGGTGTGGGTGCCCTGGCCTGTGGTGCCAGATACTGGAGCCACTGGCATCTCAGCGTCAGCTATTGGAGCCAGTGGGGTTCTTTAACTTCCAGCCACTGGGGCAGGAATGGTGTGTGTCCCAAAGCCAGCTTCTGGGGGGGGACCAGGGTGAGTGAGGGGCTCCACACTGGTGGCTGGAGAGGGACTGCAGGTTAAAGACCAGGTGCCTGGTGCCAGCTGCTGGGGCATGAGTGACTGTGTCTTCCCCAAAGAGAGAGAGTGTGAGTGAGTGTGTGTGAGTGTGTGTGTGTGTGTGTGTGTGTGGTCATTCATTCATTCACTAGCAAACTTTAATCTGGACCAGCCAGCTTGGGGGGGGCTCGGGTCTGGGCAGAGGGGTCTGTGCTGGTACACCCAGGGGGACTTGCAAATGTAGAGTGCATGAGGGACGAGTGTGTGAGTGCTGCCTGTTTGCAGCGAGCACTGAGCTGGACCAGCCAGCGAGTAGGGGACCTGTGGGGTGGGTAAGGGGGCCTGGGATCCAGACAGGGGTGCTGGTGGACAGAGAGGCCATGCCAGTACTCAGGGGATCCATGAATGTGCATGTGCTTGTGAATCCAAAGTGTGGTGTGTGTGTGCCTGCACTACTGACCAGTCTGCCAGTCCAAGAGGAGCATACCCTATACATGGGTGCTGCTGAAGGCAATGACTTGTTGTCACGTCCCACCTGGGGAGGAGGGGGGAGGAGTGACAAAGATTCGCAAATCCTCTTGGTGTGGATTAAGGTGGGCCAACACTCAAGGCCCATACACAAACACCAGCTTTAATAGAAAGCTTCTATAGAGACAAATATTGAGTACAAATATTTGATACCCGCCAACCCTCTCACGGTTATATCCACCCCAGCTATGCGGTTTTACGGAAAGTCAAGGTAGGCTATGCAGTACTTGACTTCAATTTAACAACTCCAACAACTTAATCACCTTAGGAAAAGTGATACAAAAAAGAGAGAGAGAGAGAGAGAGAGAGAGAATCACCAGTCCTGGATCCAGCGTTGGTCCTGCCAACAAGGGTATTCGGTGAGGGAAGAAGAAGATTCTTATAGAGATGATTCTGCGCAGGGTGCTCGGTGAGAATAATTCCACAAATCACGCACGCACGAACATGAGCACGAACGTAAACACGAGTACCGGCACACGCATGAGCACACAACACACACAAACTACAGCACATTTATCAGGCTACATGATTAGTATAAACCCGCCTAAATTTACACTTATTGGTTAGTGATTAACATTTCGTACACTATTGGTTTACTGTATTTAAATTAGCCTCGCTTGCTGTGTAAATTAGCACGCATGCTCCTTTCGGGTGTGGGGGGGCAAGTCTTTTCGGTCCCGAATTGAGTCGGTGGTCGTGATCTCCCCTCGCCACATTTACCTTTCACCTACTTTCTGCAGTTTTATCTTCTCTGGCCACCGTCCAGTCTTTGGTGCCAAGATGTTCACTTTTGTCGGCTTGTTAGCTCTTCTTCAAGGTTAGAGCCGTTAGTTTTCCACAGTTTGTTATCTTTTAGCTCCCTCCCAAATTCCTTTCCCAAGGCACAAGTGGTTAGTAGTTTTGCTAATTGGAAAATTACATCAGTGACCAGTCAAACCAAGAGGAGTGATACCAGGACTGTCCCCCAGGCAGTAGGGGTGTGTGGGGGGGAATAAGAGCTTCACAGACCACGGGGGATGGGGCCGAGGCAAGGCCGTCCTGTCTCCACAGGACTCCCTCCCTCACCCTCACTCCAGGGTACTGCCCGGTCCTGGGTCCTAGCGACCGTCGCTCTGCATTGTGGTTTTAGCACACAGGCTGCTTGAGACATCTTGTTTTACATTAGCAGTTCTCTACACTTGTCTGTAGCAATCTGTGTGACTGGAGTTTCAGGGTCCTCCGTGTGTGTGTGTCTGTGTCTGTGTGTCAGATGTGTGCTCAGCTTCACTACTGGTGCCATGTCCCTCAGTCTGGGCAGAGGCTCTGGGTCCCTGGGCACCGGGCTTGGACTCCAGCATCTGGGCAGGAGGGTCCTAGGCTGGAGCGGCTGGTAGAGGCAGCCACACTCTTGACATCACTTATGCAGCATAGATTAATACATATTTTGCATATTTTAAAATATTCCATCCCACTGCCATTACCTAGGGTCCAAAATCAGGAAAATTACAAATTGTCGCCTGCATTTATCTAACTGTCCTACAGAAGAGCATATAATTAAATATTCTGTAATTTAAGTCAGACAACATAGGCAAGAATATTTCCACCATGGCCATCTGTAAGGTAGTCTTATATAGTTCTGGTTATGCTTTCAAAAGACAGTATGGGATCTCTCCTCCACCATAAGCACTTGCACAGTGACTGTTCTCCTGAGATGTCAAGATTTCCAGTCCTATGGATCTGCCTTTTCCTTTAGCAATATGATTTATTTAGTTAGTGAGCTGGAGGAGGATGCGTTTTCTACATGTGTATTATGCAAACCACTCTCCTTAAAGCCTGTCAAACAGATTTCATCATTGAAAGGAAGTTAACTCCTGTTTAATATGCTTTTTTACAATCTTAACCATAAGCATGAAAACTGTTGGAGTGAAGGTGTGCTCCCTCCCCCACCCCACCCCCCAACCTTTATCTCCTTTATCTCAGGTGATAATCATCAGTGACAGTTGTAATCTGCCTCAAAGTGGATTCGGGAAACAGATAACACCACAATAGCCGAGGACTATTGTGCAGTGTGCCCACCTAGTCACAGTGAAGAAACTAAAATCTGTGGTCGGTATGCAAATATGAGTCAATCATCTGATGCAGCCACCCAAACAGAGCCTTCGAGGGAACATGCAGCCGTCCAGGTCCTGGGTTGCAGGGAGTGCCTGAGTTTCAGGTCAGTATCTGACGGCAGCAGTGAGCTCACCTGTGGGAGATGTGCCCAAGTAAAGAAGCTGCTCAGCCTGGTGATGGAGCTTCGAGAGGAGGTGTCCAGGCTGAGGAGTATCAGGGAGTCAGAGAAGGAGATTGACTGGTGGAATTGTACTCTACCATCACTGAGACAGATGCACCAGCCAACCGCGGCACAAGAGGCAAAGGACCCCCTACCCTCTCACCACCAGGCAGAAGGAGGAGACCCAGGTGACAGAATAGAATGGAAGCAGGTTACTGCTCGGGGCAGCAGGCAAATCCACTCTCAGCCTGCCTCACCTTCCCAGGTGCCCGTACACAACAGGTACGAGGCCCTGGAATCGGATGGGCAGACAAGCGATGATGTGGACATAGGTCCTTCTGGGATGGAGGGGTCGTCTAGGCAACCTACCCCCCCACATCACAACCACTCATGTCAAGAAAAAAAGAAGGGTACTTGTCATAGGTGTCTCCCTTCTGAGGGGAACGGAGGGTCCCATGTGCCGACCGGACCCAACCCACAGGGAAGTCTGCTGCCTCCCTGGGGCCAGGGTAAGAGATGTCACTAGAAAACTCCCCAGTCTGGTAAGGTCCTCAGACTATTACCCACTATTAGTTCTTCATGTTGGCAGTGAAGAGGTAACAAAGAGAAGTCCTAAGGCAATCAAAAGGGATTTCAGAGCCTTGGGGCAGTTAGTTGAAGGACCAGGTGTTCAGGTGGTGTTCTCTTCGATCCTTCCAGTAGCAGGGAAGAACAGTGAAGGGAACAGGCAGACCCAGCTGATCAACACGTGGCTCTGAGGCTGGTGTCATTGGCAGAACTTTGGTTTCTTTGATCATGGGATGGTCTATTCATCCCCAGGTCTACTGACATCCGATGGGATGCACCTTTCTCAGAAGGGGAAAGGGGTTTTTGCCCAGGAGCTAGCAGGGCTGATTGATAGAGCTTTAAACTAGATTGGAAAGGGGGAAAGGGACAATACCAGGCGAGTCAGCAATGAGCAACGGGATGGCACGCCAAAGTTCAAGGAGCTGCATGCTAGTGAGATTCCTCAGGCTGCTCCACGAGGCAACGGGCACAATGAACCGCACTTGAAGCGTTTCTACACAAATGCACGCAGCCTGAGGAACAAGCAAGAGGAGCTAGATGCCTTGGCCCAGTCCCAGAGATACGACATCATAGGCCTAAGTGAAACCTGGTGGGATGAGTCCTGTGACTGGTGTGCCATGATGGATGGTTACAGGCTCTTCAGGAGGGACAGGCAGGGCAGGCGAGGCGGCGGGGTGGCATTGTATGTAGTGGAGGGGCTGGAATGCATGGAGCTGGCGATGGCCCAGTTGAGAGCCTCTGGGTAAGGATTAAAGCACGGCCAAAGCTCAATTAGAGCTGAAGCTGGCCAGTACTGTGAAGGACAATAAAAAGGGCTTTTTTAAAATATGTTAATAGCAAAAGGCAGGCCAGAAATAACATTGGCCTGTTACTTGACGAGCATGGTCACCTCACAAACAGGGACATAGACAAAGCAGAGACGTTTAATGCTTTCTTCGCCTCGGTCTTCAACACCGATGATGGGCTCTGGGAGCCCCAGAGCCCTGGGCTAGAGAACCATGAGTGCGAGAACGACAAACTCCCAGCCAACCCCGGACTTGTGTGGGATTTGCTGCTTCAGCTGGATCCCTATAAGTCAATGGGGCCCGATGGGATTCATCCGAGGGTACTTAAAGAGCTGGCTGATGTCATAGCGAGACCTCTCTCAATGATTTTTCAATGCTTTTGAGAATCTGGAGAGGTCCCAGTTGACTGGAAGCTGGCAAACGTTGTCCCAATCTTCAAGAAGGGCAACAGGGATGACCCCGGTAACTGCAGGCCTGTCAGTCTCACCTCTGTGCCTGGCAAAATCATGGAGAAGATTATTCTGGGAGTTATTGAAAAACACCTGAAAGACAGTGCAGTCATTGGTCCCAGCCGGCACGGGTTCACGAGGGGAAAGTCCTGCTTAACAAACAATTTTTTTCTGTGACAAAGTTACCCACCTAGTTGACCAAGGGAAGCCAGTCGATGTAATCTTTTTGGACTTCAGCAAAGCCTTCGATACTGTCTCTCACAGTGTCCTCCTGGACAAAATGTCCAGCATACAGCTGGATAAACACATAATGCAATGGGTGAGCAATTGGCTGACAGGTCAGGCTCAAAGGCCTATAGTAAATGGGGTTACATCGGGCTGGTGACCAGTCACTAGCGGGATTCCGCAGGGATCCATCTTGGGGCCAGTGCTCTTTAATGTCTTCATAAATGACTTGGATGCAGGACTTGAAGGTTTGTTATCTAAGTTTGCTGATGACACAAAATTGGGAAGAGCCATTGACACTCTTGAGGGCAGAGAGGCCCTGCAGAGAGATGTAGACAAATTAGAGAGCTGGGCAATCACCAACCATATGAAGTTTAACAAGGGCAAGTGCTGGATTTTGCACCTGGGACATGGCAGCCCTGGATGTACATACAGACTGGGGAAGGAGAGGCTGGAGAGCAGCCCCACGGAGAGGGATCTGGGGGTTCTGGTCGACGGCAAGTTGAACATGAGCCAAGTGTGCCCTGGCAGCCAGGAGGGCCAACCATGTCCTGGGGAGCATCAAGCGCTGTATTGCTAGCTGGTCGAGGGAGGTGATTGTCCCGCTCTACTCCGCACTGGTGCGGCCTCACCTTGAGTACTGTGTGCAGTTTTGGGCCCCACAGTACAAAAAGGATACGAAGCTACTAGAGAGTGTCCAGAGGAGAGCCACGAAGATGGTGAAGGGTTTAGAGGGGAAGCTGTATGAGGAGCGGCTGAAGTCACTTGGTCTGTTCAGCCTGGAGAAGAGGAGACTGAGGGGAGACCTCATCGCGGTCTACAGCTTCCTCACAAGGGGAAGAGGAGGGGCAGGCGCTGATCTCTTCTCCCTGGTGACCAATGATAGGACCCGAGGGAACGGCAGGAAGATATGCCAGGGGAGGTTTAGGCTGGACATTAGGAAAAGGTTCTTCACCCAGAGGGTAGTGGAGCACTGGAACAGGCTCCCCAGGGAGGTAGTCATGGCGCCAAGCCTGACAACATTCAAGAAG
This sequence comes from Nipponia nippon, assembly GCF_047370975.1. Classification (NCBI taxonomy): domain Eukaryota; kingdom Metazoa; phylum Chordata; class Aves; order Pelecaniformes; family Threskiornithidae; genus Nipponia; species Nipponia nippon. Next base: position 5,527,154 of record NW_028262352.1, on the reverse strand, counting down.
CACTTGGACAATGCCCTCAGACATATGGGGTGAATTTTGGGGTTGTCCTATGCAGGGTCAGGAGTTGGACTCGATGATCCTTGTGGGTCCCTTCCAACTCAGGACATTCTATGATTCTATGATCTTACCCCCATAAATAGTGAGCAGCCCAAGAGCCCCTTGAGCTCTCCTGCATGCCAGTTGGCTGCATGCCAGGATCTCCCCTTGAGTAGGGATGCCTCTCAAGGTTGCTCCTCGAGGTTGAGTGATTCCTTGCTGCAACAGATCCTCAGTAAGTGACTAACAGCATGCTAAACTTTGAAATCTTAGCTAAGTGATATAAAGGATTGATTGCGCATATAAAATCCTTTAGACATAAACCGTTGACCAAGTCTGGGACTAGAATTGGATCCAGCCGCACCTAGGCTCCTGTCTGAGGAAGGAGTTTAGAAAGCAAGGGGGTCCTTTCTGAACCTCATGACTCAACGAGAGGGTCTCCCTGACAGTTTTTGTCTGACCTTGTGCTCTATGCAGTAAATAATCAAGTGTACCTTGCCATCGAATATTTTTAAACCACTGTCGCATTTACCATTGAACCTTGTTAACTCATTGTTTTATGTCAATAAAGTATATTTTTGCTTCTCTCTCCATCTGCAACATGGTATATTCCAGTTTATGATGCACACATTGTAGGCATGTGGAGTAATTAAGCAAAACAATAAACTACAGGCAAATGAGCTTTGAGGCTCACTTTAAGCTTTGTATTTCTCTGTTTTATCACAAAAGTATTCAAATATTTATTACCTTCATTACCATATAGCCCAATTCATTGAAGTACTTAATAGGTCTAATTCTAAGCTTTCCAGCAGCTTTCTTTGATTTAGTAAGGTTAATCATAACTTCAAGATACAGCAACAGTGCTCTTCTTGATTGTTGGTTTGAGAGGATACTTATTAAAAAAAATCTTATACTATCTCTTTGATAATACCTTTTAATTACTGTTAATACTGTCCCATGCATACCCACTTTAATCAGTATCTGTATTTGGAGTAATTTAAAACATCTCATGCAGAAAAATTTTCATTTTCTAATAATATTTGAACTTCTCTCAAATATAAAGTATTTCCTGATCCATATGGTATTGATTGACTCTACCTAACTTGCATAAAGTAACAAAAAAAAAAAAAAGTTGAACACTAAGACACGAACAGTTAGCCACTTCTGTGGCAAAGGGAGTTCTTTTTGACAGAAGGAGAACCGGGTATTGGAGACAGGTGCTTATTTGTGACTCAGCCTCAATGAATATCAAAAGCCCTGTGACTTAGATGTGGCTAGAATTGGATAATAAGTAGAAATTTTCTTTGCTCATAATGGCAAGCTTCTGCCAGCCAGGACTTTGCTCCAAGATGCTGTCTCTGGCAGCTGGCCTCTGTGATGGGCTTTTTGGGTTATGCTCAGGGCTTCCTCATCTCGACTCACTGTGCTCCTTCCTTCTGTGGCTGCTTTTCTTTCAGCCTCCATCCACTTGCACTAGTCTGTGCTGCATCCTGGGAGGTGTCCTGGGCTGCTCGGCTGGAGCATGACCCAGCCTGATGTGTCTGTGCCGTAGCTTGTGGGTCCTGCTGGTTCAGCTGTTTGACGCCATGTGATTGCTTCCCACAGGTATCCTAAGTACAGGGCAGTCATTTTCACATGCTCATTACATTTTTCTGAGGCATGCTTAGTCCTGTTGGAAAGGTGCTTAAGAATTTCACTGATGGTTAACAACTTTTTTCCAGATTTCTGATCTAAGTTTCTATCAGTTTGTTCTTTGTGCAGTGCTGTGCCTTTAGTTAAAAGGAACAGCTCCCATCTTTATACATGTAAAATCTCCTTTCGATATTTAACACCCCACAATCATTCTCCTTTGTCCTTCGGTTTGCTAGACAGAATTTTTTGGCTGAAATGCACTTTTTAAAATATACCCCTCTCGAACATGAATGACCAGATCTATTCTGTATTCCATATGAGTCTTTCCAGGGCACTATATAGTGTATTTGGTATTTCCCTGTCTCAACTAGAAGTGCTTCTTGTCACATATCTTCAGGCCATATTTGCTTTGCATGTTGGCTGCATGCTTATGGTCACCCTGTAATCAGCCAGTGCCTGATCTGTCTGCTCCTCTCTCTTCCACTCAATGAGCTTCCAGTTTATGTCCACATTTATTAAGATTAGTCCTTAAGGGCAAGTCTGTGCCCCTTTCTAAATTCCACTTTTCGAGTTCATAAATTTTTAATATGTGATCTCCCAGTTTTCCCCTGCATTAATGATGCATCTTAAATTTCTGACTGTAACAATGCTAGAATATTAGAGCATTTCCTTTTTTTTTTTTTTTAAGGTGAAGATTAGCAAAGTTTATTAGAATATTTTTATTTTTTGGTCCAAGATTAACATCACAATTTTGAGTTACCATTAATACAGAAAAAACTAGAAAACAGGCAAATGAGATTGATCTAAAAAGAACTTTATATTAAAAAATAACTTTAATTAAAGACTCTCCTCCAGCTTCATAGTTACTGGTATAGATTATTTCTTTTGTACCTCTCACCTCTGTAAATATCCATCTTTTCCAGTAAAACTAATCATGCCCCATGTGGCAGCTAAAAAGAGCACTTATCTCAAGATCAGATAATGTAGATATACTTCCTTTCTCTTGTCTAGAAAATCTGCCATCTTGTCAAGTATGTTAGGATAGTTTGATGTGATCTGCCACTGGTAAACCAGTGTGTGATTTATCTCATTTTCCATTTACTTCTGCCTTTAATTACCTTTTTTTCAATACTCTTGAGAAAAGGGTAATAATGCTGTGTTCACTCTCTCTCCTCTTCTTAGAGATGGTGCATTTTCTGTTTTCCAGGCTCTCCTGAGTGGATAGGGCAATCAGAAAGTACATGTAAAGAGGCTATCATTTCTTTCAGAACTGTTGGACAGAGGTTATACAGAGGTTATGGTTTTTTTCCTTGAGTTCCTAACGTGATTTTCTTTTAAAAAGAAACACCCACCCACCCCACCCACCCCCTCAATATCCTCATGACAAAATACTGTCTCGGTATCTGTCTTTTTTATCTAGGTACTTTTGTAAAAATCCTTCTAATATCAGAGGTGTGGCTGTCATGCAACCAGCTGGCTGATCTAGCTGAAAACACTTCTTTTTACAGAGATCATTTTCAGCAAAGAAACAAGATTATTTTCCCCGGAAGGCAATGAAACATGTAGCTGAGGTGTATGTGAGGCCAGGGCCAAACTTCTCCTTTTAGCTGCAGCTAAATAGAACAGTGCATACTGTGAGGCTGCACCCTCAGTGGAGACGATGAAGAAGTTTAACATGTAAATATTTTGGCAAAGTGAATTTCCCTTGGGAACAAGGCTTCTCAAATAAATAAATGCGTGTTCGTGCACTAATCACAAAACTCTTCAGTCTGTTCATCATCTTCATCAATGACATAGCGGGATCGAGTGCACCCTCAGCAAGTTTGCAGATGACACCAAGCGCTCAGCAGTTGACACACCTGAGGGACGGGATGCCATCCAGAGGGACCTGGACAAGCTGGAGAGGTGGGCCTGTGTGAACCTCATGAGGTTCAACAAGGCCAAGTGCAAGGTCCTGCACCTGGGTCGGGGCAACCCCTGGTATCAGTACAGGCTGGGGGGTGAAGGGATGGAGAGCAGCCCTGAGGAAAAGGACTTGGAGGTATTGGTGGATGAAAAGCTGGACATGAGCTGGCAATGTGCGCTTGCAGCCCAGAAAGCCAAGTGTCTCCTGGGCTGCCTCACCCGCAGCGTGGGCAGCGGGGCGAGGGAGGGGATTCTGCCCCTCTGCTCCGCTCTGGGGAGACCCCCCTGGAGCCCTGCCTCCAGCTCGGGGGTCCTCAGCATGGGAAGGACATGGAGCTGTTGGAGCGGGGCCAGAGGAGGCCACAAAAATGATCTGAGGGCTGGAGCACCTCTGCTATGAGGACAGGCTGAGAGAGCTGGGGGTGTTCAGCCTGGAGAAGAGAAGGCTGCGGGGAGACCTGATTGCGGCCTTTCAGTACTTAAAGGGGGCTTAGAAGAAAGATGGGGACAGACTTTTTAGCAGGGCCTGTAGCGATAGGACAAGGGGTGATGGTTTTAAACTAATAGAGGGGAGATTCAGACTAGATGTAAGGAAGATATTTTTTACGATGAGGGTGGTGAGACACTGGCCCAGGTTGCCCAGAGAGGTGGGAGATGCCCCATCCCTGGAAACATTCAAGGCCAGGCTGGATGGGGCTCTGAGCAACCTGATCTGGTTGTAGATGTCCCTGCCCATTGCAGGGGGGATGGACTGGATGGGCTTTGAAGGTCCCTTCCATCCCAAAGCATTCTATGGTTCTATGATTCTGTGGTCACACTGTTGGTGGTAATCAAACATACCACAAGAAAAGCTCCTCTGCATGTTTGCAGCGAGGTGCATGTTCATGGCTCTGATGCCACTTCCTGGTTAGTGGAAGTATTCCTCTGCACATTTATAAGCAATGTGCAAATACCAACCCTAGTTCTAAAACCATAGTTTGTAGAGCAGGTGGCTTAAAGCAGCACAGATTCCTTGCAAACCAAGTCACACTCCCTAGAAGTTATAGCTGTGCATAGTCTGGAGGGACCAGCTTGCAGGAGGCGGCACTAGGATGATCATGAATAGAGAATCCTTTTTATGAGAAATTCTATGAAAGGAGTTACCTGACACTGTCACAGGGACGGCAAGGGATTTGGCCTGATAATCCAAGAGGGCTCCTCTGATCCTATATTCCTGTAGTCCTGCTTATTGTGCTCTTGTATATGGATACGGTGAGACTAGTATTTGTTATTTTTATAGTTTCCCTTTTTTGTTATTTTTAAAGACTTGTGGTCCCTTGTGGGCACAGCAGTGTGGAAGCCAATACTATGCAACAGGAGTCTGTTCTGAAATCACTCCAAGTTTCCAGATACTAAGAAGCTTTTCTCCTGCTGTTCAAAGTAAGGCAACACGTGCAAAACAGATTCAATTAAAAAAAAATAGATCAAACAAAATCAAGATATATTTTGTCGGGGACTTTTAATTTAGGATTTTTAAAAACATGTATGTGCAAAAAGTAAAGCCCTGTGATTCACATGTAAAGACTGACAGATTCTGATCTAATGCTGATATGAATCTGGACTCACTCCTCTGAATTCCACGGCATTGCACCAGAGCAGTGAAAATGAAGACAGACTCAAAATCTGCATATGCTTCTATTGAGTCTTCATTCAGGCAAAACCTTCCTGATCTGAAGTATTGCCTGTGTGAGACCTAACTATGCACCTCTGGATTTAGCCAAAGAAAGAGTTGGAAGTACATTGAGACTGAAAGTGCATTTAATATTCACTTTTTATTTTTGTTTGAGAGTGTTCCTCTGTCAAAGATGTTATGGTGGTTTGTGATGAGTCAAACATCATTTATCTCTGGGATGCAGCGCAAGCATTTTTAAAAAAATTGTACAAGGCTTAGATATAGGCCTTAACAAAACTCAGGTAAGTCAAAGACATCTTTGAGAAAGAAAAAAAAAAAGGTTTTATTAGCATAACTACAGTACCTCCCCCAAGGCCAGAGATTATGCAGTTGTCCTTTATCTTTCAATATTTGGATTTTTATCTGACAGCTAACCTATTCCAAAGGGGGTTAGTAATTTGATTCAAAACATAGACCAACTAAAATAGAAGTCTAGATTATATCTAGTGGAATCAGATCTATTTCATATGTTATATGTAAGAATAATTAAAATGCAGTCTGTGGGGATGTGGTAAAAGTAGGACAGTTTCTTTTATGAGCTTTTCATATGGCTCTTACTTTCCAGCTGCTGCATCTTTAAAATAGGAAGTTTTCCTGCTTGGTTACTATATGATCTTTGAGTTCTTTTTTCCTTTTAATTTGATGATGGTAAGGAAAATTTTATTGTCTTTTTTAAAACATTTTCTGTCCTTGCAGTTGTCCATTTTCCATAAACGCTTCTGGGAACAAAGACTGGGGCACTGGAAATCTCTCTCCCTAAGGCTGCCTTCTTCCTTGGACTACTTTGGAAGCGAGGCGCTTAAAAGCTAGGCTTCCTGCTCAGTCCTTTCTGAATCTCACCTTTAAAATCTCTTTTTTTTTTTTCTTTCATACTAAATATACATCTTAGCATATTTCTTTAGCATTCACCTGCAATGCTGTCAAGTAACTAACCTTTAGGATTTCCTTAGAAGAGATCAGAATGAGGTGCTGTCCGCTTGTAGAATTTTTGCTATTTTCTCATTTTTCCCCAGAGCTCCCTGTATTATTGCTATCCATAAGCTCTCCCAGAAGTAACCAAGCAAACATTCAATGCCTACTATTTCAGATTGTTTGCATTAACATATTGTAGTCCATAATAAATGACATAAGATGCAAGAGCATTTAGCTTGCTTTGCTTTTCAAATGTGTTAATATTAATTGTTTTTATATGTGTTGAAAGAAAATGATAACCCCATATGCATCTGCAGATCTTTTACTCCAGCCTCACAAATAATTAAGCATCATGATTCTATGTGACTGATTATAATGTGTGATAATCTAACATAATTTCTTTATTGCATAGGTGGGTTTAGTTCAGTATGCTAATGATCCCCGTGTAGTGTTCAACTTGAATACATATCAAACAAAGGATGAGGTTGTTAAAGCAATGGAAGGAACATATCAGAAGGGAGGATATCTGACTAATACTTTCAAAGCCATTGACAATGCAAGGTAAAACATGATGATTACTGTGCTACTATTGTAACTTATCTTACAAGGTGACAAGCACATCCTGAATTTCATTCCCACTGGAAATGCAAGTGCTTGGAGCCTCTTTACGAGGTTCCCAGCACCAGACAGAATCCATCAGGTACGTTTACAGTGCCCCGTGCAGAACAGTACAGGGATATGTAAACTAGACTTTCTGAAAAACAAGTCCTTAACCTTTGGGTTAAACTCTACACTAAAGTACTTCTGGTAAACAACAGAATTGTTTGGGCTGTCTCAGATGTCTAAACATGACAGTGCATCCAACACCATGGACAAGCTTTTAGGAAAGATACAAAATCACTGAAAGAAGTAAAATTTATCCAGGGATTCAGTGGGACCAATAACACTCATGTTTGCAGGTCAGGCCTTGATTGACTGCAGAGAAAATAAAATCTCTTGTCTGGTGTCAGTTTGTCACTGTAGCACCAGCAGCATGAAAAATAGGAAAAACTTAAAATGATATACCATGACTCTGACTACATGTACAAACCAGGTCTGTTCCTCAATAGGAAGATACTATTTTGCAATTGAATCAAGGACAGGACTCTAGGCCAAAATACATGCTGAATCAAATGGCCTTGAAAATCTTATTTAGAGCCAGTCTCAGCCTTCAGTGGAGTCCAAATTTGCAGTAGTATTGAGGAACCTAATATTAATGCTCTTTCCCTTTTGTTTGAACTTGGTGGAGCCAATTCCTGGCTACTCTGGTGTTACAAAACATTAAAAAGGGTTTTTTTGTCAGAACTGTTATTTAGAAACATTTGTACAAAAAAATTTTGTTTTCCCTGGAATGTACATTTCTATCTGAAATACCATCCAGTCCTACTTGTGTTGGTTTTTTTTTTTTCTACTTCCGTGATTACATTTCTGATGGTTCTTTGAGCAGTGCTTTGAGAAAAAGCTATTAGGAGCATAATTAAAAATTCTTATTGCAGACTTAATTTACAAATAAAAAAGTATTACAGATGCACCTTGTTCTATGTTGGTCATGGATATATTCATTACAATATGTATACAGAATTCCATCCATTATAAATTGACATCTGATAAATCCAATATTTTATAACAGACAGTATGCCTTCTCACCTGAATTGGGAGGACGCCCAACAGCCACAAAAGTAATGGTCGTTGTGACAGATGGTGAATCACACGATGGCTCCGACTTGAAAATAGTGATAGGTAAATGCAATGAAAACAATATAACCAGATTTGGCATTGCTGTAGGTAATACTATAATTGTATATATTATTGCAATTTTTGAAAGATCATTTTGTTGTTTATGCATGAAAGTACATGTTCTATATATAAGCTATGTATAATGCATGCATTGTTACACTGGTGAGACTGAAACTAAGTGAAATTAATCTTCATGAACTAGTGAAATATTGGTGGTCTTTAACTGGCTGAAAAAGCAAAACCAATATTACCCAAGCAACTTCAGTGGTTGTTTTCTTTGCCTTGGTTTATGTCTTTCCTATCTGAATGGTCCCTTGTATAGGAATATAGTCTAATAAGCAATTCAGTAATATGAATGAAAGTAATTTTATTTTTTTGTTATATGTAGAATATTTACTCAAATAATACAGAAGGAAATGGAGTAACACCATGGTTTCCTCGCTCTTCTTATTTTGTTCTTTTTTTCCCCAAGGTTTTGGGATACTTAATCAGGCATGAACTTGATAATAAAAACTTAATTAAAGAAATAAAAGGAATTGCTAGTCATCCATCAGACAAGTATTTCTTTAATGTGTCATCTGAGGCTGCACTAATGGAAGAAGCAGGAACACATGGAGAGCACATTTTTAGCACAGAAGATAAAATTCGCAATGTCTCTGAAAAATTAGATCAGATTCTCCTAGCTGAGGAGCTGAGGATTTTATTTAGCTTCACCTTAGTGTAGTACTGTGAAAATGAGGGGCAGCTGGAGCTGTTTGTTGCTCCCCAGGAAGGCTCTGGTTTGCACAGGTGTTCCCCCAGCTATCCCACCCCTAATGAGCCTGAGCTTCAAGTTGGTTTCTGCAGATTTGTGGGAAATGTTCCCCAGTTGCTGAAAGTTTCAGTCAGGTCCTGGGCTTCAGGCATCCACCAAGGGTTTGTCCATATATGTCTAAATGTATTTGGAGCTATTACCACTGGAGGAGTAAAGGTATCTTTATGCTTTTCAGATTCACTTGTGTTTCTCTGTTAATGGTAAGCAAGTGTAAAGATAAAAAGCAAATCAGAAGACTAGGTTACTGATTACAGAACTGAAAAGCTACAGTAATGCAATCTGTGGGGCATCTACCAAGCTCCATCCCTAGCATCACCCGCAGTCTTCTGTGTACTGTTTGGACAAAGTTGCTGTAGAGGTGACTCAGAGGCACTTCATTCCCCCAAAAGCCAGCTTTTTAAAGTCAAATTTAGACCTTGCTTGGGAGATTTGTGACCTGCCCTCAGCCCTCCCAAAGGAGCTTTTCATGGCTGCAGCCTTACCATGCTCAGGATGAAATCTTCCCCTTTTCTTTCACCTCTGTCTATTCTTTACCAGGCCTGTGCTGCTAATCAAATCGAGGGGATCAGTTGAGCTCTCCCTTCTTGGGTTTTGCTGAGTATTCCTGTTGAATTCACATTACTCAAGTCCCATCCATCTAGCTTAGGAAATATTCCTGCACATCACATTTACAACAGTTTTTATAAGTCATATATTATGATAAACATTCATTTGAAAGTTGTGAATATAGAGTTATTAAAGCTTCTAATTTCAGTGTACTATTAGTGCTTCCTAGGGCACATAAAAACAGATTAGCCACAGAAACAACACTGTGCAGACTGATCCAAGCTGTCTATCATCATCTTTTGCCTCTTTTGGAAGAGACTCCATAGTATCATGGCTCCATGCAGCCATCTTATCAATTTGCCATTAAATCCTCAAAATATTCTACTGTTTATCAGCTTGAGAGTTGATTTCCATTGTCTGTAAATGTTGGAAATGCTTTAGCGGAATTGGTGAGTTTGGAAAAAATTACATACAGTCCCTATATAGCTACACTCAGAGGCAGCAGGATTGGATCTCCTGTGTGGTTCTATAGAGTTGACCATATGTGAATATTTTTTTTTACCAGGTACAGATCAAGGTGATGATACATTCCAAATGGAAATGTCACAGGTGGGCTTCAGTGCACATTACTCACAGAAAAGGTATGTGAATTTAATTAGTTAATTATATAAGTAGATGTAATTATGTAGACATAAATGCTTAGAAGTACAACAAAATAAGACTAGTAAAACACAATGACCAATTTTAAGATTTTTTTTTACAAGCAGAATGTCAAATTATGCCCTTTTTTTTTTTACTTGAATACCACAAAAATTACTTCTAATAGATGGTGTATATCCCAAAAAGTAAAAAATATACATTAATATGTGAAGTTGAGTAATAGTTCCTTTCACGTAATGATTTTGAGATTAGTTAATCCAATGATTTCAGTGATTTCTGAGTTCACCTAGCATAAAAAATACAGTTGCTCCAAGTTAACATTTTGCAGCTGAATAACTCAGAAGAATTGAAACAATATTGTAAAGCTGACCTATTTCTAGGCAGTGACCAAGATGTAAATAAATAAAGTCTGAAAATAATTCGTCTAATATTTGTAAAGTTAATAATATTTCTTTAAAGCATATTTAAATTAGAAATTAGAGACAATAATAAATCAGATATATTTTTCATGCTAATCAATTTTAAGATTATCTTGACCAAATAGGTCCTCTTTGTAAAATTCAAGTGTGGTTCAAGCAGCTTTCAACTGAAAATACAGGAAGGTTGTCTCTTTCTCATAGCCCTTCATCTGAACGAAAAAAAATCTTTAAAAAGTCCTCCATATTTGCACAAATTGAACTTTTAATTTATCGAGCACTTGATGCTAGGAAATGGCAAAAATTAAGAAAAATTTGAGTTTTTCTTCAGGAAAATTACACATACTATTTTTATTGCAGTTTTCGATATCAGTATCTCAGTTCAGTAATGAAAGAATTTCAATAATGTGAATAATCTAAACTATGTTTGTTTTCTGTGTACAAGTCTAAGATTAAGTATTTATGTATAAGCCATATTAATTTGGATTTTAGATTTAACTGTCCTCTCAAGGACATCTTACAATACACCTAAAGAATGAAATTTTGACAGTCTTCGGAGGATCATGAGTGCATAAAAGCATGGCAAGCCCAACCCCAGGGTGGACAGGCTTAGGAAATTATCACAGTGTTTCATAGAATCCTAGAATGGTTTGGGTTGGAAGGGACCTTAAAGATCACCTGGTTCCAACCCCCCTGCCATGAGCAGGGACACCTTCTACTAGACCAGGTTACTCAGAGCCCCGTCCAACCTGGCCTTGAACACTTCCAGGGAGGGGGCATCTACAAATAAACCCATTTTATCTTGAGTTGCAGGGCCCTGGGAGCTAAAGCAGTCACTTATCTTCTTGCAACAGAAGGGTGATAATCCCACTTAACAGGGCAGTAAAATCTAGCATGTAAGTGGTAACCATAAGCAGCTCCAGTCAATTGCTTGCAGTCATTAGAATGTAGATCACTGCCTTAAAACACAATGATGTAGGAAATTATGTATGGTAACTTCAGCTTCACTCATGCTTTTTCTGAAATAGGTAGTTCTAAAATGTTGATTTTTATTTTTTAAAGGATGTTCTGCTGCTGGGTGCTGTTGGGGCTTATGACTAGAGTGGAACAGTAGTTCAGGAGTCTTCAGAGTTACCACCTTTCCAAGCCATGTGTTTGAAAAAATTCTACAGGACAGAAATCATAGTTTGTATCTAGGTAAGGGGCTGAAATACAAATCTGGAAATGTATCAAACCTTTATTAAGATATTAAAGAACTTGGAAAATTCTGCTCTAGCCAGACAGCCAGACTCCTGTTAAGAAGTGATTTGAGAATAAGAATTTTGCATCCAAAAAGATTTTATTTACTGGTCAATAATTCATTGAAGGAAATCTTTATTGTGCTTTTAAAATTCTACTCATATCAATGTGGTAAGCTGAAAAAAAAAATCAGGCTCTGTCATCAGAGACATAAGAAGTCATGGGATTTGAAAAAGCTGCGTAGTGTATCATACGGATTGTTCTGGGTACCTTCTATTTTAACATTTGTATGTACTTCCCCAATTACATGTGGATGAGAAGTTGATTGACTTGCTATTGTTTCATCTGTGCTCTCTCTTTTCTTGGCCTTTTCCAGTTCAGTTTATAGTTTTAGGAATATTGCTGCAGTTTAACAGAGGTCTTATAAATAAGGCCCATATATTTTCTGATGCATGATTTTGTGACCCAATAAAGCCAGGCAGTTTGTCTTCTCAGTACATTGAAATGTTTTCTGCAAACCTACAACATGCCTGCTCTGGCAATTCATCCCTGAAGAATACAACTGCATTAAGCAACTATGGCTTTCTTATCCTTGAAGTTATTTAATGAGATGAGTTATTTTTCCCACTAATATGTAATCTTTTCCCTATGGCTTAGCAGTACTTGTATCCAACACAATGAAAAAACCTAAACCAAACCTTATGAGCAGTAGCTCTTTTGCATGTCTGAACTCTTCAGATTTTCTATTCTTTCCTTTTCTAGAATAATTCCGAAAAGGTCAGGTCACTTTCTTGCAGCACTTCTCCACTAGGCACTCTCTAGAGTATTGGCCTAAATCTTTTTGGAGCAAACAATTTTGTTGCCTTTTCTTACTCCTCATTGACACTGTTGCTTTCCCCTCATTTCCCTTCCACCTCCTTCTTTCCCCCACTAAGAGCTCTCCATACTAGTGGGGAGCCCAAGCTAAAGGGCTGGTAGCACAGTACAGCTTGCTAGTTTGGCCCCTGTTCTGCACTGCACCCTCTCACTTCAAATGGCTGTGTGATCTATTAATTAGGAATGTGTAGCCTTAACCTGCAGAATAAAATCTTGTTTTGTTGTTGCTTTTGAACTTCTGGTCTCTAGTGATGTTTTCTCCCTAGAAAAACATAGTGACTGCACACAAATCTGAATTAGACTTGTATATTTAATGATCAAGGCATAATCCTTTTAGACTGTGCTCTTCACTTTGTACTGCAGCTTGCTAAAGACCTGCATGTTCTGCCCAGTCACTGGGATTTTGTTATTCAGTTTAATTACAAATTTGCTGTAATTAAACCATAGAAATGTAAAATATATAGTAATGCTAGCTTTATAGTGCTAATACATGTTTAAAATATTTGCAGGTATTAAAAGATGTTTCCTGAAAGCAAATAACGTTAGAATAATGGGAATGAGGATTAAAATGTTCAAAGAAGCTAAATCAATCTAAGCCCTTCAGCTGACAAGCTATTAATGTAGCCTGTTGTATTCAGCCAAAGCACTGGGCTGTGGTTTGGTGAGCTGTGGGGAAAATGCACTACAAGCTTTGCAGAAGCTAGGTGTTCCTCCCCAATTTGAGGCTGGCCCAAATGTTGATTTCATGTTTATCTTTATTTCTTCATTCCAAGGATACTCTTTGCACTCTTTTTTCTATCTGTCTCCTTCACAAGCATGACATTTTTGTGGTCTGTGTTTTACTGAATAGGCTAGACTATTGATCTGTGTCATTGTTCTCTCCAGAAGACTATTGCAAGTTTGATGTGACAACTCATGCCAGGTTGACTCATCCTCTGTGCCTTTACAGATAACCAACTGACAACTCGTAGTTAATGGTCTCTCACATGTGTTAAATGTTGGCTTCTCTCCCCAGGTTATTCTGTTGCTGTTCTCTTAACTCAGAGCTCCATCTATTTTGTTGCTGGTGCACCAACATCCAACTACACTGGCAGAGTAGTGATTTATGATGTTGATAGCCATGGTAATATCGCAATTGTGCAGTCCCAGAGAGGCGAGCAGGCAAGTATATTTTGGTCATAAATGCAGATTTTGCAGGCATCTGTTTTTATTGGCACAGTAGTAAATTGCAATGCATTTGTTTTGAAAATTCCTTTCTTGCAATGCATTTAGAATCCCACTTGCACTTTTCTCTGCCACTAGACTATTTCAATGAGGTTAACTGCAACTCAAACAGTATTTTAGGAAGTCATTCAATTAGTGGTAAAAGATAATCTACAAAGCCACTTAATGTATCATGCTGTCAACACTTCTAATTGGGAGAGACTTAGTGAGCTCCACTCTGCCTGCAAAGTTGTGAAGATGATATCAAAAGAGATTTGGAAGCTCGTTCTCTTTTTCTCCATTTGGGAAAGAGCAGAAAGTTTAGAGGGCTTTGGTTTGGCTTGTTTGTAAGACAAATCTGAGAGTAAATCAGAGATTGGGTAGTTTCATGTGCACAGTTTAACATAAAAAAAATATACCTCCCACAGCTTATTATCTGTTTGCATTCTTATTGTTGAGTGGTAAAACCATAACAGTAGCTACTGGGCAGAAACAACAGACACATAGTAAGGATATGATTCTTCAAACACCGGAGTATGTCATATAGTAATTTCCTTCCAACAGGCAATTTCATTCATTAATATTGGACTATTTCTGGGTATAAGAGTTTTCTGAGTCAGGTGCTAAAACATTATGCTTTACAAAATCTACATACAAACACAACTCACTCGCTACTGATGTCAGATTGGCTCCTACTTTGGCAGTGTGGTGTGTTCAGTGGATGTTAACAGGGATTCTGTGACAGATGTGCTCCTTGTGGGTGCACCATTGTTTACGAATGACCTGAAGAAAGAGGAAAGGAGAGTATACATGTTTACCATCACAAAGATAAGAATGGCACTGTAGCAAAGCTGGAATTGGCTTTCTGCCTCCCCATCCATGATAAGTGGTGATATTTTCACTTGCAGCTGGAGGGATTTGCTGTTGTTCCCTGGACTAGTTTTACCAAGGAAAAAGCAGTCCAAACTGCAACAGTACTTAGTGGCAATGTCTGTTCTGTTAAATCAGAGAGTGATAAGAAGAACGATCCCTGGCCCCATGGCCAACTGGTGCAGACTTGCTCAAGCCAGCATTGCTTCAGGCTAGCTTCTGTCAAAGCAGACTGGCCACATGCATGCTAAAAAGCCTTTGGCCCTCGATCTCTTCAGAGCCCCTAAGTCACTAGTGTATATTTTTCAAAGTGTTTGAAATACTGTGAGTGGCATTTTTGTAACGAGAAACAGAGCATGTGCTTTGCCCAGGGTGTGGCATAAGCACAGGGGTAAATGGTGTCAAGCCTGCCTGGTTTAGAGGACTGCAGATGGAGCCCTGCCCAGTGTGATCTTGCCTATTCTGCTTTTCAGGAGCAGTTGCAAACTTTCCCCAGAACCGCTTGTGCATGTAATCTGGGAATAAGCCAGCTGGAACAGACCAAAATGGAGCCAATAAGCAAGTTAATAGCTTAGCTGATGCTCTAGGTGGCTCCCTGGTCCTGGTTTTAGGCACTGTACACAAATCATAGAATCATAGAATCGTAGAATCATTAAGGTTGGAAAAGACCCTTAAGATCATCGAGTCCAACCGTCAACCTATCACTGCCAAGTCCATCTATACCATGTCTTCAAGCACCACATCTATCCGTTCTTTAAATACCTCCAGGGATGGGGACTCAAACACTTCCCTGGGCAGCCTGTTCCAATGCTTGACTACCCTCTCGGTGAAGAAGTTTTTCCTAATGTCTAACCTAAACCTCCCCTGGCGCAGCTTGAGGCTGTGTCCTCTCGTTCTATCACTAGTTACTAGGGAGAAGAGACTGACCCCCACCTCGCTACAGCCTCCTTTCAGGCAGTTGTAGAGAGCAATAAGGTCTCCCCTCAGCCTCCTCTTCTCCAGACTAAACAACCCCAGTTCCCTCAGCCGCTCCTCATAAGACTTGTGCTCCAGACCCTTCACCAACTTCGTTGCCCTCCTCTGGACACGCTCCAGCACCTCGATGTCCTTCTTGGAGTGAGGGGCCCAAAAGTGAACACAGGATTCAAGGTGCGGCCTCACCAGTGCCGAGTACAGGGGCACCATCACCTCCCTGGTCCTGCTGGCCACACTATTCTTGATACAAGCCAGGATGCCATTGGCCCTCTTGGCCACCTGGGCACACTGTTGGCTCATGTTCAGCCGGCTGTCGACCAACACCCCCAGGTCCTTTCCCGTCGGGCAGCTCCCAGCCGCTCCTCCCCACACCTGCAGTGGTGCCTGGGGTTGTTGTGCCCCAAGTGCAGGACCCGGCCCTGAGCCTTGTTGACCCTCACCCAGTTGGCCTGGGCCCATCACTCCAGCCTGGCCAGGTCCCTCTGTAGGGCCTTCCTACCCTCCAGCAGATCGACACCTCCACCCAACTTGGTGTCATCTGCAAACTGACTGAGGGTGCCCTCGATCCCCTCATCCAGATCATCAATGAAGATATTGAACAGGACCGGCCCCAACACTGAGCCCTGGGGAACACCACTCGTGACCGGCCACCAACTGGATTTGACTCCATTCACCACCACTCTCTGGGCTCGGCCGTCCAGCCAGTTTTTAACCCAGTGCAGAGTGCACTTATCCAAGCCATGAGCAGCCAGCTTCTCCAGGAGAATGCTGTGGGAGACAGTGTCAAAGGCCTTACTAAAGTCCAAGTAGACAACATCCACAGCCTTCCCCTCATCCACCAAGTGGGTCACCTTGTCATAGAAGGAGATCAGGTTAGAGAAGCAGGACCTCCCTTTCATAAACCCATGCTGGCTGGGCCTGATCCCCCCATTGTCCCGCACGTGCCGCGTAATGGCACTCAGGATGATCTGTTCCATGACCTTCCCCAGCACCGAGGTCAGGCTGACAGGCCTGTAGTTCCCTGGATCCTCCTTCCGAACCTTCTTGTAGAGGGGTGTCACATTTGCTAACCTCCAGTCATCTGGGACCTCCCCGGTTGACCAGGACTGCTGATAAATGATGGAGAGTGGCTTGGCCAGCTCCTCTGCCAGCTCCCTCAGTATCCTCGGGTGGATCCCATCTGGCCCCATGGACTTGTGAGCATCCAGGTGGAGGAGCAGGTCGGTGACTGCCACCTCTTCGACAACTGGGGCTTCATTCTGCATCCTATCTCCATCTCCCAGCTCAGGGGCCTGAAAACCCCGAGGATGACCAGTCTGACTATTAAAGACTGAGGCAAAGAAGGCATTAAGTACCTCAGCCTTCTCCTCATCCTTCGTGGCAAAGTTTCCCTCTGCATCCAACAAAGGAGGGAGATTCTCCCTGGCCCTCCTTTTGTCGCTGATATATTTATAAAAACATTTTTTGTTATCTTCAACAGCGGTGGCCAGTTTAAGTTCTAGCTGGGCCTTCGCCTTTCTGATCTTCTCCCTGCATAACCTCACAACATCCTTGTAGTCCCCCTGAGTCACCTGCCCCTTCTTCCAAAGGCAGTAAGCTCTCCTTTTTTTCCTGAGTCCCAGCCAAAGCTCTCTGTTCAGCCAGGCCGGTCTTCTCCCCCGCCTGCTCGACTTAGGGCACATGGGGACGGCCTGCTCCTGCGCCTTTGAGATTTCCTTCTTGAATAACATCCAGCCTTCCTGGACTCCTTCGCCCTTCAGGACTGCCTCCCAAGGGACTCTGTTAACCAGACTCCTAAACAATCCAAAGTCTGCCCTCCTAAAGTTCAGGGTAGCGGTTTTGCTGCCCCCCTTCCTTACCTCTCCAAGAATCAAAAACTCTGTCATGTCATGGTCACTGAGCCCAAGACAGCCTCCGACCACCACATCGCCCCCCAGGCCCTCTCTGTTCGTAAACAGCAGGTCCAGCGGGGCACCTCCCCTGGTTGGCTCGCTTACCAGCTGCGTCAGGAAGTTATCTATCTATCTCCCCCACACTCCAGGAACCTCCGAGACTGCTTCCTCTCTGCTGTGTTGTATTTCCAGCAGATATCTGGTAAGTTGAAGTCTCCCACGAGAACAAGGGCTAGAGATTGTGAGACTTCTCCCAGCTGCTTGTAGAATACTTCATCTTTTTGACGAAGATTTGATTTTAGCAAATCTGTTCAACACCTAACAGTATTACCAAAACAGTCCTAATAAATGCTCTTCTGCCAGTTTTCTGCATTGTTTTGTAGGCTTTCACACTGGATGGTTGCTATTACTCATGTTGTCATCTTTGTCAGCAAAACCATCTTATTTGTCTGATGCTTGACTGAATGTGTTTTTTATTCAGACCTGTGGTAGGTGTTTTCAGAATATCTGTATTAAGAGTCCTGAAGCCTCTGGCACTTTTGAACAGCCTCACAATTGATCGTGGATGTCTGGATATGCAAAGTAAAGTAATATCTGCTATCCATCAGAGAAAACAGAACATGGCCTTTTTACTAGGTAAATTGCAATCAATCAAATAGAGAGGAAGGACCATCCTCTTCAACAGCAGCTCATAGTCAGATCATCCTGCAGCAACAGGAAACTGTACCCTAAGGCTATTTCAAGGTAGATGGAGGTGCTGGAAGTGGTATTGCTGGCAACTGACATTGGTCTTTGTGACTGTGGAATTAGAAAAAAAATATGGAAGAAAAGAAAAATGGAAGGATTTTTTTTTATGTTTTGAAAAATGAATAAATTGGAAGACTATCCTTACAACTTTTAGACTTTGTCAAATGTTAAGTTTAAAATTATTTAAAGTTAAATAATATATTAAGAATAATGAGAGAATGATTTTTATTTTTTTTAAAAGAACCTGGATTTGTGCAACTTGTCTATGTTGTGCAAATTATACTTTTCTAGTCATTTTTAATAAATAACTTGGCTGGTATTTCTAAAATTTTAAGCACAGTGTGATAACTGAGGTTAAAGATGAGAATGATATTTGCCAGAGAGTTGAAGTTAAGCTAGTGTAAATGTGATTATTGTAATTATATATTATAAAGATCTCCAATCTTTCTTTCTTCATTGGCACTGGAGAGGTCAGGAGTTTAGCATTTAGACACGTTTCTTTCATTAGTTTAGTTAGGAAATTGCATTTCTGTTTCAAAGAATTATGTCCAGTTACATAATTTCCATTCCCTCTGCATAAAAACTGGCAATTCAAAACTGGAAACTGTATTTTTCAATGTATTGTGAAACTTTCAGAACAGTCAGATGAGGACAGTGAGAGCATTTAAGCTTCATACATATGGTTATATTTGCTGTTAGTGCTTTGCATAGCATGCTTTAATTTTGCTATGTAATGCTTGCCAAGACTCTGAGACATAATGCAAACTAAATGGGCAATACAATGGGGAAGGAATTCAGGGTTGAACAGTCCAAGGGGAATGTATTGGAAAACAAAACCAAAAAACAATGCGCATAGATACTGCTCCTATGTCTAATCTGATGCAATGATAGTTGTGGTTTTTCTTTTTCTTTTTTTTTTTTTTCCTTTTTTTAAAGGGAATTTTGGATCAACGAGAACTCTTAGAAGGTCCACAGGGGTCAGAAAACACTTGCTTTGGATCAGCGGTCGCAATGCTTGCAGACATTGATTTGGATGACTTTAATGATGTTGTAATAGGTGCACCACTGGAAAACCAAAACTCTGGAGCAATTTAGATTTACAATAAATTTCAAAAGACTATAATTACCAAATATTCTCAGGTAAATAACTTTGTTGCATAATGTTGTACTCAGTGCCTTTAGATCTGCTAGAGGAAAACAGAAGGATTTTCTATCTGTTTATTGGCTACTGTTTAATCCTCTTAAAGGAGTAATGTTATTCTCATGGCTTATTTCAAGTTTTGTGCCTCTCCTTACTTCAGCTGTCAGCATGCCCTGGATGATGTTGTGGTGCTTATAGCTGAAGTGTACAGAGGAAAAGGACTTGGAGGATGCTCTATCTGAGCCTCATAATTTTTGGTGCCTGTATATGAAGTCAGCTGATTTCCTATACATTTTTTGACACCCATAATTCAGGTTCTTAGGGCTGATATGCAACAGTGAAGATTGGATAAATCCCAGCTCTGTAAATTATAAATATATAGTATTAAAGGAAAATACTTTCAAGGGTCTTTGTGTATCCCATATGCCAATATAATGGTAATGTTAATGTCAGTTTCCACGCAGACTTTCTGGTTGCAGAAAGTATTTGTTAGAAGCCCTGTTAAGCTTCCTATTCTTTGAGTTGCTTAATGTGAGATGGAAAAAGTTTCCAGTAAGTACTAGCTGGCATACAGCAGTCAGTTAATTGATCTACTCCCAAGACAGAAAAATCTAGTCCATTGTATGCTCCAACAGGGGAGGAAAAAGTGCTTAAAAGCATCTGAGAAAACATCCACAAAAGCATTTTGTTTGAACAATGCATTGTGTATACAGAGAATATCAGTGAAAATCCATTGCTTAGGCTGCTATCTACAGACTTAAGCACCCTTGTGGCAAACTCAGTAATCAAACTCTCTTTCCCAGAAAATTTTAGGATCAGATTCTGCTTTTGGACAACAGCTCCAATTCTTTGGAAGATCAGTAGATGGCCATAGAGACTTAGATGACGATGATATTACTGACGTATCAGTTGGTGCTGATGGAAATGTGGTTCTGCTATGATTGGTAAACTCTTTTAGAAAGGAAGCACTTAATGATTCAGATGCAAGTTGAGCATTTAGTTTATTAAACAGCAAAACAAACAACCCAAAAAGCTCTTTCATTCTATGTGTTCAGAGCCTAAATCGCTGCTATGGTAGCTAGCTGAAAAACAGCATTAGACTAAACCTCTTTTAAGTTTGTATCGTCAAACCATCGAAAGCCAAGGCAGCCTGGGGGGCAGAGCCAGGGCGCGCGGGGGGAGAGGGGGGGGGGAAGCCGGTGGCGGAGGCTGCTGGGAGGGACCCGGGCAGGGACGGGGAGGGCCAGGAGACACCCCTGCCCACCGCCACTGTGCAGGCGCGTGGTTCAGAGGGAAGGGGCAGCAGCAGGGAGTGCGGCTTGCTTGAGAGTATTTGTAACAGTAGGTTGCACTCCAGTCGCTGCAGTATAATTTTGATAGCTGAGCCTGAGACAGATGAAACCACTTCCCATACAACCTGCATGACCTTTACTAGCTGGTAGACTTGTTCTGCATAGTAAGGACAGAGAGCAGTGAAAGAGAGTTGGCACCTATTTCTGGCAGGAAACCCATCTTTTCTGGCATGTGGCCTTTGCCAGAGCAATCTGAGTGCTTTCACAAAACAAAGAAGAAAGGCTTCACAAGAACCCAAATCTTGTGCCTCCCTAAGTACTGTGTATTTTCCATTATTTCCTTGAGGAGCTAAATTAAAAAGCAGCTTGCTTTCCTATCTGTCGCCTGTCTTCTCACCTGAGGCTCCTCATTGTAACAAGAAAAACATCACTGAATTGCTACTTGTTTCATAATAAAACAAGATTATTAAAAGTGAATGGTCAGTTTGGACCTTTGACCCACAATAGAACTGCTGCTGGTGCTGATGGGAGTTACATTAAAGAAAATTATGCTCCTTGGAGTACCAGCATTTATTTAGATTTGATTAACGAAGATGCTCATTTTTCTTTCACTCTGTCATTTGGTTTGATTAATGAGTTTTACTTTTTATTAAAGTGTTTGTTTTTACATAAAGGGTTTCTTTAAAACTGTTCTTCAAAATCTTGATTAATTACATGAAAGTTGTTTTTCTGAAAAATAAGAGTATTAATTAAAATGAAGAATTACCCTTCTTTGCCTTCCCAGAGGAGCTCAGTAACTTCCCTAAAGGAGCAGAAGCAGCTTACTTATTGGGAAAACAGGACAAGGGCTTCGTTCTCTGTTATCTTAAGGGAAGGATTAGAGCATTAATTTGACACGATAAATTATTTATTGTCATTACTGAAAGTTACTGTATCAACAAATTCAGTTACATGCAAAGAAAAATAATTTTACCAATGCCATAAAAATGTTTGCATTGAGAAGCAAAAAAAAAAACCAAACCAATTATGTTTACAGATAGTAATAGAAAACAGCTTCTAAGTTACCCAGTGCTCTTGAAAATCACACGTAACCTTTTAAAAATATTTTTCAGGTCACAGAACATTGCGAATGTGTCCATAATTGCCTCATTTAAACCTGAGAAAATCAGTCTGCTGAACATGAACACAGAAATAACTGTCAAAATATGTTTTCAGGCTACATCTAGACCTGCTAAGATAAATAATCAAGTGGGTAAGAGTATTTCAATGGCTTGTTTTATATTAGTTTCTTCAAAAGTCCATTATTCAAATGAGTAGTAGAAATTCTAAAGAAATATTGGATTGAATGTCAAGAAAGGCAATATCAGTATAAAACTTAAGTGCTTGAGAAAGTGGTTTTAAAACCTTTCATCACTGGCTCCATAATCTTTGAAAAGTGAGGAATTAACAATATAAAGGAGAGCTGTATACTCACTGTTCAACAAACCCCAGAAAATGTCATTAGTGAGAAGCTGATTTTTTTCAACCTTTGCTCACCAAGTTCTGTGGTTTTCTTGCAGCTGATATCGCTCAGATATGGCAAGAGACTTTAGGAAGGGTAACTGGGTATCTCTGGAGGATGCTACTTGTGAGGACAGAGGCTTTGTGAGCTGCTGTTTTTAACAGCAGACTGGCGACTTTTCTCTCTTCAGAAAAAAAATCTATAGGCTCAGTGCAGATGTCAGTGGGAAGAAGCTCTTCATTTCAGAGGACAGGAGGGCACCAAATATTTCTGAGACCAGCACTGAAGCTATTTAAATGTACATGTCATGGATAACACCAGTTGGACTACTTCAGTGCTATGTATAGTGCCTTTAGGAACTCATGTTAGCTATAAAATAATGGTGAACTTCCACGGTGTATTAGTTGTAACATGAAGAGAAGACAACAGAAATTATTATGTGATTGAAGAGAAGATGCAGGTTCTTTATAGTCTCCTCAGAGTTCAGGGATATGGTTGCAAGGCCCCTTTATCTAGTGTAATCCTGGCCCTGCTGACTGGCTTCTTGCCTGAGCTGCAGGCTCAGACATCTGCAGTGGAGACTGGATTGTTTGCCATTTAATGTACTCTCTGTGGATGAGAACTTACATCAGGATTTAAACCTGTTTGACTGCTTTGGAAAACACGAGAAAATTTTATCATTTTGAGACTGCTCTGTGTTTAGCAAGCTATGAAAAAAGTAAAATATTTAGTGTGGTTTGGAAAGCCTTATCATTCTGTAATGTTGAGCATAGTAATGAGATCATGGGCAGTCAGACTCAGCAAAAAATGTACTGTTATTTTTCTCGTAGCTATAAAGTACAATGCAACATTGGATGCAGATCTTCAGTCCTCTAGAGTGACTTCTAGAGGATTGTTCAAAGAAAATAATGAAAGATACATGTAGAGGGATCTTGTGGTATGTCATGAGGAGAGTTGTGTTCATGATGTCTTCAGTGTACGGGTAAGTGCAATTGCAAGCAGTTATGTGACAAAAATTATCAGAGGAAGACATTGATGAATTTTACATCTATAAGATGAATTTCATGCATGGTGTAATCAATGATTTACATTTTTCAAATCCCCCACAACTGGAAAATACTGAGTAAGATTCTGATTTCAAAGACACTAATAACTGTCTTATTCAGCACAGCTTTTTAGGACAGAAGAGGCCACTCTTAATTATGTACTTCAGCTCCGACATAACACAGAGCTCATAGTCCATAGTTTCAATAGATTTTAATTTCCCTCTGAGTAGTTTCTCCTGTAAGAACTAAGACTTATGTGGCAAATGTTTTATCTCAAACTAACATTTCAGGCAGACTTCTGGTGCATGCTAGCCCTAGGTATACACAAGTTGTGTTGGAAAAAATAAAAATAAAGTCTCCGTCTTTCTCTAGAACCAAAGACCGAACACAGCCCTGAGAGCTGCCATATGCCCCCTGCATGATGCTAGGTCAGGTAGTTAGTAAGTCATAGAATCATAGAATCATAGAATGTCCTGAGTTGGAAGGGACCCACAAGGATCATCGAGTCCAACTCCTGACCCTGCATAGGACAACCCCAAAATTCACCCCATATGTCTGAGGGCATTGTCCAAGTGCTTCTTGAATGTTGTCAGGCTTGGTGCCATGACTACCTCCCTGGGGAGCCTGTTCCAGTGCTCCACTACCCTCTGGGTGAGGAACCTTTTCCTAACGTCCAGCCTAAACCTCCCCTGGCATATCTTCCTGCCGTTCCCTCAGGTCCTATCATTGGTCACCAGGGAGAAGAGATCAGCGCCTGCCCCTCCTCCTTCCCTTGTGAGGAAGCTGTAGACCGCGATGAGGTCTCCCCTCAGTCTCCTCTTCTCCAGGCTGAACAGACCAAGTGACTTCAGCCGCTCCTCGTACGGCTTCCCCTCTAAACCCTTCACCATCTTCGTGGCTCTCCTCTGGACACTCTCTAGTAGCTTCGTATCCTTTTTGTACTGTGGGGCCCAAAACTGCACACAGTGCTCAAGAGGACTTTGATTCCTGCTTTGCTTTGCAATGCAAATATCTTTGACTTGTTGATCACATTTAGTGCCATTGTAGAGTCATGAGCTATAGGGCTAGAAGAGTATCCATCCAGTACTAAGAAACAGCAGAGACATGAGGTATATTGTGTTTTAGTGTTGCTTAGGTCCAGCTGCTCTCTGTGATGGTGAGGCAGAGTGGAATAGGAATTTGACTTCTGTAGCTAGGTGAGAACAAAAGTCACCTGCTGGTGGCTTTTGAGGACCAGCTTCTGCAGCTGCAGAGAATCTGCATGTTCCTTAGCCCTAGAAGTAACTGTGATGAATAGTCTCCAGGAATCCTAGGAAAAGGAGTTTTATCATGGAAATGGTGGTAAAAGCTGTTTAGCAAGAGGAGCCCACACTAGGCAATCTCACAAAATTATTTCAGTAAAGAAATGAAGCTTTGCATTGTTACTACTTGTTTAAAGCAAGTATGATTTTACTACGCATTATCAATTTACAATAGAATTACCAATTTTACCCTATTTGCTGTGCTGGCAGCTATCATCTGAGCATGTGTTTTACAGGAACCTTCCGATGCAGTGAATTCCATTTGTTTGCGCATTGACATTGGCCTTGAAAATCCTGGCTCCAGTCCTGTCCTTGATATATATTCTCCTGCATCTGTGGCCTATATTGTAAGTATACAGACTTACTATTGTAAAACACCTGGCTATATACATGTGCATAGCATGTGGCCCCTGCAAACACAGAAGAGGTACGTGCAGGTGAAAACTCGTGTTTTCACGAGTCACTGGGCTGAAAGCAGGCACCTGGGGGGGGGTGTCACCTGGTTCCTTTTATACCTTTGTCTGTATTGCATGGGCTTGCTCTCATACACATACAAACACGCACCAGCCACCATGGCATAACAAGCATGTTGGTTGAGCCATGTCACTGTTCATGTGAACTTCTAGTTGATGGCAAAGATGAAGTAATTTAGGTTAGTTTAGCCTACAATAGAAGAGTAAATAAAAGAGAGATGGATCCCCTTAGATCATATTTGTTGTGGGTTAACAATACTCTGCCTGTACCATTCTTATGAATCAGTTGACATGTAGTAATGTTACTCAGTGTTAACTTGTTCACGTGTCAGAGTTTTTAATGCCCTTTGGAGGGATTTTCTTATCTGCAAAACAAGAACATGCTTCCCCTCAAAGGTGTTTAACACTACTGTCTGTAGATAATTTTAAAATTGAGCACTGTCATTCAGGAAATGTTTTTGGTTTTCATAGATTTCTTTTATTAAAGATTGTGGTGAAGATGAACTTTGTATCTGTGATCTTGTTCTGAATGTTCAGCAGAAGGCAGATGACGGGTAAGTGGAATTGTTGGGGTCGGGTGTTAGTTTTCATCAGTTTGTAGGCTCTGGATGAATTTCTAGATAAGAATGTCTTTCTAGTTCAACTTCTTAGAAAAAGCGGGGGAGGGGGAGCAATAGCACTTCTGTCCAGTTATTTAACTAATCAAGGAAAAAGAGGTATAATAGGAACACAGATATAGAAGTAGGACTCTTGTCAGCTTAGACAAACACAAGTTTTCGAACCTTAGGGATGAGGACGTGGTGAGCATTCAGAAGAATCATGCCTGGCTGGCTGCCGATGGGAAAGGGAGTGTGCTGGGAGAGCAACAATGGCTGCAGCGACCGTCTAGGTCCCTCCCTTGGGGAGCAGTGAGAATCCTGCAGCAGGCTGTGCCACTGGGAAGCAGAGGTCAGCTGTTCAGGCAGCACATATTCCAAGTCCATATGCAGATATACACATGCATGTACAGTACACAGAGAGACAGGGCTGCCTTTTCCTGGAGCTGCCATCCCAGTCCACCACCTGCTCTCTGGCACCTTCCCACCAGCGTAGAGCCCTTGAGAATTCAGCAAAAAGTGACTCTGACATTACATAATCAAGGTCTTGCACTTTAAGAAGACACTAATTCCATTTGGTTTTAAGAAACACCATCACAAAGTTTTTCATGTCAAAGGGTTTAGAAAGCAGTGGTTTTAAGAGCGTAGAATGTAGGAAATGTCTTGCTGTGCTTGTTGTTTGTTGTTGGCTAGAGGCAACATTTTCATGATCCACAGCTGTTCTAGTACCTCTGTTTACAACAATGGACTTTATTTTCCAACAGCAAACAGCAGTTTGTTGTCAGCAGCAAAACCAGAAGAATAATGTTCAATGAGAAATTGAGAAATAAAAAGGAAAATGCATATAGGGTTATATGACTGCAAAAGTTCTGTAAAAATGCTGTAAAAATGCATATAAGGGAGACCTTATTGCAGCCTTTCAGTACTTAAAGGGGGCTTAGAAGAAAGATGGGGACAGACTTTTTAGCAGGGCCTGTAGCAATAGGACAAGGGGGGATGGTTTTAAACTAATAGAGGGGAGATTCAGACTGGATATAAGGAAGAAATGTTTTACAATGGGGGTGGTGAGGCACTGGCACAGGTTGCCCAGAGAGGTGGGAGATGCCCCATCCTTGGAAACATTCAAGGCCAGGCTGGACGGGGCTCTGAGCAACCTGATCTGGTTGAAGATGTCCCTGCCCATGGCAGGGGGGATGGACTGGATGGGCTTTGGAGGTCCCTTCCATCCCAAAGCGTTCTGTGATTCTATGATTCTATAACACCAGAATCCAGGCTACATTTTCAGACAACTTGTTTTTTGCATCATCGTCTTTACCGGTACATGGTGCTCATCCTCACTGTTTCTGTTATTGCCACTGATTTTCCATCTTCTCAGAGATTTTTTTTTTTTCTTTCTAGTAGTGCCTATCCCAGGAAAGGAGAATGTGTGTGCAAACCTCTCTTCCAATTTATTTTCTTGGATACCAGAATTATTCCCTTCGGCATATCAGTTTGTTTAGGTCAAGGAGAGACACTGCTAACTCAGCATAAAAGTTGGCAACCTGTCAAGTTTGACCTCACCTCAGTATTTCAGTCATCTTGTATTGGGTTTGCGTGGCAAGGTTTTGGTAGTGGGGGGGCTACAGGGGTGGCTTCTGTGAGAAGCTGCTAGGAGCTTCCCCTGTGTCCGATAGAGCCAATGCCAGCCGGCTCCAAAACGGACCTGCCGCTGGCCAAGGCCGGGCCCATCAGCGACAGTGGTAGCGCCTCTGGGATAACAGATTTAAGAAGGGGAAAAAAAAAAACCCTGTGCCGGAGAGAGGAGTGAGAATATGTGAGAGGCACAACCCTGCAGGCACCAAGGTCAGTGCAGAAGGAGGGGGAGGAGGTGCTCCAGGCACCGGAGCAGAGATTCCCCTGCGGCCCGTGGGGAAGCCCATGGTGAGGCAGGCTGTGCCCTGCAGCCCATGGAGGTCCACGCTGGAGCAGATATATCCACCTGCAGCCCGTGGAGGACCCCACACCGGAGCAGGGGGATGCGCCCGAAGGAGGCTGTGACCCCGTGGGAAGCCCGCGCTGGAGCAGGCTCCTGGCAGGGCCTGTGGGCCCGTGGAGAGAGGAGCCCGGGCTGGAGCAGGTTTGCTGGCAGGACTGTGACCCCGCGGGGGACCCACGGTGGAGCAGTTTGTGAAGAACTGCAGCCCGGGGGAAGGACTCACGCTGGAGAAGTTCGTTCCCACTGTCTGCCGTGGGAGGGACCCCACGCTGGAGCAGGGGAAGGGTGTGAGGAGTCCTCCCCCTGAGGAGGAAGGAGCAGCAGAGGCAACGTGTGATGAACTGACCCCAACCCCCATTCCCCGTCCCCCTGCGCCGCTCAGGGGAGGAGGTAGAGAAATTGGGAGTGAAGTTGAGCCCAGGAAGAAGGGAGGGGTGGGGGGAAGGTGTTTTAAGATTTGGTTTTATTTCTCGTTACCCTACTCTGATGTGATTGGTAATAAATTAAACGAATTTCCCCGAGTTGAGACTGTTTTGCCCATGATGGTAACTGGTGAGTGATCTCTCCCTGCCCTTATCTCGACCCACGAGCCTTTCGTTATATTTTCTCTCCCCCTGTCCAGCTGAGGAGGGGGAGTGATAGAGCGGCTTGGTGGGCACCTGGCATCCAGCCAGGGTCAACTCACCACAATCTTTTCCTCACTTTAGACCTTGGCACCCACATCTTCCGTTTGACTCCCAACAACATACCTGAATGCAGTTGCTGTGCCACAGGGAATTTGTATTTGATAAATCAATCATGCAGCATCGATGCAGCCTTAAAGCACAGAGTTTGGATCTAGAAATAGTTTTACTGCCAAGGCCATGTATTCCAGCTAGACAGTTAATCAGATTGAAATGATTGCTATACCAGAAGCTCTTCTAATGAATTTTGTCTTAGAAAAGGGAAAAGAAAGGAATTACACAGACTATTTTGGGGAGCACAGTAAATCTATAATCTCAACTGTTGCTCCCAAACAATTCATGTAGGATGAAATTCAGACTTCAGTGCTTGGCCTATGCAGTCAGGCTGCTACTGGAGAGGTAGCAGGGGGGAAATCCAGAGCAATACCTGTACTGAAGGGAAAGGAGGGATAGGAGCATTCATCACTGTCCAAGAGCAGCATTTTCCTGAACAATGAACTGGCAGAAGTACTCCACACAGAGCGCTGAGGGTGCCCCTCTACCTCCCCATCCTGTTGCGCAGCAAAATTGCTTGTTCCACTCATGCTACACCGAAGCTAGGATTTTCTTTTACTTTAAAAGCTCATTTGCTTAGAAGTATTTTAACCTGCAAGTGAAGCTTTTGACCAAAAATGTGCCTGCTTCAAAGCAGGAAGAAAAGCACAAGCTGAGAATGTATGGATGTTGTTTTGTGGGGAGGGTTGTAGCATATTTCATGAATGGTAAATGTCTGGTAGGGATGCTTTTAACAAAAGACAGTACATTTTAATGAATTCTTTTCAAAGTGATGATAAACCTTTATGTAGGATGATGACATGCTAAATATTCTGCAAAAAGTAGTCAATAAACCCTTATGTATTGTAGATTTTCCTACAAAATGTACAACAGAGTTTCCCTCTACACACTAACTTCTGCAGTGAGAGTACTTAACTAGCTCTCAGGTTGTGTAAATATGACTGCAAAAGTTCTGTAAAAATGCTGTAAAAAAGCACTGTAGGAGTTAATGCTGTAGGTGACCTGTACTCTCTGCCTGTATTCCTTCTTCAAGCTCAGCACAAAATTCTCACAAAATCATTACAGCTCAGAAGAAATTGCATGGGACCGGTCCTTGTCCCACCTTTCTCCTACTTCTCTTCTAGGCTTATCTCTCTTCTCCACCCATCTGCATCTCTAGGAATTACTGCCATAACACCTATTTGTACTGCTCCTTAGTGTAATACAAGTCCTGTTGAAGATACAGACTGGGAATTTCCTCTCTGTTTTATCAAAACCTGATATTAAGATGACTTTTCTGTTTGTTTCCTCTGCAGAGCGATGGGACTGAAGTCTCATATCAGACAGGAACAGCACAAAGTACAGTCATTTGCCAAATAAGCTATCCTGTTTTCAGAACAGGACAACAGGTACAGCTAGCACGTTTAAATAACCTTGAATGGTACCCAAAAGCTTTTTTTTTGTTGTTTTCCCCTAAATCTGCATTAACTGCTGGTGAGGATTTCTTAGATTTGGCAACAGTTAATTTCCCTTTGAGTTTCAGAGGCATTAAAAGAAGCAAACTAAGGGCTAAACTTTTGTGACCCTCTACAGGGCGAACCACCAGAAGGCATAAAGGCGGCCAGAGGAGCGGCAGGGAGTTTGCTCATCTGCCTTATGCTTAGAGTGTGCAAAGCACTCTACCATAATAAAGGAAAAAAGGCTCTCAAAGCATATTTGTCCCTAGCCATGGCTTTCAAATGCTACTGTAGCTTTGTAACTCTTGGAGGTTGAGGGCTGGGGGCAGAAGCAGAGAGCATCATGCATAGCCTCCCGGGAACTGAGCACAATTCCTGTCAAACCCCTCCTGCTCCATGAACCAGGGTAGCTCCCTCTCCTGCTCTGTGAATCTCATCTCTCCAAGAAAGCAGCATTGCTTTGAGAGGAGAGGGGTGGCCCACACAGCCCTAGGATAGATCATATATCCTTTTTCTCATATATGCCATAAATCCTGGGATATCCATGGTTTTATGGAACTTAATCTATTATGCCTCTGGGGTAGAACAGAAATAGGCTTCCAGCCTTTAACACAGTCAACTGGAGCAATAAGAAACTTGCCAGAGAGAATAGAAACATGATGTTCGGGGGGGGGGGGGAGGGGGAGAAGCAAAACCAAAAAACCTAATTAGATATAAAAAGTTAAGTTTTTTCTGAATTTTTAATGGCATTGGTCAAAGTGGACCTGTTGGAGTGAATAGAAGAAAAGAATGAATACAAAGGTTGTGTCAGTACTAGTGTTTAAAAGCACGTAATTGACACAAACCTGAACACCTTTTGTTGCAGCTTGTAGCTAGTTATACACCATTTAAAAATGCAAATAGCTAATGTTTATGTAACAATGTCAATTTGTAGGTGAGAGAACAAAGCAATTCTGTAGTATTAGAAATTACTGAAATACTACACAGAAATAGGTGAATTCAGATACAGAGGGCAATTCTAGACGTTTACACATATGAATAATTATGTTGTTATTGTGAAGTGCTTTGAATGTTGTACCATCAACTCATTTATTGTGTGTTCCTTGTCTCTTCCATAGGTATCTTTTGATATTAGTTTTGATTTTAACCTGAAAAATCTTCAGAATATGGCAGTTCTAAGTTTTTGTGCATTGAGGTAAAGTATATAATCATATGAAAGCAAGTTAGGTATTAATACCTTATTTGTATAAAATAATATAACATCCGATTTAAATGTGTTTTGATGAACAGTGAAAGTAAGGAAGAGCAAGAACTGGACAACCAGGTCACCTTTTATGGTATGATGCAGAAATTCACTTCACAAGGTATGCTGAATAATATAAAGAGTTGCTGTCATTTTTCAAAGGCATTTGAATATAGTAACAGTCTTGAAAAGACAGTGAAACTTTGTTTTCATTTTGGAAGTCATAAAAAATTCCCACTTCATCAACAATAGCAGAACCTCATGTTCTTCCAATAATCTTACACACAAAAAATTATGGAATATGTAGTAAGAAATTGTGGATCCATGTTTACCTCTGCACAGGGGATCAGATGCTCATGTGAATGGAAGCAGTATAAAAACCAAACAGTGCTTGTGGTTTTGATAATATAATTAGTATATACTATATAATAAGGGTGGGCCTCTGGGCTCAAATGTAGTGACGTTGGATCAAATCTGGAGTTACTGATCAAAACTGAACAAAAGTGCAACAACAAAAAGAAACAAAAATGCCCCAATTCAAACTCTCAGCAAAGAAATTAAAAAATTAAAAAATAAATACATTTTTACGGACATATCTGCTGAAACTGAACCAAAAATGTAAACACTTGTTAGCAGTTTGAGATAATGATTTGAACTGAAACCTGAGGTGGCACATGGCAGATTCCCCCTTGCTGCAGCTGCGGTGGCAGTGGGAGCAGCACACCCCACTGTCCCATGCACCCGGAGACTCTGGCTCACACCTACCATTTCCCTCCTGGCGTCAGCCCTTTCCCCTCCCTGTGGAAGGCAGGTTGAGGCTGTTGCAAAAGGGATCCTTTACCCTGGGAAGGGCAGTTTGTAAGGAGAGCCAGTTGGGTGGACAAGGGGAGAAAGACAGACAAAAATCCCTTTAAGACTGATCTTTATTTCATGCCATTGAAACCTCTTATCTTCAGCCCTGGAAACCCCCAGTGATCTGGGATGCACTGAAACAATAGTCTGTTACTATTCCAAACAAGAATAACTTCAGTTTCAGTTTAACTTAAATTAGAACTGAAACAAAAATACACTGGTTTGACTCTTGGATCAAGATAGGATATTTTACTTTTCATCAAAGAAAAGATTTGTTCATCTTTCCCAATTACTGAATTTCTAGGATAAACTATATGTAGTTATATTTGATGCACTTGGTCACCAATTCTTGGTGGAAAAAATGCTTTTGCGTCCCAAAGCATTAAAAATTTGTAAACATAAACTGGTAGAAAATAAATAGTAATTATTCAAAGAATGACAGAAATGTGAAAAAGAGGAAGCTACTTAAAAATGCACAGCAACAATGAATTTGGGAAATGAATATTCAAAAAGACCACTGTAACTACAAGAACTGTTGGTTGCATGCAATGACTTGAGCTGGAATTGGGAACACAGTACAGAAGCTGAGTTTAATAACCTGCTTTGCAACAGCAGTTTCGAAATATTCAGAAGCCCTGGATTCACCGCAGCTGGGTGCATCAATTCTGGAGTTGTGCAGAATTTTTCAGATTATTTTAATTGCCAAAAAGCACTTGAGTCAGCGAAGCGAGTTGTTTCAACTCTCTGAGAAAGTCGAATGAGACTTCAGGAGAAGCAGAGTGTTTGTTACTAAAGCTAGCAGCCGCACAGAGATTACAGGAGCATCTGACTAGGTGGCTAGCACAGCAACTTAAGCAGCCTCCTAGGAAATTGAGATGGTGTAAACTTGAATCAGCAAATTTAATTAGCTGAGAAATGCAAATGGAAACTCAGTGCTTCAGAAAAAGCCAGGCACAGAGTCTATAAAAGAGTTACTCGAGGAAAAACAGGGTTTTGAATTCAGGTGCATCTCCTGAGTATGAGAAAATGCAATTTCATATGCATGAAGGAATCCCTACAGCCAGAAAAGGATTAGTTATTCTTGGAGATGAATCAATTTAAAAGAACTAAAGGAAGTACACATTACGCTAAGGCACAATTTTAAATGCTTCCCTTGGAGTTAGCTCATTTTTACACTCTCTTCCACTTAGGAAATATCTATCTGGAGATAGTTCCTTCTTGAGGCAGGTAATTTAGCCAAGAAGCAACCTCTTAAAATACAAGGGTTGAGGAAAAAAGTGTCATCTTGCTGAAGTGAGGCTTTTCTAGGGAAAATCTCCTAATCTGAGTTTCCAGGAGAAGAGGTGGGAATCAGTCTTACTAGTGACTCCTGCAAGGACAAGGAAGCTGATACTGTGCATCCTGGAAGGACTGGAGATTTGAGCAATAAGGAAGCAGAAAATGCTTCATGCGGGTTTTCCTAGGAGTCCTTGTGAGGAGGCCCTTTAAGGAAAGGGCCCATGGGAGGAAGCATGGAGGACTGAAAAGGATCTACGATGCAACATGGAGGAGCACAACTGATCAGGAAGCACCTCTGTGAGATGGCACATGTGTTAATTTGGGATTGTATGCACAGATGTTACCCAGATTAAACGGGGAGAGCGGTACTGCTAAAGAGGAGGGATTTGTACCTTGTGCTACAGGAAGAGCTGATGTAGGGAATCAAGATAGCCCCTGCTCCTTGTTAACTCACTCCCCAGCTTGGTTTTTGACTGCTCAAATTAGCCTCCTCGAGGATGAAGACCAGAAACAGTTCTGGGATGCTTCAGAGGAGGAGCTGCTCACAGTAGCATATGGATACGATATACCACACAGGGATGCTTTTCTTGTCTTTGAACGCGGTCCCAGCTGGCTGAGCCCCTCGAGCATCCACAGGCTCTCGTACCACATCCTTCCATCATACACCTGTAATTTCATGCTACGGTGGGCTGTAACCACCCTCATGTTACTTTGGAAATTTTTAATGAAAAAAAACCATAAATAATAAAGAAAGTGGCCCAGAGGATACAGAGGGCTATGGGATATGTACCATGCACACAAGCGGGGTGCTGTGTGTGTTTCCACACCCAGGCAGTGTGGAAACAAGCCTGCCTGTGGTCTATGGCGTTAGGGCCCAGGATCTCCCTTGGGGTCTGTTGGTATTTGCTGTTATAGATGTACCAAGGGGGACTGTCAGGGGGCCTCTTCTGAGGATGAAGACCACTGCAAGGCTGAAAGTTGCAGTTTGTGCCTGGGAGAGGAGCTTGCAGTATAGCGCTGAAACACCATGGGGTGCAGGAGGCTGAGCAGAGCCTGCGTTTCATGCAGGCCTCCTGTCTTACCTTCACGTGCTTGCTCCAGCTACGGGCTTCAGTATACCATGTATTTTCTTAACCAACTTTGTAAAATTCAAACAGCAGTACAAGTGACTTATTTTATCTCTGACTGCACTTCTGACCTGTTTCACGAACTTACAACAAACCAAAGCATCGGGGGCCCAACTTAAATGCCTCTATGCAAATGCACGCAGCATGGGGAATAAAAAAGAGGAGTTAGAGACGTGTGCACGCCTGCAGGGCTATGATCTTATTGGCATCATGGAGACGTGGTGGGATGGCTCCTGTGACTGGAGTGTTGGAATGGAAGGGTACAGGCTCCATAGGAAGGACAGGCAGGGGAGACGAGGAGGGGGTGTCGCCCTCTATGTCAATGACCAGCTGGAGTGCATGGAGCTCTGCCTGGGGATGGATGAGGAGCTGACAGAGAGCTTATGGGTCAGGATTAAAGGGAGGGCAGGGACAGGTGACATTATAGTGGGGGTCTGCTACAGGCCACCTGACCAGGAAGACCGTGCGGATAAGGCCCTCTACAGATAGATAGGAGCAGCCTCACGTTCACAAGCCCTGGTCCTCATGGGGGACTTCAAACACCCCGACATCTGTTGGAGGGACAACACAGCGGGGCATAAGCAATCCAGGAGGTTCCTGGAATGCGTTGATGATAACTTCCTTCTCCAAGTGATAGAGGAGCCAATGAGGAGAGGTGCTATGTTGGACCTTGTTCTCACCAACAAGGAGGGGCTGGTGGGGAATGTGAAGCTCAAGGGCAGCCTTGGCTGCAGTGACCATGAAATGGTGGAGTTCAAGATCCTTAGGGCACCAAGGAGGGCACACAGCAAGCTCACTGCCCTGGACTTCAGGAGAGCAGACTTTGGCCTCTTCAGGGATCTGCTCGGTAGAGTACCATGGGATAAAGCCCTGGAGGGAAGAGGGGCCCAAGAAAGCTGGTTAATATTCAAGGATCACCTCCTCCAAGCTCAGGAGCGATGCATCCCAACAAAGAGGAAGTCAGGAAAAAATGCCAGGAGGACTGCATGGATGAACAAGGAGCTCCTGGACAAACTCAAGCAGAAAAAGGAAGCCTACAGAGGGTGGAAGCAAGGACAGGTAGCCTGGGAGGAATACAGAGAAATTGTCGGAGCAGCCAGGGATCAGGTTAGGAAAGCTAAAGCCCTGATAGAATTAAATCTGGCCAGGGATGTCAAGGGCAACAAGAAAAGCTTCTATAATTATGTCAGTGATAAAAGGAAGACTAGGGAAAATGTGGGTCCTCTCCAGAAGGAAATGGGAGACCTGGTTACCCAGGATATGGAGAAGGCTGAGGTACTCAATGACTTTTTTGCCTCGGTCTTCACCGGCAAGTGCTCTAGCCACGACACCCAACTCACAGAATGTAAAGGCAGGGACTGGGAGAATGAAGAACCGCCCACTGTAGGAGAAGATCATGTTTGAGACCATCTAAGGAACCTGAATGTGCACAAGTCCATGGGACCTGATGAGATGCATCTGAGGGTCCGAGGGAACTGGCGGATGAAGTTGCTAAGCCACTATCCATCATATTTGAAAAGTCATGGCAGTCCGGTGAAGTTCCTGCTGACTGGAAAAGGGGAAACATAACCCCCATTTTTAAAAAGGGAAAAAAGGAAGACCCAGGAACTACAGGCCAGTCAGCCTCACCTCTGTGCCCGGCAAGATCATGGAGCAGAGCCTCCTGGAATCTATGCTAAGGCACATGGAAAATAAGGAGGCGATTGCTGACAGCCAACATGGCTTTGCTAAGGGCAAATTGTGCCTGACAAATTTGATGGCCTTCTACAGTGGGGTTACAGCATTGGTGGATAAGGGAAGAGCAACAGATGTCATCTACCTGGACTTGTGCAAAGCATTTGATATTGTCCTGCATAGCATCCTTGTCTCTAAAATGGAGAGACATGGATTCGACAGATGGACCACTCGGTAGATAAGGAATTGGCTGGATGGTCACACTCAAAGAGTTGCAGTCAACAGCTTGATGTCTGGGTGGAAATCAGTGACAAGTGGTGTCCCTCAGAGGTCCATATTGGGACCAGTATTATTTATCATCTTTGTCGGCGACATGGACAGTGGGATTGAGCGCACCCTCAGCAAGTTTGTGGAGTGGTGTGGCTGATACTCTAGAGGGAAGGGATGCCATCCAGAGGGACCTTGACAGGCTGGAGAGGTGGGCCTGTGTGAACCTCATGAAGTTCCACAAGGCCAAGTGCAAGGTCCTGCACATGGGTCGGGGCAATCCCAAGCACAAACACAGGCTGGGCGGAGAATGGATTGAGAGCAGCCCTGAGGAGAAGGACTTGGGGGTGTTGGTTGATGAGAAGCTCAACATGAGCCAGCAATGTGCACTTGCAGCCCAGAAAGCCAACCGTATCCTGGGCTGTGTCACAAGCAGTGTGGCCGGCAGGGCGAGGGAGGGGATTCTGCCCCTCTACTCCGCTCTCGTGAGGCCCCACCTGGAGTACCGCGTCCAGCTCTGGGGCCCCCAACATAAGAAGGACATGGACCTGTTGGAGCGAGTCCAGAGGAGGGCCACGAAGATGATCAGAGGGCTGGAGCACCTCTCCCATGAGGAGAGGCTGAGAGAGTTGGGGTTGTTCAGCCTGGAGAAGAGAAGGCTCCGGGGAGACCTTATTGCAGCCTTTCAGTACTTCAAGGGGGCCTACAGGAAAGATGGGGAGGGCCTCTTTATCAGGGAGTGTAGTGGTAGGACGAGGGGTAATGGCTTTAAACTGAAAGAGGGTAGATTTAGATTAGATATAAGGAAGAAATTCTTCACTGTGAGGGTGGTGAGGCACTGGCACAGGTTGCCCAGAGAAGCTGTGGATGCCCCATCCCTGGAAGTGTTCAAGGCCAGGTTGGATGGGGCTTTGAGCAACCTGGTCTAGTGGAAGGTGTCCCTGCCCATGGCAGGGGGATTGGAACCAGGTGATCTTTAAGGTCCCTTCCAACCCAAACTATTCTAGGATTCTATGATTCTATGAAAGCACATCCAGTTACATATGTTTTCAAAGCAGCTGCCAAATTGAAATGTATTGTTTTATGGTTGTTAATTAGGCTTGCCAACATCAACTTCTATGAAGTATACTCTGGTCATAACATTCCTTCCACTGTGAATAATTTTGAAGATATTGTCCCCACGTTCAGCTTCTCAGTTAAGGTTAGTAAATGGTTCTGGTTCGAGAAGCTTCATTACCTCCTCTTGTAGTCTGGTCCCAAAATGTAGTTGAAAAAACATTCCTGATTTCACTGTCTGATTTTGATGCTTTTGAATCAGTCAAATAAGAAAAAAATTGCAAATAGATGGGGGATAAATGCTTACAGTCTTTAGCAGGTTAAGGATGAAACTTGCACTTACTGCACAAGTAGAATGGGGGAGGGATTGGTCCTGCACTGTTTACATATTTAGAAGATGGTTAATGCTTAACTTCAGGCCAACTTAGACTGTTATTTCACAGAGCATATTTTTCTTCTGCTGACTTGATAAAGGAAAACAAGTCTTTGCAGGCTTGGACTTTGAAACTTGAAGTTTGGCAAGAGTTAAGTGCTAAAACCAGACGCAAGAACTAGCCAGATCACAGCATTTATTACATAAATCAGAATAACTTAGATCCAAATATGCAATGTGGAAGAAACTTAAATTATGTTCCATTTACATTCCTGTAACTGCTACTCTAAAGGACTAATAGGCCTATTGGCTGTGGCAGAATATTTGCTTTTCAAAATATATTTCATGCAGTTAATAAGAGCTTTGCTAAGGAAACAGACAGGGACCTGAAGCTATATAGTATACTTTCTGCTTTACTATTGGCATAATGTAATTATTACCCTAGGAAGTGTATTAATACAAAAAACATTGAAGCAAAAGGAGTTCAGTTCTTTCATAATCATTCATAATCTTTCATAATCACCCATTCCTTTCAGGTAGTTGTAGAGAGCAATAAGGTCTCCCCTCAGCCTCCTCTTCTCCAAACTAAACAACCCCAGCTCCCTCAGCCGCTCCTCACAAGACTTGTGCTCTAGACCCTTCACCAACTTCTTTGCCCTTCTTTGGACAGCCCCTCCATGGCCTTCTTGGAGTGAGGGGCCCAACACTGAACACAGTACTCGAGGTGTGGCCTCACCAGTGCCCAGTGCAGGGGCACCATCACCGCCCTGCTCCTGCTGGCCCCACTATTCCTGATACAAGCCAGGATGCCATTGGCCCTCTTGGCCACCTGAGCACACTGCTGGCTCATGTTCAGCCGGCTGTCGACCAACACCCCCAGGTCCTTTCCTGCCAGGCAGCTCCCAGCCACTCCTCCCCACGCCTGCAGCGGTGCCTGGGGTTGTTGTGCCCCAAGTGCAGGACCCGGCCCTGAGCCTTGTTGAATCTCATACAGTTTGCTTCTCAGCTAGGCAACCAACCAAACTGCCTTGGAGTCCTGGGTTTGCCTAGGGCGTCAGGAACATGATGCAGTCTCAGTCTGTCTGGCGAGTCTTATGGCAGGTATTGACATTTAACAGCAGGCTTGTTGTCAGCTTCAGCATTCAGCTCTTAAAAGGAAAAAGTCAGATTGATAATGTAATATACTTATGCAAGTGTGTGAAGGAAAGCATCTGTCTGTCTGTCTTTGTAAAAGATTGTATTTTTCAAATCAGCTGGGTCAAGACCACTTGTTAGTGCTGTCAGGTATGCAGAAGGTAGAGACCTGAATAAAAGGTTGCTACCCTCATAAGAACGTGGAAATAATTTGTTTACCAGTGGGAGATGGGAAGGGAAGATTGCATGTCACAGTTTTCCTCTCATCTCCCATTTTGTTACTTTCTATTTGATTGTCAATGTTCAGTGCAAATAATCTTGCAAGTACCCAA
The DNA here is from genome assembly GCF_047370975.1 of Nipponia nippon. Lineage (NCBI taxonomy): Eukaryota > Metazoa > Chordata > Aves > Pelecaniformes > Threskiornithidae > Nipponia > Nipponia nippon. The sequence continues at coordinate 5,488,110 of NW_028262352.1, read as the reverse complement.
CAATGCCACATAATCAGCCTTTTTATTTAGTGGCAATCAGTCACTGTCCAAGAAGAGGACAGCAGGCTTCCTGGTACCTGCTAAGCAAAGCAAGGAAAGATGTGTTTAGGAATTAACAAGGTGCCTTGAATAGTGCTCAGGCAGGTTTCTAACCATTTTGGAGTGCAGGACAGACCACTTGGGCAGATGGCCACGGTGCAGGCATGCAATAACTGTACACTGCAGGGATGGTCAATTCAGTGTGCATCAGCTGCTGCGGACCCACGGTAACTCACATTTCCTGTGTCAAGCCCACAGTACCTGACCCTGCTGGGGGCTGTAGGCTTGTTAGAACCAGCCACAGAGAAATGGTTGAGGAGGCAAAAGGACAGAGCACTCATTGCATTTGGTACAGCTGGCGAGTGCTCCTGTGAACCTGAGGCCATTCCCATGCACAGGGAGAAGAACAGTGGTGAGCTGGTAGTGTCTGCACAGTTGTGCTCCTCTGCCTCTGGACACATGCACAGAAGGAAGTGTTATCTGGCACAAGGTCCCTTTTCAAATAGGAATTGGCTTAAGATTTTTGTTGTCATCTTTGTTTAAGCTGAGGGAGTGATGTCAGAATTTGAGCGGTGGAGAGGAACAGAGTGATAGGAAAAAATAACTGGGGAAAAACAGAAGCATTGGATAGAAGTGAGGGGGGAAAGAAGGGAAAGAACATCCAGTTTCCATTTCTTTCAAAGGCCAGAGAGATGTCCCCATCTGTCTTTTGTTGCTGAGCTATTTCTCCTTTTCTTACTGTTATTTTTTTTTCTCCATCTCTTCCCTGCTAGTAGCAGTGACATCTTTGAAATAACTATAAAAATGGATATATAATAAAATTCTTCTGTTTTGCTTGAACTATATGTTAAAGAAGAAAAGCCAGTTCTCCAGTTTCATTGCTAATAAGTAAAACCAGCAAAATTAGGTCTGGATTACTGATACATTATTATTTCCATAGACACATTAGCTTGGGACAAATAAAAAGAAATATAATTTTAATTTTCTTAATACTGTGATTTTTTTCTGGTTCTGAAGTCTTCATTTCAAAGCAAGAGAATTATTTTTAGGATGTCTATATTCTAATCAATTTGCCCTGTAATAGAGCTTTACAGTTTTTTTAATCTTCTCTTTCAGTCAACTTTCCATACATTACAACTCTCTGCAGAGGCTATCTATACACATAACCCCAAGTTATTTATAATTGGAGAGAATACCCTAACTGTAAGTGATGGATAAGTAGATTTTTTTCAACTTCTCTATCTTTTACTGTATTAAAGTGATAATATTTAATTTTCAGTGTCCTTTAGGAGTACATAGCAAATTACAAACTCTGATGACATTTGATTATGTTGAACTAATGTATCCTTTTGGCTATATACATCCTCCCTTAAGTTACTAAAATGTTTTAATTTCAGCCGACTGCTATATAAACCAGACAGTTAAAATCTGCAGATCTCAAATAGATTGTAGAACTATCAGCAAAACTCAGTTAGAAACTTCTGAAATTCATTTAGCTTCCTGTTCATGAAAAGATCAAAATTTGGACTTCTTTCTGTGACAGAATTAATTGTTGTAGATAAATGAGCTCTGGGAAACATTTTACCAAATCTGATTTATAGTCTTACTTCTGTAAGTATATTTGGTTTGATGTTTGTAGACAGATGTTTGGCACAGGTCTCCAGCAAATATACTTAATCTCATTTGTAAAAGAATGTGGAGCATTTTTTGCATTTGGAATGGCTGTCATGTGGACAACATAGACACAAGTAATCTCAAGAAAAGTCTCCAAACCACCACTTTGTTAGTCTAGAATCCTTCTCCCAAGGTTTCCATCCACTATACACAAACATAAACAACACTTGAAGAATACATTAGTGCTGTGGTGATGTTGTAGTAAAAAGATACCTTGTTCTCTTGGCCTATCTAGAGAGGAACACACTTCCATTTGTAATATTAAGTTTAGATTTATTTTTACAGGATTTACCAGCCTGTTTTATCCATAAAAATAACCAAGGCCTTTGAAGACCAAAATGCAAGTTAGTAAGGGAGTCAAATATCTGTGAGAATGTGTAGCATAGCCCATTCACAGGCCATGGAAGATTCAATTAAATATGTACGAAAGCAGTTATTGATTACCTATCTCAATGTGGAAATAAGATCATAATTCAGTACTGTCCTGGTTTCAGCTGGGATAGAGTTAATTTTCGTCTTGGTAGCCGGTATGGGGCTGTGTTTTGGGTTTAGGATGAAAACAATGTCGATGATGCACTGACGTTTTGTTCTTGCTAAGTAGTTGCTAAGTGGCGCTCACACTGGTCAAGGACTTCTCAGCTTCCCAGGCTCTGCCCAGTGCACAAGAAGCTGGGAGGGGGCACAGCCAGGACAGCTGACCCAGTCTGGCCAAAGGGCTATTCCATACCGTATGATGTCATGCCCAGTATATAAACTGGGGGGAGTTGGCTGGGGGAGGGGCAACGATCGCTGCTTGGGGACGGGCTGGGCATCGGTCGGCAGGTGGTGAGCAATTATAGAGTGTATCGCTTGCTTTGTATTACTATTGTACTATTATTACTTGGTTTTATTATTATTATTATTACTACTACTACTGTTCTATTTTTATTTTACTTTAGTTATTAAACTGTTCTTATCTCAAGCCACGAGCTTTCCCTTTTTGCCCTTCCGATCCTCTCCTCCGTCCCACCGGGGTGGGGGGAGTGAGCCGGCGGCTGCGTGGTGCTTGGTTGCCGGCTCGGGTTAAACCACGACAAGTACTATTTTTTTTTTGTCATTGTTTTCTCATGGATCACTCCATTTCTTGTAAAGAACCTCTAAATAGACCCATTTGTATTCAGGGAAACCTCCAGTGCCTGAAGAAGCAAAGGGAATATATGTGTAGTTCTGGAAATAATGCCATGGTTTTGCAGGAAAATTACATGCCTGTATTTGAAGTGTGCTGAGTGCCTCATCTTTGTGGCATGGTATTATTTCTGCTAGGAGACGAAACTCATTAATGCACAATGCAAATATTCCAATTAATTGTACAGGCTTTTTAGGTAGCTCATAAACCATGTATTACTGGGCATTTTTCCACAGTTGGACCATGATACTGCCAAACTTACATCACAACAGTTCTGTTGGTGATTTCAGGAGAACCAGAATTTGAATAATTATTCAAATGACTGTTGATTAAGTCAGCTGACAAATAAAAGGTAATTCCTGAGCCAGCCATTGAAACATCTGCAGCTGGGACTTTTACAGCTCTGAGTCAGTGGCTGAACAGACCCTGAAAGTTATCCACAGGACTCCTAAGAAACACAGTGGCTTTTGGTGAGGCTTACAGCCTGATCCTTACTTGATAGCATCTTGCCCTGTGAGAAGTCTTGGCAAATGTGCCAGCTGATGGAGGTACACTCTCCCTAGGGCAGACAGTTTCCTTTGCCACTTCAGCGATGGAGTCAGTACCCAGCACTGCATATACTTCTTGGCAGGCCAGATGTGCCCTTCACACTTCCTTGGGAATGGGACAGTGCAGTAGCAATCTGAGTGTGTCCCTACTTGCCCTGTTATTTTAGACCAGTAACTGGGTTGGTAGGATTCATCCAACTTAATATCTACATTAATCATCCACATCAGAGTTAGCCCTTCTATAAACCCTAACCTACAGAAAGAATAGGTATTTCTGAGATGTAATTCATCTCATCTAAAAGATGATTCTAAAAAATAGGTAAGGTGAATTATGCCCTAAAAGAGCCTATCTTTCTCCATTGGAAGCCAAGGGTCTATATTGTAGATATAACATTAGATGATGTGAATCCCAGCCGTGGTATCTTACTGACCACAGTTTTACTTTAAGGAAGACATTTGTTCTTAGGCATACATTTACCTCTCCAAAAGTGCCACTTCACTGTTAATGGAGAAAGCATTACTAGGCAAACTGCACATACATATGAGATTGGCTCTTTAATTTGGACAAGCTGGGTTGCCATGTAGCCAAATGAATTAATATTGCCTTGTGATGCTATGTGGGGAAGCTGCTTAGATATCTTTGCATAAAAGCTTTCAGATTTTTTCCAAATTGGAAAGGACTGCCAGCTGGAGGACAGAACGTTAACCTGCTATAATCATCATTATGGCCATTTGGTTAGAAAATACACAAAGCCAGCCTGCCTCAGTGAAAGGAATACATGTAGCCACACCTAGCAAAACATTGGAGCCTTCCAGCAGAAATGACTTAAATCACTGAGATGTCAGTCCAGTGCAAGTTTCCCAGAAAGCCTAAGATTAAATTACACCAGACAAATGCACTGAGAACGTAAACCTACATTACTTCTTTTATCATGTTTCAGGAAGGAAAAAAAACCTTCATGCTAAAACTATGTCGTTCCAAGATTAAATCCAAAGATTTGACAGTTCACAAATATTAGAGCAATGTCTCCCTGAACAACTATGTTATATGTAACTATATAGTTGGTCATACCCAATCCAACTAAATAGGGTATCACCTGAAAACTAACTGCCAGACACTATATGCTGTTCTGGGAGCTCTCTGGCATTGCTTGTAGTTCAGGAAGCATAGGTGTGCTAGAAATACTCCTGTTTGACCCATACATCTTACTGCAAATTCTTGCAGTTGACTCAGGAGAACACAGATTAACATGAGAAGATCTAACAAGTTGTTAGTGGTTTCCCAGAAGGTAGGAACAGCAGGCAAAGGAGACAGAGGTACCACCTGCCTGGCAGGAAGGGAGAAATTTCAGCAGATGCAATGAGTGCATGATGGTGTCTGGCTTCCATGATTTGTATTGCCTTCTACAGCTGCTCATCACAGATAACAGGCTCTGATAATGCTCAGTTAGAAGTAGTTCTTCTCCAGCTGACGCAGCAAAAGTCTGTTTTGAGCAGATGGGGCTCTACACCAGGCCATTCCCAGCCTGCATGCAAGCATGTCTGGTTTACCTAGTGATGGTGCATCTGTGCACTATGGGGACAACTCTGAAAGACCTCCTGTTAATGGAGAGGCAGAAAGCTGGCAGGAAGAGATTGCTTCTCTGCCTGTTGTGTATGGCTAAGAGTGATGAGGGTTCCTAATCCTTAACTGGCACTGCCAATGTGCCATGGTGGTGCAACCAGGTACCTGTGGACACCAGTGAAAGGGCTGTAATTGCTTGGTGTGTTCCAGTTATTGATCCTGGAATGTGTGCAGTCCAGCTGCTCTTGATTAATGAAGCATTTGGTTTACAAATATGCAGTTAACATTAACCCTTAACACACAATCTCTCTGCTTTCAGATCCCAGTTATAATAATGAAGCCGGATGAGAAAGCCGAGATACCAGTTGGTGTTGTGATTGGCAGTATATTGGCTAGACTCCTCTTGCTGTTAATATTGGTTGCTGTTTTGTGGAAAGTAAGTAGGTGTTTACATTCTTAAAAAGAAAAGCAGAAAGGGATAAATACATTTGGGCTATTTTCTTTGGAATCTCTCTTCTCTGGTGCTGAACAAAACTGCACATGCAGTTTAGTGGTAAGAATAATACTGCATTGGCATTACGCCCTTGATGGGAGCATTTAGAAGTGCTTTAAAAATCAAAATTCTAAAATGGGTCCCCATAGAAATTGGCAACATGAAGATGATAAATGAGTTGCCAATGGTTCAAAACAAGGGCAGTGGCGTTTTTTTTCTTTTGACACTGCCTGCCTCCTTCTACAACTCCCCAGTTGGGCTCTGAAATCCCATGATATTCCCAGTGGGCAAAGCTGAGGAATAGAAGCAAGGAGATAAGATATACACTGAACAGACAAAAAGAGAACAGAGAAGGGTGAGGGCAAAAAGTCATTTACCGAGGATACCTAGATTAAGGGGAGGGAAAAGTTTTTGTGTGCCAGGGCATTGGTGCTTCAAGGGCTCCTTGGCACATTAAAGCAGCCTGGAGATGCCTGTATCTTGGCAGGGAGACAACTGGCTACTCAGCACTGCTGTTCTGGCATTTAGTTGCACCAGGCAGGAGTTTAAGGCCCAGCTCCTTTCATTTTACAGTTAGGAATTGCCTACAAATCAAACACCATGTGTGTGCGCAAGCACACATGCATTTCTACCATCACACTATTTAGCTTAGCTGAGAAATGTAACTCTTGATGACTGACTGTGATGTGGTGTTATTTTAATACTTCTCACAGCTTGGCTTCTTCAAGAGACAGTATGAGAAAATGACACAGGATCTAGAAGATATCGATGAAATTACAGAACTCACAAAGGACAAAGACTAAAGATGATGAGTTATATGGATAAAGAGAGATCTGAGCCACCAACAGTAGTTGTGATCCAGTTGGCTCTTCAGCTGGAATGCCTTAAAGCTTAATAACATTTAAACATTTCTAATGAAAGTGTCTTTTTTATAGATGAAAATATTTTACAGATTCTACTCTATTATAAGAGTAACTGCAGGACAGTTTGGTTTTTTTTAAAAATGTATAGTGCCTTTTCTTATAAATTTTTGCTTTTTAAACAAACTTAGCCCTTAGAACTGGCAGGTCCAGAGTTTACAGTAACATATTGTGCCAGCAACCCTTCTGATCCACTGCAGAGTGAAACAATTTATTTCAGATTATTGTGGAACAGCATGTTTGTAATTCAGTTGACAAGTACCATATGTGTAAAGGACATTTTCTATTAAGTTGATGATGAACGTGTGGTAAATACTGCTTCCAGACTGGGAGAAGAAAACGGAGAAGAAAACTCATTTTTTCATTGACTCCATCCTTATTGTTTTAGAGAAATGATTTGCACCAGCAAACCTTTGTAACCTCTCTGAGAAGAAAATATGAATTTCGTAACCACTTACAGCATGTTCTCTGCAATGTTATGACTGGTTTTCAAATTTCATCTTGAGAAGCACTACCAATATTGTTACAGTGGGCTTTATTTTGTATCTATGAATGTTATATTTTGGGGTGGTTTTTTTTTTTTTTAACATTCTGAAAAACAATCTAAATTCTAATCTCAATTGTCAAACAAGATTGTTGCCATCAGCTGAGTTTGTGACCACAACAATTATTTTAAAAGTAAAAAAAATAAATGTAGCAATTGCATAAATCCAAAGAATAAGCTCCTGACTTGTAATTATGAACCCTGAGGGCAAATGCTCTGACAATAAAGATAAAAATTTGTCTGCCTCAATTCTTGTATAAACTTGTGAGGAAGAAAACAAACCCTATACACGTACATGTGGGAAGCTCCTACATAACTAGGGTCATGCACTCCAGGCCAGAGGGAGAATTTCACAACAGAGCAGACGGCAGCATCTTTCATTTCTAGTGCTGCCTGCAAGGAAATTTAGGCATTTGACCAGATTTCCTTCTTCCACCTTAGGTGGGAGGTACAGGTCAATATCTGACATCCAACTTCTTGGGGGATTTAACAGTTTATCAATTAGGCAGTAATGATTCAATTTACTAGTCTTCACTGGGTTTTATTTTGTCCCAGACAACAGGATTTTCCTCCCAGCCTGGACATAATACTTTTCCCAAAATAAAGGGAAGGCATAGCAATGGGTAAGATTTTGTATCCTAACTACTTCCAGTTGCTAGTTTTATTTTTCTTTTACAATTAATACTTAATTGGCTAATTCAGTTTTTCTAATGGGTGAGTTTATTGCACTTTTAAGTTGGCACAACTGCAAATAATGCTAGAAATATTATGTATATTTTGTATTATTATGCACAAGGGCTTTTTTTGTTTATTTGTTTTAGTTTTTAAAAACAGCGTGTTACAGGTGAAATAATATTCTGAAATCTTGAGCTTCAGCATGTGCTTCCATTTGTGCTTGCAGCAAGAGAAGTCAGGAATACCTTCAGCAAACTCAAGTTATATATGATTCTGGTCTTGAATCTAGATGCTGACTTCTTGAATTAAGTCCAAACTCAGAGTTAGTTTCATATGAGCCTATGTGTAGATTTGGCATGTACAAGAGAGTTTATAATCAAACTGACTTCTGAAAGCTAGTACGTAAGCTCTATGGGAGCAGGGACTGTATACCTCTGCAGTGCCTACTTGAGGGCCTAACAGCATTACTACAATAAAAACAAGAATACTGCTGAACACGGCATTTATTTTTAAACAGCACCCTAAAGAGAAGAAATGCTACTGAAAAAGCACTATATAAAATGGGGCCAAATATGTCTTTGTTCCAGTAGCACACAGTGAAAACCCTAAGGGGATGACTGCTAGATATACAAAGAAGCTGCACTTAAAATCTTGTAGGTTATAGTTATGAGTAGAACACTACCAGTAAGCTATATTGTAGTATAAGTCAGTTCACATTAGTGCAAAATATCTATTTGGATAGCTCTGAGTGCAGCTACGTTGGTGTTAAAACCTTACCACAGTCAGGCCTTCCTATAAACATGACGTTATCTTCACTGGCATCTAAAATTACACCATATTCTGTCAGCCCCATGCCCTGCACTTTATATAGAATTGGTTGGCAGTAGCATCTCCTGACACCAGCTCTGGCTATTTCCCACCATGCGTTAGAAAACTGAATGCAACATTTCAGCAGGAGCACGGTGGGGGAGGAAGAGGGGGGGATGAACTTGGCTGTGAATATGAAGACAGTCATGGCAGTAACTACCACCTGAAAACTAGCCACTTTCATGGAGCTTCCTCTTATTCCCTCCCCCCCCCCCCCCCCTTTCAACTCCTCCATATTTTAACAGTGGTACATAAAGTTTCAGGCTACCAACTTTAACACTTCTATAATACAGAATCAGATGACCCTAATCTTAAGGCACAAAACTCCATCTTTCACCAAGTCTCAGTGTTCTGCAGAATTGAAAGCCAGATTCCTTATATCCTGACTTGTGTGTATTACCCTTTATATCCAAAACTGAGGTGCAACAAAAGTTTGCATGTTAAAGATTAAAGAAAATGAAGGTATGAAAATGCATCTCAAAATCCATAGCTAATTGCCTCAACTTTTTATTGCCTTTAAAGCTAATAAAGTGTACATAATTTTCACAGCCTCAGAAAAGTTGAGTTCTATCTTTTAAGTCAACCTTTCTGCTCTCATTTATGATCAATTATTCATAGGCAATCACCAGCTTTGGTGTGCTAGCAGTTTTTAAAATGTATTTGCCTCTTTCTCTTAAAGTGGTAGAAATGGAATGTTTAAAACAGAACTGCTAAAAAGATACATCAGGATGCTAATTTTTGTAACACTTGCTAAGATCAAATTGCATGGTTTGTTTGTTTTTAAAAAAACAGGCCTAAGGTATTAAAAAAAACCCAAAACCTGCCGATTTAGAGTCATCAGCCTATTCTTAACTCTCTTTCTTCAAGTACCTCCAAAGGACACTTAACAGAAGAGCTCAAGATTGAGTTTTCAGAGCATTGGGGGTGGTGGTGGTTAGCATTGTCTGCTTTCATTACATTTCATTAATAATTAGTTTTAGCAGTTTCCTCTTTCTAATGTTTTTGATGGAGCAAATGAACGCATTAGTCTATAAAACTACAAATTCCTTGAACAGCTACGGGAAAAGTAATCTAAGAGAAAAGCCAAAAAATCTAGTTTAAAATTGAGCAATGTAAAAGCTTCATTCCTGAGTGCAACTGTAGCAGTTTCATGAATGACAGCTGAAGCCAGCACCTGCATTTCCCAGCACAGCCAGCACCTGGGCAAGCCAGGCAGGCTGGGAGCCACTCCTCCTGCACAGCCGTCTTTCAGCTGCCATCTCCTGGGGTAGGCTCCTTATAACACAACCCCCCCACCAGTTTATTTCATGACAATCTTCCATCAGTTACTGTTTTCATAGTATGCATCAGGCTGAGCTTCTCTTGAGAACAGAACAAATGAAAGATTTTGAGCCAGAAAACTCTTAAGCAACGCTGATATACAGACATTCCGCCAGACAAAGGCATCAGTATATTCAAATATTGCCAGCCAAGACCAAGACATCTTTTCAGAAGGACAAATTCTCACTCTGAAGACATGCACTTCCCTCCCACAAACACCACTCATCTGGCAGATCTCTATGTGAGTCACATGTTTACCCTCTGGTCTGCAGCATCTGTTCCTGGGAACATCTGTCTGTATCTGGAGCCACCACCTCTGCAGCATGCTGTGACACAGGTGGAAGAGCCACAGAGGGGTGGGATTAACCTCCCAAGGTTAATAGCCAAGGCAGAGAAACAGCTGGACTCATCCCAGAAAGCTAGGACTGCATTGTATATTGATCTGCAGCTGCCTATCATCCCACTCATGGACCTCGCCAGAAAACAAGGTAGTCCTCATCCGGCAGCCTAGTCCTGCGTGTGTAGAAACCAGGAGATGTGCAGCCATATCATTCCTCGACATGCAGTTGGACACAGCTGGGATTCATCCCCTGGCCTAGAAATTTGGAAGCACTTCTAGACATAGCCTTAGGCAGTTATCTTAGAACAGAGTAATTTGCCCTCTTAAGATATCTCCCTAGCAGAGAGGGTAGCCCTACAGAGGGAGCCAGAACACCGAGCTTGGAGTATGGACTTAAATTTCAGTGAGATACATTTTACCTCTAATTATGCACATCATCCCTCCTAGGGGCTTTTCCATTTCGCTTTTAGATGCCAGCTGAAGAACCCAAAGTTACACAATACTGATACATCATTGTTCCAGAACAAAGCAGTACATGCCTCATGCACAGCTAGGACACAAAATGACATTTCATTGTTTTGACCATGGCAGTGTATGCACATTGTAACGCTCAGCTGTGACTCAGTACATCATCTCTTCCATTCATTGTTCCTGGTCACTGTGGGGAGGGAGGTACACAATTATTCTTTCTCTTCTTTTCTGCACCCTCCTTCCCAGCTTCATTGCTGATGGGGAAGGTGCACTTAAGGTCACCCTGGAGAAATCTTCCAGGAGACTGCACTAGTGCCTCTCTAGTGCTGCAACACAGTGAATCCACAGGAATTGCCCCGATCATAGGGCACCAAGTACAATTTAACTGTTCTAAATACCACTGGTTTTCTGTATCAAAGCACAGCACCAGTATGAAAGCACTGCATAGGTTTTACTTCATTCATAAACCATCCACCACAAGGCAAATTAGGCATTTATTTTTGCGAAATTAATACACTAATTAGTTGCATGGTAACAGCAAACATGAACATGGAAAAATGAACACCAAAAATGTGAAACAGTTTGCATGTTAGTTTTTTTTTTCTCTAAAAACAAAAAGAATTATTTGACAGAGGAAGTGATCTGTACTCAGGTTTCTGTACAATTCCCAGTAAAAATGACATTCAAATAGTAGAGGGCTTCTCTCTAACCTCCAAAGCAAAGGAAAATTCAACCTTGAACTTGCTCCGTTCTGTCTAGATAACAGGGCCCACGTGGTTTGGAGGCTACATACGTGTATGCGCACAAGGAGCAGCTGCTGTCCTGCAGAGCAAGGACTTGCTCACTTCCATTGAGGAAAGTGCATCCGTAAGCTAATGAGCACAGTTTAACCATGCTTCTGCTTGAAGTTGTGTGTTTCACTGGGTTTTACTTAAGCTGGATACAGTAACCATCACTAAGTATTAAAATTGATTGAGATCACTGGGAAAGAGATCATTGCCTAATTTTCTGGTTTTATTTTGTGCAGCTAGCAGCTGTTTGTAGATTTTTTTTTTTTTTACTGCAGACACAATGAAATGGATTATACAGCTGAGGCTTAAGTGTTGTGTGATGTAACGATATACAAGCTTGAGCAAATAATTTTACTTCTCTTTACCTCATTTCTCTTCCTTTATATCCATCTTGTCTACATTGATAACGAGCACTAGATAAAATTGCCTCTCAGCATGAATAAAAATGCCATACACAATGGGACTTTGAACTTTTAACACCTAAACACTATCATGGCACAGAACAATAATATAAATGCAATTATCTTACTCAGATGAGCAGCCCATTGTTTCCAGTGGAAGCACAGGCATGCTATGTCAGTCTTTTTAGCTAAGTTTCAAAACAGTAACAAAAGAAAAACTGTATTAAAATCATAAATGTGAATATAAATACATATATAAACTGCAAAAAGTTCAATAGATGCACTTTCCTTTGGAAAAATTAATCCATTTTGATGACTTTGAATCCTAACCTGTCTAAAGTCAAACTACTAAAGCAAATTAAAGTTATTCTTATAGTTGCCTTTTTGTAATAATAGCCTCCTTTTTTTTCCTGCAGCACCATACAATTACACAGCCAAAAAAGCTCCTTCAGTATTGATGATGTCTATACATCATTAAGTAGTTACAGGTTTGCGTGTTATTGCTAATCCAAGTTTGTTGCTGGTAGAATATTAGATCTAACTTTGAATCAAGGTCTGTCCATATTTTTTTAAATGTAATGGACTTGTAATATCAGCTGCACAGTAAAAATGTTTCTGTGAGACACAGCTACTGGAAAGTAACCACTAATAAAAAGTTAATAACTCTGGGGTATAGTTTATATTTTCTTCTCTGTCTGTACCAAAATGTTTAATCTACTTCAAGTAGCTTTCATGTTACAAGAATGTCAAAATAGCATAAAGCTTGCAAACTGATTCTGCATTCATATAAAATTAAACTCAGGATTTTAAGGTTAAAAAAAAAATTCCAATTGTCCTGTTGTGACCTCCCATGCAGACAGTGAACACAGACTAGCAATATAAAGGCATTAAAGCAGTATATATCACAGAGGACTAAATACCTTGCAACCAAGAATTTTAGGGAAGATTGTTTTAAAAACTGACTCCATATTAAAAAGCACAAAGTGATGATTTCAAAGGAGAGTCAAGAACACTTAAAAACCCTACTTATTAATTAGGACTGAATGAAATGAATGAGTAAATTGTTCAAATTGAAATGACTATTACAACTGCTTAAAAACATATAGATTCTCTGTAAAAACAACTCAAAGCTAAACCACTATGCTCATTAGGAACAGTACCACTTTATTTTAAAAAGAGCACAGTTATTTTTCTGAATTTGCCCCAAAGCATTCCTTGTTTTCTTTCCAAGAATATTCGTCCTCATAAATCTCCTGGAAATATAAACAAAGAATGGGAAATATTGTGGGAATCTGCTACATACAGCCACAAGCCAGGCCAAACAACTCAACAGCCATCCTGCTGTTATTTACTGATCACAACAGGACTACACAGCACTTAGCTGGCAAACAGAAAAGAGGACAGCATCCTTAGAACATACCAACTTACATATGGGAAGATCCTGAACCTTGGGCTGAACCCCATTAAATTTAGAAGGGCCCATCTATGCTGAAGTCACTTCAGGAGAGATCTAGAAGAAATTATGTAAAAGCTGTAGAGTACGCAGCACTCTTATCTGAAATACTGCCCTTTTTACATGTTGCTATGTTAACCTACTGTACCATTATATTTAGGAATGAGAGTATTTAAGTGTATATAAACTGTCAATATTAAAAAAATTAAAATTACAACAATACCCAAAATACAGTAAGTATTACATCTTCAGGACAGACTGGACTACCCAGCAGCAGTCTAGTCCTAAGCAGCAAATTTAGCAGGACTCTGAGCCCCTGACTATTCTTTCTGAGACCACAGAACTCCAGTCTCCTGAAAGAGGTATTAGAAAAGTGGAGCAATGCAGAGAACATCACTGTTACCACATGCCAAGTTTTGCCTGGGAGAGAAGGCAGAGGTAATGCTCATTACTTGCATGCAACACTTGTTATGCAATGAGACTCTTTCTAGACCCGAGCTGGTCTCTCCACACATTGTTGTGTGCCCATACTAGCTTTGGGACCTCTGCACATCCCTTCATTGTGTGCTGTTGCTTAATGCTTTGTGCTTTCTCAAGGCCACATAGATGAGGGGAAAACAGAAAGACAAGAAATGCCACTTTTACTTGCAAACTGCAACACTGTCCAAAGCAGAGCTGACTCAAGGCTCTTCCACAAGCCTGTGCAGAACTGAATTTTTGCCACCCAAAAGAGGAGAGCTCAGGGCTCCTTCATTTTGACCCCAGGGTACAGGCAAGGGAGGGCCTCCCAGGTGCCCTACCTGCCACAGATGGGCCTGGCTGCATTAGAGGAAACTCACTGGTGCTAAACATTGTCATCCCGTCAGGAACAACTGCTGCTTGTAATGCTTCAGCTCCTTCCCTTAAGAGCAGCAGCAGCCTCCAGCCCAGTTGTCTAAGACTCTGGCACAGGCCTAGAACCAAATTTGTCCCAAACCAACCTTTTTCCATATTGGAACGGACGCTTTTAAGGTGTTGATGCAGTACATTACAGCTTCAAGGGAATCTGCTCTGTGTGGAGAGGAGACTGAAATAATTACACTTGCTTCAGTTATTGGAACCACACTAGGGAGAGAAGAGGAACAACAGCAGCTTTAGCTAATGCTTAACATCAAGAGCACCCAAAAGTTGTGGCCATGTCACGTCAGTATTCTGGCCACACGCTCTCCTGACTCATTCATACTGAGCAAGTGTCAAGCCATGTCTAAAAGATTATACACTTTTTAAAAGAAAAAAACCACAACCAAAATCAGTACCAGATGTGAAAATTCCATGCTTTAGAATAAAAACACCCACCAGCCATAGGCTTTTTTCTTCTTTTTTTTTTTTTAAATAAAGTCTATGGAATTAAGAGGAGAAAATTGCTAACTTGCAACAATGCATAGGAAACTCACTGGAAGCTGGCTTAATAATGAACAATAACAAGTCAGGAATGGCCAATTCTTATCTGAAAACCTGAGAAGTCATCTCAGTTTGCACAAGAATTTGTGAAAGAAGAAGTTAAGTGCCTCAAAACTATGCAGATTTTGCAATGAAACTTAAATTTTGACAAATTCTGATTTCAAATGATGAAGTTTTTCCTGTTTAGTGCGTTGTTTTTTCCAAACTTAGTTAATAGAAGTAGCACAAGGTTTTGTTTTGCTCCTCACAAGTGTAGTATTCCCAAAAGCTGCCTCCCAACCCCCCCTCTATAGTAAGACTCCTCTGGCAAACAGCTCAGAGGAAAAAAATCTAAGCTTAAGTGCTTTGAGCTGCCCTTGAGAGAATTGCTCTCTCTGTTGACTATAGAGGAAATCTAAGGAAACTAGCCCTCAGAGCTAATATTACCCTTTGCGATCACCTTCTAAGTTCCTTCTGCTGAGAGAAAAGGAAACAAGCATTTGCAACACACACTGCAAATCCTGCTAGCTTCAGTGAGAAATCTGATGAACGGTGAAGGGTCAAGAGTATGTCAGACACTAGTATTCCATGTTTTAAACCCACCAGAAAACGCTTATCCAAGGCTCAAGGAACAACAGGAGGTTCTCCTACAAGCATGGCTGGCAATTACCATGCCTCTCCCCCTCCCCATAGTCTAAGCTTTCAGGTTCCCTATTGCATAATTTGACTTAAATCTGACAATAAGAAACCAACATTCTGTGGCACCTCAATGGAAGAGAGAAGAAAAAACCCAAGTGGTGCCAACTTCATGTCTTGAAAAAAAAGGCAAAAAATCAACAGCATCCCCTTCCCAGCAATGAGATATCAATCCCTTCTCCCCACTTTCAAACCATCACACCAGCATCAAGGTTCCTGCAGTCTAAATATGGATTCCAGCAAATACTACCAAAACACACGTTTTGAAAAAGACTATTTCTGAAACTTAGCTGTGCAGCAAGAGCTTGATCCTGCAGCCAGCTTTACTGCATTACAGTTTATATAGACTCCTGAACATCCTGCAACTATATAAGCACAACCATGCACCAGACAAGGATTAATATACCACTTGCAGAAGGATGTGGTCTGGCCATACATACCCAAGTCTATGGTGCACTGCAATATGTTTGACTGATGGCCATTTCTGTCTAACGTATCTGCAGATTTTCTTTATTTCGGTCTCTGCCATTGAAGTATACACTTCATACGCTAAGTGAATCACTTCTTTCCCTTCAAAATTATTTCTCATAGTACCTAAACACAAAGAAGTTACTAACCAAAAGCACCGATAAATACTGAGTAAAACCCAGGATCTCCCACTACGGCCAAGGTCAGCACTGTGCAAACGTAAATGACCTCCCCTAATCATGGCTGTGTAAAGAGATTCTTTGAACAAGAGAAATCTATAATATACAAGGAAGAATTTAGCCTACAGATTACACGAGTCTGCAATCTGTAATGCCCAAGGCTGAGACATCTTCTGTGGTAACTTCTAAGGTGCTATTATTGCATTTGCCCATGCAACGTTTAAGTGCTCAGTATTTAGGAGCCCAGTGGCACTAAAGTTTGAGTACAAAGGGGTTTCAAGATCTGTACCATGTACGTTAAGCAACAGGACAGAGCCATCAGCCTTGACCAGCCCATGAATAAAATTGTACTTTGCTTTCAACCGAGGTCTGAGTTGCAGCAGCTTTCATACAGGTGTGGACCTGTGGCTTGCATAGCCACAACATCCCACTTCCCACCTTGAATAAGCTGTGTCCAAGGGGATGGGAAAATAGCTCCCAAGCAGTCCTGTACTCCAGAGCTGTTGTTCTGTTCAGCCCTAGGATAGCCACACCAGCAGGGAAGCTTCTCACCACTTTGTCCCAATGCAACTGTTTAAGAGCATGGTCTTATTCTAAATAATTCAGAATGTTTTCTAAACGTCCTGGGTTCAGTCCAGGAATTTATTTATTTGAGAAGCACGAGTTTGGGGTGTGGACAATCTAGGTTGCATTTATTAGACTATTAACACACCCAGAGATCCAGCTCAGAAACATTAACCTCACCAATGAACAGAGACACTGCCCCACAGTATGGTGAAACGACCAGCTCTGACTTCATCTATAGAGAGCTTTTCAGACTTGAGCTGGATAAAATCTTTTGGCACATCTTTGTTTACACCCATAGCTCGCTAGAAAGGCTGAAACCTAACAGACTCTGTTGTTGGTTTTGGCGATACTAGCATTTGCCAACTGCCTTTTATTCAGTGCTGATGCCCCAATTTATTCAGAAAACATGCACCATCTACTTACCCCAAGAGACCAGTCTCCATGGCAAATTCACTTCTCAGCAGACTTGCTGAGAGAATATTCAGCTGCAAATATCAAGTGATGACCTGGTTTTTAATGCATACGGGTTCCTTCCTGGTAGGAAAGTCTGGTCCAGTAGGATGAAACTAGAACTAGTGCAAGGCCCCAGTTTAACAGTACAATCAACCAGCATGGACCACTGTGCTAGTAAATCTGTGGTAAGATTGTCAGCTCCTCCTCCCTATCTTATCCTGAAATCAAACACAGTTTAAAACAGAGATTTCTGATAAACACAGATTAGGGTTTTAACCCTAAAGTTTAATATGCTCTCCAGGACATTCAGGTCTGTTTCAGTGACACAGGAGACACTTCTAATTTCTCTGAATAGAAACCAGTCATCAGTTCATCTAAGAATGAGAAGGAAAAGAAGTATTTTGAGGAGCAGCAATGGAATAAGCTGCAGTAAATACATGCACTGGCACTTGAAAGCATGTAAAGAAATGAAGCTATTCTAAGGACACCTGTTCCTTTGACAGCAAGAAAAAAAAATATATTTTTTTTTTTTAAGCAGCAGTCAATTCTTTTTCCTGTATCATCTTTTCTGTTAAAAAGTGGCAGGAGGTTTTTCATTATTATCTTATTTAGGCAAGCTGGATATCTACTGACAGCCAGAAACAACTACTAAAGAATAACAAGACCTAAAACCCAAATTCAAAACAATGCCTGACCTCTCTGGCAATTTTTTTCCATTTACTACATATGTGTTAATCATTTATTAGTGTACCAGCTTATAGTTTTTGGTCAGCACAATGGTTCTCTCCAGCAGGAAACACAAGTTATGCTCTCTCAAAAGAGTACTGGGGGTGGAGGGAAAGAACTGCAATCACATCTCTGAACCTAAACAACAACAAAAAAAAGATTACGGGAAGATTATACAGAATCCACGAGATATTTTAGCACAGGATGGCACTTCATAGGAAACTAAGCAAGAAGTGATACCTCCTTAACAGAGCTTGGACAGATTCAGCCTCCACTAATTGGTGGGATGATAGCAACCTTGTCTCCAGGCTGCAGGACCAGGAGTTGATCTCCAAGAAGCACATAGTCCTGCTGAACAGCAAAAAACACTTGATCCTGGATGACAACAAGGAGGATTGGCAGGAGCACAAAGGTTTCTAAATAGAGTGTTTGCATCTAACCATGAGATTTCATTAAACAACAAACTGGTGCACAGTCTAGGGCAGCTGAGGTAAATACCACTGAGACTTACTCAACTCTGCTTCCAATATACTTTCAAAATTATGACAAACATCCACCTCCCACTCTTTGATTTTCTTGTTGCAGCTAAGGAGAAACCAACTCAGTATAATTTTCAGAAGTCAGGAATTGGATTTGTCATAGGCCTTTATAAACTACATCAGAACCAACCAATGTATACCCACTTTAAAAGCTTCTAACAAAGTAGTAAGTAACTCAAGAGGATACCAACTATCCAATTTGAGATTAGAAGGAAATGTTCCCCTGATTCAGTCTGGCTGGGCTGGACAGCAATTTTCTTACACAGCAAGAAGTGTTGTGGGATGCTGTTTGTGAGATCTCATGAAGATTTGGTGGTCAAAGAGTTGCTCTTGTTGTATAACCTCACAGTTTGAGGCTTTGGGTCTTTTGTACTTAATAGGTCTGAAATTTGCTATTGATAAGGAGTGGCAACAGAGCTAAGAGAGCAGATATGGTTTTCTGGCAGACCTTCTATATATTGTTTTGGTCTTCACATCTGTGAGATGTTGTTGTGAGAGTCCACAGCTCTGGATACCACAAGGCAGGGAGTCGCTTTCACGACTAAGTGCAATCACACAGTGAGTATGAGGGCAACACCAGTAAGACAGCAGAAAAAGAATGCCAACATTTTACTTTAGAAGATGCAGGCATGATAACTGTTATTGTTTGAGACTACAAAATCTAGCACAGACAGTGGAGAGCTGTATTGCCTAGAAATAAGCAAGCGCACCAAAAGGGTACAAGTAAAAATCATTTTATTTCCTACCAGCCAGATAGACAAAAGCAGGCAAGGCACAGGCTGAGCAAAACACAGTAGCACAGACTCAGAGGGCAGACTGAAGGGAGGGACTGTATGAAAGTAAAGCAAGTGACTGAGGAAATGAGCGCAACTATGGAACTGAAGCGCCCATTAGAAGGATGGTTTCTAATTAATGTCACTTGCAAGTTAATTCATTGGGGAAAATGGGTGGAACAGAAGAGCATTGTCAAGTATGCTCAAGCTGCAGTTTGAATATCCATTAGCAATGTGAATGGAAATCTGCGGTCAGTGCCCTACAATTATGTTGAGTTTTTCCAGAAAAGCTAGGAACAGAAGCATTTTCCAAGGGAGTTGCTGTGAAGTAACTGCACATACAATATCATAGAATCATTAAGGTTGGAAAAGACCCTTAAGATCATTGAGTCCAACCGTTAACCCAGCACTGCCAAGTCCACCACTAAACCATGTCCTCGAGCACCACGTCTATCCATTCTTTAAATACCTCCAGGGATGGAGACTCAACCACTGCCCTGGGAAGCCTGTTCCAATGCCTGACAGCCCTTTGGGTGAAGAAGTTTTTCCTAATATCCAACCTAAACTTCCCCTGGCGCAGCTTGAGGCCGTTCCCTCTCGTCCTATCACTAGTTACTAGGGAGAAGAGACTGACCCCCACCTCGCTACAACCTCCTTTCAGGCAGTTGTAGAGGTCTCCCCTCAGCCTCCTCTTCTCCAGACTAAACAACCCCAGCTCCCTCAGCCGCTCCTCACAAGACTTGTGCTCCAGACCCTTCACCAACTTCATTGCCCTCCTCTGGACACACTCCAGCACCTCCAAGTCATCATCCATAAAAGGACAAAGTTGAGAAACTATGGCAAAGTAACCAAAGGTGCTGCTGCTTCTGACTCTGAATAATAGGCTGCAAAGTAAAATATAGTCATTCCTTACTGCCTCCTCCCCCAAAACACACTTGGTCTCATTCTGTGTGAGGAAAAGGCCCCTGGTCTAACATTTGGTTAGAGCTTCTCATTTGGAAACAGCTGCCATTGCTAAATAGTTGGGTTTTTTTCATAGCCTTTGAGAGTAGGTCTAATAAAGAATGGTGGTACCTAAAGGAAGACTTTGGTGCTAAAGTCCAGTGCAGCACTCCAGTGCAGCACTAAATCCTGAAGACCTCAATCTCTGTTATGCCTTTTTTTTTTTTTTTCCCAAACAGTGTTTGACCTTTGTTAATCAGACTCATTCTTGACAACACTGAGCACATTCCCTCACCTGAGGGGGACCTTCTGCTGACACCCCCAAAGAGCACCAGTGCTGCAGGGGTCCTTAAAGCGCACACCTAGCACGCTCTCAGGACCAGACCCTATAAAACACAACCAACAATGCTTTTTTTTTTTTTTTTTTTCAAAGCAGAGGAGGTTGAAAGTGGCTAAGCCTATTTCCTGTGTAAGGGTTGAGTAGCTGGAACCCATAGCAGGGCTTCTGTTCCCTTCTTGACCTGCCTTCCAGAGGGTGCCATAAGCTCAGACTAACGGCTAACAGCCTAGTTAGTTAATGGTTAACAGTATAGTGATCAGAAACACCTGCATGTTATCATGAATTTCTTATTTATTGCCCTGGCTATGCTAGATCCCTTCTTGACACATCTTGTGTTCTCCACAGGTACTAACACAGCTCAGGTGTTCTGTTTTCACATGCAGCGGAGTTACCACACTGTGGCCCTCCTAGACAATGGGCCACATATCTTAAATTACCCCTCATACCCAACTTTTGGGTACATTTATTGGACCTAGTCTTTCCTAGCATATACATAAAGCTATAGTATTTGCAATTGGCCAAAACACAAAATGCTCACTGCAGGTTACAAGAACAAGGTAAATTCACTGTTTTTATGGTACCAAAGTACCAATACATGTTCCAGCTCAACTATAAACACTGAATTTTTATTTCTTTACAAAAAAAAAAAAGCCATGTTAAACTTTGTGCACCTCAGCAGTAACTTTCCCAAATACCTTGGATGAATCTTAACAATCTTCTCCCAGAGCTGCAGAGAGGTGATCTGCTGTGGCACCAAGAGGGTCTCAGAGCACAGCCCTGCCAGCTCCGTGCTCCTGGTGAAATACTGCACGGTGACCTGCTCGAGGAACAAACACCGTTCAGGGGAGCAGGGGCCTGCTGAAGAAAACCCGCTATTGCACATTAACTTCTCGAAAATAACAAAACAAACGAAACCAAAACAGCGTGAAGAAAAGCTTTCCCTGGCTTTTTTTTATGCCTACAAGCTCTGTCACGTTCCTCATGCTCTGGTTGTCAGGATGAGAGCCGGGGGAGGGGGCTGTAAGCCAGTGCGGATCCGTGCCCCACTCCAGCCGTCCAGGCCGTGCCCGCCGACCGCCAGCACCCCGCCGAGGAGAGGGACTGAGGGAGCCCCGCCACCCCGAGACCCGCCTCGCCTCTAACCGGAGGCCGCTCCCCACAGACGCCACCGAACCGGGAACAGCGGCACCTACCTGGCAGCGCATGGAGCCGCGGTCCCCGGGCGGGCTGTCCTCCACCGCGAGCTCCTGGCAGCGCCTGCGCCCGGACGAGAAGCGTCGGGCCCGGGCCGCCCCCTGCGGCCTGGGCCGGAAGCGTGGCACAGCCCCGCTCCGGGGCTGTCAGGCCTGACTGGGCCGGACCTAACGGTGTGGCGTAGCTCCGCTCCAGGGCCCTTCCCCCGCTGTGAAACCAGGTTTTAAGCACGGGTGGATAATGGAGGCGTGAGACGTCCCTCGGAGGTAGTAGGGGAGCAAGGGAGCATGGAGTAGGAGACCGTGGCTTTGCCCCCCAAACACAGCCTGTAATTTTGGGAACAAATTAAAAGGTAGATTTTCAAATAGGCTCAGTCCACGCAATGGATGGGGATTGCAAATGATTGCAGATGTTACGTGTCTACTGCCTTGCACACACTATACATCCACCACATATACACATATTAGGTATGCATAAAATGTAAAAGCCAAAGATCCATCAAAATGCTGATACAGGATTTCTGGGGTAGGTTCCGTTTTAGTGCAGAGATTGCTGTGGCATGACGTAACCTGTCTTCCCGTGGACAACTGTACGCCTTCAGCAATTGCCTGCATGGAAAAATAGCACCATGGAAGAATGCTAGTTAACTTCATGCAGTTTGGCACTGGGGAGAAGAGGAAAGCGGTGTGAGGTATGTGACAGGTGCTGCAGAGACACCTGCAGCAATTGTTCCGCAGGATACAACTGTGCCCTGAAACCACATTGTGGATGACCAAGGTTATTTCTGTGCTGTTTACCAGGCAACACTTGTAACCTCACAACAGCAAAACAGTAGCTTCTCCTGTCACGCTAACCAGAGAGAACTCTGGAATCGTTATCAGCAACATGGAGTTTGCAGTATGTAAATGAGCACTTGTGATTCTGGCAGGTAGTCAGGTGGAAAACATCCATCCTAGCTAGATGCAACACTGTCAGCAAAAAAAAAAATGCCCTCAAAAGAACTGCTACCCAGTCATTTCAAAGTTGAGAAGGGAACCAGACCTTTCTATGTAATAATTCTTGCCTCTGAGATACAAAGACAGGGGCAACGGCACAGTTTTCTACTGTGCAATGAAAGTTAAAGTGATAAAGTTTTTCAGAAAACGTGCAATAGAAATACGATTACTTCCATGGAGCATGTATTTTGTACCAGTTATCCAGTACACCGTGTCTTAATCCTCTGCTGCGAGGAACAAGTTATTTTTAAAAACTGTATTCTTTCGTTTGTGAATGATTAACTACTGTTACAAATTGAACTCTCCTCAAGACAGCATGTGTCAAATGAATAAAATGATTGTGGGGTTTTTTTTCTCTGGGCTGTGTAATTTTGGATCTATATATCTTAAATGAAATAGATTACTTTGACAAGGTGTGTATGACCCAGCCAGTAGCTAGCAAGTGGTTGGCACATTTTTCCAGTGCAAAAGATGTGCCACAGATATCTGTCCTTAGAGTCAAGTGGGTGAGTGCTGGGCTTAGCTGGAGCAAATTAGCCTCTCAGCCTAGAAAACAGTGAGCTCTCAAAGATTTATCCCTAGATTTAGGGTTGAATTTAGAGTTAGGTCCACTATGGAATAAGGAGAGAAGAGTTACTGCCAGCAAGTTTCTAGATTTTCTTTATTTGAGCTCCAACTAATGACTCACCTAAGCCAGTTCTTGAGTATTTTTCAAAGGATGGGTCAGTCTTCAGCCCTGTGTTGTGTGACTTAGTTAAAGGCAGAATTTGGGCCTAGAAGGAACAGGAATAGAGTAGGATTTGTGACTCTCATAATCAATTAATTGTGTTCTAGAACTGATAAAAAGAGATTAAAAGTTCTTAAGAAACCAAAGCAGGAATTAAGCTGAGGTGTAATATGAATGTCCAAAACAAAAATTCTCCCTAAATACTTCTTAATTCTGGAGGTCTTTTCTCCCAGGAACACCAGCCTCAGAAACAGAGCTGTGACTACTATGCTTCTTGGTTTGCAAGAATGAGTTTTCTTCAGATTGCTATTTTATTGTTTGGCTTGTTTTGTGGATTTTGGGGAAAGCACAGGTACCTATGTAAAATGAAATGAGAGGAGAGATGTTCCTTCAGCTCTGGAGAAGGTATGTTAGCTCTGTAGAGACTGGGATTTCAAAACCATCTCTTCTCTATGATTCCTATAGGCTAGCTCCACATTATTTTCCCTTAACATATTTTCTGGTTTGGATCCTTCTTTCGGGCACCATTTTCTTCTTGAAGCTTTTGGTTTGGAGTGTAATTGTGAGTAGCTGCAACATATAATGTCTAGTTCTAAGTGTTATTTATTGAGTCTAATATTTTGAATTAAATATTGTCCTAAGCTATGGCCTTTGCTTTAGTTAACAAATGTGTACGCATCTTCCCACACCCATATGTATATTAACCTCTTAGATGATATTTCTTTTGGAGGTCTTTAATTTTAAAAGCTGTGATGAAGCCCTCCAAAGCAGACATTTCCTATTCCGCTTTCCAACCTTTCTTTGTTTTAATAGTGTTTAATACTGAAAAAGTGCAAATCTTACTGTACAGAATTCCCTTATACCACCAAAATAGAACGTGGCTTAAGAGAAATTCAATTCTAATAATATCAAGGAAAGGCAAATGGTGAGGAGCTGTTATTCCTATTTATTTCTTACTTGCCAGCAGCATACTTTGAACTTGAAGATCTAGCTTGAGTTTACCAAGGCACTAAGCTTACAGTCTAAGGCACTGATTCTGCAGTGTGCTTTTGAATGGAGAGAACCACAGCAAAGTCAATGAAACTTAAGTAGGTACACTAGTCTGATAGTCCTAAGCTATTTTTGTAATAACTTATTACAAGAATTGGTACAAAACATGACTGCATGCATGGAAAACCAAAGAGGAATGAACTGGAGACATATTATTAATCTTTATTTCTTTTTACCAATGATTTATTTAATGTCACTGCAGCAAAAGTGACTCTCTAGGACTGCACAAGATTATGATTGTCTAACCTCTAGTAGATTTTCTGTTTCTTTCTGTTTTCATTTTAGACCTTTTCTCTAGACTGTTTGGTATAAATCATGAGCTACTGCTCTGAAATTCAGATATATATTTAGGAAGTCTTCAGAGAACTTCTTTTACTCCAGTTTTATTGTTGTGATGAATTTAGTTATGTTGGTGTCAGACCTGAGTGCATCTGTGTTATACACCAGAGATGTAGATATTGATGCATAACACTGTATTTAGAAGAATGGACACAATTCCTTTACTTCGAGCTTCCTGAAATAACCAGGAAAAATAAAAATTATCATGATCTGGAATAACCCTTCATTACCTGTTGCACCCTTCATTTGTCTTGGGTGACCAGCCAGATCTAAAGTCAGTTTAGCATTAACCTCCTGCTACTGAGTTCATTTAAAAGAAAACAAAGCTGTTTGGAATAACCTACAAGGATCCAAAAGTGGGTCAGGTATAAGAGATATGTCACCATGAATTCCAGTCATTCCACTGAATTCAGGTTTGAATTTGGCCTCATGCATGTCAATGCTGGTAATAATCTGGAAAACATTTCCTTCCTGTTTTGGGAGGAGAGCGCTGTTCCTTGAGTTTCCATGGTGGAAGAATGGGGAGAAAAAAGTGAAAATATGAATCTGTCTGAGGCACTATGACCTCTAGGATTCCTGTGTGTGAGGTATATGTGGCTGTTTGACCAATGTCTTTAATGTTCCCCTTGGCACTCTTTTGTTCTTACAAAACAGATGGTGCAGTAGTTACTTATTGAAGGGCTAGAAGAGCATGATCACATCTGGGATTAATTTTTAGGTCCCTAAACCAATAGATCATCCAGTTTTAAGAGGGCCTTCCAATATAAATGCATTGCACAATTACAGAGAAAGAATACACAGCTTTAAGGCAGAGTATAAGCAGTCTGGAACTATAATTCATAGACACACAACTCTTTCTGTTCAACTGTCTTATTTACAGGCAAGTCTTTTCTACAAGAATTTCTTTTTATTTTCATTGAGCAGCAGCAGTAAGTGAAATATGTAACTTCTTAAATGAGATTTAAAAAACCCATACATTTTCATTTTTTTTATAAAGTATTTTCCTTTTCTGTTGATGGCTACAGTATTCCTAAAGAGATGACCTCTTTCATTTTCATACTGTCCTTTGCCCCAAAGGATAGCTAAAGATTATATTAAACCAGCATGCACACAGCATCATCCAAATAAAGCTAGCTATGGAGTTTTAGATGATCATTAAGCAGTATAACACATGCTCTGAAGAATGATGGGAAAGGGCATTAGGGCATTCAGTGATGATGCTAAGGTAAAAACTGTTTCTGCAATCTTTGATACCAAGGCAAAGCACAAGCTTTATCCCAAAGAGCCTCATATTTCAAAGTGCCTGGTACTGAACTACCTGGCTAATATTTGATCTGAATAATCTAAATACTTAAAATATCAAATGTGTTATCTGTCATTATGGAAAAAAATTGTAATGTCAAAAATGCATTACTTCCTGCAAAGACCTCAAATTCTTTTAACAAAGTAGTTGTAAGGGCAAAGAATTTTGAATGCTGTCAAATCTACAAGTCATGTCTCTGGTATTATGTTTAAAAAGATACAATTTCTCTCGTCTCTAGTATTTCGCTTGGCTTGTATGCTCTTCTGTCCTTCTTTTGTAAAGCACCTAGCACAGGGAGATACGGAACGCCTGCAGATAAATAATACAGTGTTAGTTTATATTCCCAGATTAAATTGTTAGGCCTCTAATTATCATAATGTGAAATTTGAAAACATTGCACAAGGTAAGAAACATTTCACAATATGGATTTGAAGAAGCCAGTGGAATTCCACAGGAGTTAAATCTGATCTGTGGGTGGCTGATGAAAATAAAACCAACCTCTTTACCCACCAGTTCAGAATTTGAATTGAGGTAGAAACTTGTCATATCAGATTACACATTGCAGCTACTCTACCTATCAATTCTTTATAATCATTGTAGCTGCTTTGCTCAGCTTGAAAATTGAAGTTTTGCTGAAGTTTTTACAGTGTTTCAGATCACTATCTTTACCTACTTCTGGAAGCGCGCACAGCACAATCATGATAGGATATCTTGCAAATGGCAATCTGGCTTAGTTTTAAATTCTGGTTGTATTGCATGGTTAATTCTTTCAATATCAGTGAAAATATTCTAGGTTTTTTGCCTTCAATCTTTTCTTTATGTTTTGGATGTAAAGGTTATATAGTTGATTCTGTAGAATACTGGGCTTGTATTTAAACATCCTGATTAATTCTACATCTAAAGTTTAGTGGTTTTGAGTAATAGGGTCAAAAGTGAATATGCTTTTATAAGCACTCCAAAGAGACAGTGGCACAAGATGTTCTTCACAGATGAATCCTATTGCAGGCAATTAGACACTAGGGGTAAATCTGCATTGACCCTAGTCGGGGGGTTGGCTGCAGCTTGCAACATGCCATGTTCCCATACCTACCTCCTTGTCATCTACATAGGAGCCTTGCTGACAGTCTGCAGATGATCATCATCATACAGTCAATATATAAAACTGAATCAGTATTCTTATTGGAAGTGTTGTATGCTTTTCACTTGTCTGTTTCGCACATTTCCAGAAAAACATGGCTAGATCCTGACTGATAATGTCTTCCATTGAGGTTGATCAAACGGGAATTATTTCCATCAGCCTATATGCACTGTGCATATTCAGCTCTTCTCTGTGCTGGTTGACAACTGGAATGCTTTCTCTGTAAATAAGAAATGCATTTTTTCAAGAAAGATTATATTCTGTTGAAACTTTTCCAAACCCTGGAAAAAAGTTGTGTGATTAGTTCTGAAAGCCAGTCACTTGATAACTTTTACTTTTTAATACGAATCAATAGTTTTTTGTGAGGGAGATGAGATAGATAGATAGATAGATTGTGGCTGTGCAGTTAAGAATGAGTTGAGTTTTGTACTTCAAATTTACATTAAAAGCCATGCTATATCCTGGCATCTAACTAGGAAATTCTGCTTACATCTAAGTAATATGGGATTGCCCACACTGCAAACAAATAATGAAAGCCTGTCTTAAATAAAGT
Source organism: Nipponia nippon (assembly GCF_047370975.1). Classification (NCBI taxonomy): domain Eukaryota; kingdom Metazoa; phylum Chordata; class Aves; order Pelecaniformes; family Threskiornithidae; genus Nipponia; species Nipponia nippon. The sequence continues at coordinate 5,460,444 of NW_028262352.1, read as the reverse complement.
ATCCAAATTCTGTATGCAAAACCAAGATGCTAAAGTTCCTATGGCTTTGTTTTGACTAAAAGTTTCATTTTCTTTTATATATAACAGCACACACATCCACATGAGGGCACCAGCTGACATCTTATTCTCAGACCAATGTGTAATCTGTGAAATGAACATGTCAATCAGTGGTCACTCCATCTTTATACTTACAGAGCTAGAGTAAAGATTGAACTGTTAAATGTTCCCAAATTTTGTTTTATTCTTTTTCAGTTCTTAGGGCAGCAATATTTTGACTTTCCCAGCACTCTATATTCAACAGAAATCTTTTAATCACATAGAGATCTGGGGGTGTTAAGTGTTTTAAAGAAAAAAAAATTAAAACCTTTTTTTTAACCTGGCTGCATAATGGAATGTGAGACCTCATTAAAATCAGTAAAGTTTATTATTCCTTAGCTTTGAAAGGAGAACAAAAATCCTGAGTTTTTAGCCTCATTTTTATTAAATCCACAGAAATAAGCAGACAACACCCATTCCATTTGTAGAAGTTATACAATCTTTAAAAGAAGCAAAGAGCAATTACTCTTGCTCTACTCTGGGTTAGACTGAGGATTCAGGATCAAGACTTCCTTTCCCTGCTGAACTCGTAGAATGTTCACCAACGTAAATACAGTACAAGAGCAATTGCGTTTCCTCTCCCAGCTCCCAAAGTGCCAGGCAATCAAAACTGCAAAGGCACTGTTTTCAGGGGCCAACAAACTGCATGCTATGGGGAGGTTGTAGCAATATATTATTTAAATAGGGAAGGTTACACCAAGCAGACTGCAGGGTTGTTTGACAGAGATGACTGCACTCAACATGAAGTGATGAGAAGGGTGTTTTTCTTCGAAATCAACTGGATAGCATTTTAAAGGAAAGAAACTTGACGGGAACTTCCAAAACGCTTCAGAGGGTATTCACAAAAGCTGTCTTAGCCTAGTGAGACAAATCTCCCTAGACTCTCAGCAGTGGAAACCCATAGGCTTTTCCAAAGGGTGAATCAGAAGAACCAAATTAACTTCTTCTCTTGCCTGCCTCTGGCCAAAGCCTGTTTCTTCGTTGACTGTTGGGGTGGTCTGAAGAATTGGCCTCTCAGGGCTAATCTTGGTCTTAGTGAATACTCTCCTGGTGACAGAGAAACAAAATACCATTATTTAAAGATTAGAGGTATCATGGTATAGTGTAGTCCTCTGGAATGGGGAAAGTCTAAGAAAATGTTTTCCCAGCAGGAAGCCACAGAGTTGGAGAAGTCAGAAAAGGTGTTGAGCTGAGGACTATCCTCAGTCCTTACTGCAACGCAGATACATAGACAGAAGCATGTTTCATAGCATGAGAACAAACTTGAGCATTGGAGCAGACATTAAAAAAATGTGAAGATGATAGTTATATCTTCACAATTATAGTTATAATTAATGAAGAGGTAGAGGCATCTTCAGAAAGCGGTTCAGGTCTTTCACACCAGCCTAACTTTGATATTTATCCTTGGTAAGATATCTGCTGTCTAGAGGCAACTGTGGAGCTTCACTGACTATAGAGGGATCTTCTGTGACTCAATTAGGCACCTAACTTTTAGACAGCTAAAGTTAAGTGAAATAGTCCCATCAAGTTGTAGGTGGTATTGTGCATTTGCAGCTCATGTCCAAATAATGATCACTTCTACATGGCTTATAACTCTAAATAAGAAAGTTTCAATAGTTGAAATCTTTCTCATATTTAGTACCTGGAGACCCAGACACCAAAATAATGACACCAAGGTTGGCACAGGAGAAAGCAGTGATGTAGATGAGCAATCCAGATGCAGTCATGCATGTACGAACAAAGAGTGCAGGCTTTGAACACACAAGAGTCCTTGTACTGGGAAGTTACAACTCTGAAAAAAATGTAGAGGTTGTAACTACAGAGGTCACGTGTGGTGGCTCCCTCTGCAACTCTCTCTTGCTTATAGATATTCAGTGAGAGCATGGATCTTCTTCCTGTATACTTAAGAGTTTCTCTTCATTAGCACTTCAGTTCACAAATGGAGTAAATTGGTTCAAATGGACCATTTCACAAACTGAATCCAAATGTGTTAACATGAAATTTGTGTGATACAAGCCATAAAGTCTCCTAAAAGGCTCCTACTTTTACAGTGGAGTAATGCTATTCAATAATTAAAATGAAAATTAACAGAAAAAAACAAAAATCTGTTTATTAAAAGAATAATCCTTCCATGAGCAGAAGCACTAACATGTTTTCCACAGATTTAACTCAGATGACTTACCACATATCTCTACCATGGAGATCAAGTAGTGGTATAATTAGTAAAGATATTAGGGCAAACTGCAGTTAGGGCAATTTTTTTCCAACTGCCAGGTAAAGCCAAACATTTGTTAGTATAAATGATATTTGAGTAGAATTATGGTGTTACTTTTTTTTTTTTTTTAAATTCAGGGCACCTCCCAATTGTTTTTCCTCAGCCCATTCCAGTCTCAAGGCAGTCCTCTGGCCTTCCCTTCCTTAGTCTGGACTTCTCCTGGCCTCCTCAAATTTTTATTTTTCAGCTTTCACTATATACCCACAACCAGGGAACTGCAACCTCTTTTTCCAGGCAGCAGCAGGACCTGGACATACTTGCTCCTGGCTGGTGTTTGCTCTGAAGGACAGACCGCAGTGGCCCTTTTTTCCCCACCCTTGCAATGAGTCTCTTTGCCTTTTGATTTTAGACTCAGGGGTAAAACCACTACTGAAATTCAGGTTTTCCTGGCTGATCAGAATTTATAGATAATCCTAAGGATAGTCTTGTCACTTCCTCTTAAGCCTATATATCTAAACAGTGAGAAGTAAAAATAGTTGGAAAGTTTGAAGCATACCATGTCTGCTTAATACATGAAGTGTGGTATCTGCAGGCTTGAATTTCAGGCAGTTTTATGTGCTTTCTGCAATGAGGAAATTTACAGTCTCTTTTGAAGAATTTTCACTTACAAGTCTTGTAAAAATTCACAATTCTCTTAAAGTATTGCAGATAACTGGTTAGTCATAACCCCTTTTTTGATAAGGAGCAGATGATACACTTCGATCAACCTGATGCTAATGATTGTATTAACCTTGTATTAAAAGGCTAACAAAAGCATTTGTTGCCATAGTATGTACACGCATAGCATTTCTAATTCCATAAGCACTTTCAGCTAGTGTAGCCAGCCTTGCCATCAAATGTGGTAACTGCTGAAAACCCTCTAGTTCCAGCCAAAAAAAGCTTTGCAAAGAAAGTGTATCGGTTCACCATGCAGCTGCATGGACATTGATGCCAGCTCAGGAGAGAAGGTACAGGTGGGAACAAGCAGTGGGAAGGTGGGATTATTTATTTCAGCAGCAGTGTGGGGTTTATGCCAAAATAAACTGTTCATGGGACTACTGACTAAGGGTTGCCAATATAACAATGATATGTAAGTAGAAACTCATACTGATAGTGTCTTTTGTTAGTCATTCATAAATTTAAGAACAGAAAAGTGAACCCAGATTTCAGAACTTCAGATGTCTGATACCAGAATGTAACTGTTCTCTCAATACAAAATTCAAAAAAGAAACAATTTGTGCATAAAGATAGGCATGCTGTTGTCAAAAAAAATGAGGGTGCAAGTTAATGAAGTTGAGTGCATTTCATCTGCTGTTCATGCACATCATCAGCTGTCCTATACAGCTGAGGCCAGGGTGCTGGTACCCCCAGACACAGGCTGTGATTGTGGGCAGACCTAGGGGTGGTTTCTTTGAAGTAAAATTGTCATATATTTTGAGAATAAACAAGTCTAAACCCTGTGATTGGTTTATCAAATAAAAAACTCAAAACTGATTAGTTGAGCTAAAGAAATTATATTTGAAGTTATGAGAAGAGATCTCTAGAATATCAAGTCACCTCCTACCATTAAGTGAGGGCCTATGGATTACTCAACTAATCTGGAATAAAGCTTTCACTGTAAAAGTAAACTCTCCAAAGTAGAAATTGATATGGAATTTCCTTTGGGCTCAGTACTCGGATCTCAGACCTGGGAAATGAATGTGATCTATAACAAACCTAATATGGGCTCAAATGCTACACAGTCTCCTCCAGTGACCCCAAGGTAATCATTCTTTTCTTCAGTGCTTCTGTTGCTAGTATTCCTTTGGTAAAAGCTTCTTGTGAAGGCTTCTCAAGACTGAGAGAAAATGCCTCTTTTTTTAGACCCCTCCTCCTGAACTCCCATCTCAGTTTCATACAGCTCTGGCATCAGACCAATTTAAAACTGGTCATGTTCAGTTTTAGCCTCTTTATAACTAAGATTGAATGATGCACACACTCATCCACATATAAATTAATATGGTTAGTGGGATCCTGTAACTCACAAGCCTATAGTAGATAGGAGCTTTTGCTTTGGATCTTTCCCTTGAATTTGAACAGAGAGAGAATGGAGCTGTTGTTTGTGATTTCTTTTTTAAAAAGTTGTTGCTCAATGTAGTCATGCTTTTTCTCTCTAGTAAGAAGAGTAGGAGTTGACATATTCACCCATCTTCAGTGCAGCAGCATAGTTAGTTTTACAATCCAGCTTATGTGTGAGAAAGGATATAGTGTAACTGAGGAACTGTGGTTTGGGAATCATTTCTACTGTCTTGTCCATTTTTTACTCTCTTGATATGTGACAATCCTGGTTTTGTAGACTCTCTTGGGTTCTCAGAAATTGTGAAACTGAAGGTGACAGGGCCAGAATTCACTTCAAGTAATTACTGATCAGTTTCAATATCATTTATATCTCCTGTGTACCTATTTTAGCTTTTCACAATTCTCTTTGACCCAGCAGAAATAGAGAAAATGTAATGCTTGATGCAAATTGTATTTGATGCAAATTACAGCACCACTTCAGCTATACATGCAAACTATGAAGACTTTTCACCTTGGCATTGCCTTTGTATGTTACTGAACAGAGATTCATCTTTTTGCCTCTTCCAATTATGGATCCTACTTCTCTTTTTGGTCTCTTCAGGAGGCTAGAGCAAATTATAGCACATCATTGCTTTTGGCAACTCTGAAAGAAAGTTCATGTGCTCACATTCCAAGACCAACATTTGAAAGGACTGTATATAGGTATGCCACATATTCCCAGCACACGAATGAGATATAGAGCAACACTTTCAAGAAGTAGGACCTGTGATGGAAAAGCAGAATATCTTTCCTTCAAAGACTTTGCATTACCACTGTTTCTACACATTCGTCTTGGAACTTCTTCAGTTCTACATTGACCACTGTCACAGATGTTTTATTGTTAAAGTCAGACTACTGGGGTTTCAGAGCATTGCTACAGTTTATTAAATGCAGAGGAAGGTATCTGAGCTTTAAATATTAGAATACAAAGGGGAAAAATAATGTAAATTATCAAGAACAGATTTTACTTCATTCTGTAGGAATTACTTCAAATACAGTAAAAATCTTTTAAACTAAATATTTCCAAGCATATGAGTTTTCACAATATTGCTACCCTAAGAAGAAACTTTAAATATTATAAAAATGCATAAAATCATGCTAGTAAGTATCCTTTTTAAGACCATTTTATATAATTATAATTACATTGTCATGCAGACTAAAGTGGACTAGATCCTCATGGTCTTAAAGCTTAAAAACATGTCAAGCTGGAAAGAGGGCATGACACCACAGAAGTCCCAAGCAACAGAGCCTGTTAGCATTCATGGAGGTTCTGATACTGAGAGGTGTTGTAAGTAAAACCAAATCACTCAGATGCCTTTGACCACAGTATTAAGTAAAGCATATATATTTCTGCAGAAGAAACACAAATATAACACCACTCTGTCTGTAGGTGAGAAATCTGGACAGATAGTCACTGATGTGTGCCCATCACTGACATCTGCTGCAGAAGTCTCCCAGAACTCGCACACCTCAGTCGTAGATGTGCTGGGAATTCACTAGCCTTCCCCAGAGCAGGGGATGACCATGGAGCTTCCCAGCTTCATTTCACTGAGCAGTCCTGGGGGACTAGAATCCCTCTGGTGGGATGGCAAAATTTGCAGAGTCTATGTCAGGAAAATAGTAGGTATTGATAATAAGCAACTATACATATTATAACTTTTGCAACTATTTCAAGTTCAGTACCTTTGCTTGGTAAAATTTGCAACTGGGTAATTCTCATACCACTTGCCTTTAACTGTTGGCATGTAACAGCAGTATTGGCCATTACATCAGTGTTACATTTAGTCATGGGGAAAGAACAGGATAGTTGTTGTAAACAGTCTCGGGAAACATGGATCAATGGTAAAATTGATTTAAACTGACCCTGACAATGAAGTGGTCCCATCACAAGGCTCTGCATCTAGGGCCTATTAAAATAATCGTTTATTTTCCTTGCTGTTGACACTGAAACTTTGTCAGCCTTGAAACAGAATGAACTGCCAGGAGTGTAGTTGTTTTGAGTAAATTTTCCCAGAATTTCAACACACCATGGATGGCAATGACATCTCTTTTGATGTTTGTCGTCCTAATTCTAATCCACAGTGCTGAGTGTAAAACACAAAACTGCAGGTTACTCTGCAACAGATTTATGCAAAGAAAACAAAAATCTTAGTAGCTCTGTTACCTGCCCCTTTTATTTTAATTTTGCTCTGGCATCTCCAGAATTTCCAGTTATACCAGTTTCTGAAGAGGCTGCTCTTCCAAGAACAACTTTCTCAAGGGGTAAAATGAAGAATAAGAATTCTGTAACATGCATTTTTAAAGTTTCCAGAAAAAAATCTTACTTTTTTCATCTCTTCCAGGAAAGGCTTAGGCTGGACTTGATTTTTTTTTTTTTTTTTAATTTGGGGAGCAAGCACTGGACAGAGGAAGCTAAAAGTGTTGTCTTCTTCAGGTCAGTTCAAGATAATTGGATGGTTGGAGCAATATCCATTCCCCCCCCACCAGCACCTGCTATTACTCTGGAAATTACCCCTTGAAGATGCTAAGGAAAATATTTTCACAACGGGATTGGTCGAGCATTGGAACAGGTTGCTCAGAAATGATGTGGAGTCTCCATCCTCAGAGGGATTCAATTCAAAACTCAACTGAGCAAGGCACTGAGCAGCCTGACCTGATGTTGAAGGTAGTTCTGCTCTAAGCAGGTGCTCGGACTGGATGATGTCCTGCGCTCCCTTCCAGTGTAAATTCTTCTATGAGTCTATTATTTTGAGGACTCCCACAGAAAATGCTAATTTCTTCAACTCTTACACTTCAGTTCTCAATGGATCCCTGTGCTCAGGACCACACATTTATTGCTTGCTCAAACTTGGTAGCCCATAAATGGGCCCTTATTAATCAGTAAAATAAAATAACTGACTATAGAGGAGAAAATTAGAGTGCCAGAGGAATTTTACAAATTAAATGGGTATTTAAAAAATGGGACACCTTTCTCAGGAACTAGGTAAGAACTGAATAATCTTGGTCACCAATAATATAATAATCCACAGCTGAAACTAGTCCAACATTCAAGGGTCTTCCTACGTGGATTTTTTTTCTCAGCCCATTAGGTTGCAAACTGTTCGGTTGCAGAAAATGTTATTATTTGTAGATCTTCCTTGGAGAGTAGGAGACCCAGTTCCACTATTTGACCCATTTTTGTAGCTTTCTTTCAGACCTCTCAACATTTATTTCTTGCTGGCTGAGTCTTTGGGGATGTAAGAAACAAAGATCGGCACGTTTTTTGCCTGTAGTGCTGAGCAGCACTGTGGCTTCTCTGGTTACCATATGTCCCAACACACAAATGCATGGTGCCAGCTCATGCAACATGTGTTATGCTACTGGCTGAATAAAAGTGTCACACAGGATTCAGCTGCATCACTTTCTTGCCTGCAGGTCTACACTTTTTCCTCTCATTGTTCCTCCATTTTATGCATGTAGAATTAAGGTTTGTGGAATGTGAGCTGAATGCAAAGGTCTGATTCACCCAGTTTAACTGAGGGACTTAAGTTAGGAGCATATTTGCTCTAGGCTACTTTAATAGTCTGTTAAGAAAGAGAGACATTTTCGGGGGGATTTAGGGGTGAGCTGAATAACGCTCTGGAAAGATTTTCCTCTTTCTCTTTCAAGAGGGAGCTAACAATGAATACATTCCTGATTAAGGTACCTGGCAGCTGCCTAGAGTTAAGTGAGATGAAACCAGCCAGAGTATAAATGCTAACAAGGCCAGCCCTAATCAACAGTCCAAGCAACAACCTTATTTTCCTAGCAGCCCCTCAGACCTGGCCTGTTTAACCTTTCTTCTGTCCTTAAATTATCATATGCCAATGGCACTGTCCTTACTAGCAATGTGCAGGCTCCTACCCCACAATAACTTATCCTTCCTTTATAGAAGAGTTGACAACAGCAAGCTACCCGTCATGTCCCAAGGTCCGAGCCTGCCTGCAGGCAGGTGCTGCAGACCAGAGAGTATCCAAGCAGAGGCACGGAGTGGGCTTGGGAGGCAGAACAGCAGTGAGCAGAGGGGAGAGAAGATGAGGTGCTGAGCTGAGGAGGTGAAAGACAGGAAGATGAAGGAAGAAGATGAGGGGATGGTAGAAAGTCTTAGGTTAGGAGAATATGCATCTGGGCTTTCGGGAGGAATGTAGAACCCCTAAATCCTAGCAGGGACCTGAGCTGTGTGAGGTCTGCTTCTGTGTGAACAACTGCACTGCACATCACCTTGTGCTCCAGCCCCTCCACCCTGTTACAGAATAGAGTCCAGCAGTAGTTCAAAAATGATCCATGAGATTCAGATCCTGATTTGGATTTGACCCCGCTGCGCCCCAATACTGAGAGATAAACTGGTTTAGAAGTGCAGAAAGGGTGAAATATGAAGCAGCTAAAAAGAAGGAAGAAATGCAAAGCTGACTAAAAAGGAAAGGGGAATTACAGTTGATGATTTCCTCTCTTGGTTAAGTATTTCCAGATCATATACCTAGTTGTCATTTTGTCAATATTTAATAATTGTCCACTAGTCAATACTAGGTGCATCTCACTAGCCTCCCACACTTTTGGAGTCAAAGAGAGCTTCCTATAGCTCCTGTCAGCTTTATTAGGTGTTGCCCACATTTTTTCTAGGAAAAGACTTCAATCTCCTGCAAAGCAAGTCCTGCAGTGGTTTGGGACTCTCTCTGTCCCACTGAAGCTTTTGTGGATGAATAAGTGCAGTGGATCTGGTGCACTCCTTTTAACTGCTGAGCCCACATTCGGGGCCATCGTGTATCTCATTAGAGACAGACAGCATCTTTTAGCATTTTAAATTTCAATGTTTTCTAGAAGACATTTTGCTTCATCCATAAAATGCCATTAAATTAATATCCTGACTTTATATGCCAGACTGGCTAATAGAAGAGGGAACGGGATCTAGCAATAGTGTTTAGGTTTTTGTCTTAGAGGTTTCCTAGTTAGTCTCTGATCATCTATTTTTGTCTATGATTATTCCACTATTAACCTTGTTGTGATACCAGATTAATTTTATAAAAATGCAACTAGAGGCTTATTTCCAAAGAATCCAAACCTGGATCCAAATCCAAAGTCCTCAGATGGTCCCTGTCACTGCAGAAGGCTAAATCAAAACAGCTGAGCACAGCTTTGAAGACATTTAGATTCTAAATCCTGATCCAAATGACTTGAATTCTTTTCCTTCTCCCATCCCTTTAATCTAGATTAAAGATAAAATCTTGGGAGCACAGGAAAAAGAAAAGAGAATATCAACAGTTGATATTAATTGCCCTCTATCAATCCCTGAAGAGTTCTCAAAATATTTAGACAATAACAACATTGTGAGTAACAACAGTGAGTAACAACATTAATAAACTAAATGTGAGAAAGAAAAAAAGTTGATAATTACAGGAAAATTTAAACATCACATCAGATAAGTAAAAAAGACCTCTAAATATAGCAGATAAAAAAGATAAAACAGAAAGCATAGTAAAGAAAAAAAAATCAAAATCAAAGCATTGTCCTCAGTGCCATAGGGGGCACATGAATTAAATAACTCTAATGCCTTTCCAAAAAGAAAACATCATTAAAAGCCTGGAAGAATTGAGTTCTGAATTAATTCTTCATTGACATTCAAAGCACTTCCCCTTCCCTTCCATCCCAGTGTTTTTCCTAAGGTGTCTTGCTTGACCCATTAAAAACATGTAATTGTCATAAAAAAACCCAAACTTCTTACCATTAACAGAAGATGAAAACTTTGTAAGAAGTAGTGTGGAGTAATCAAACCTTAGGCCAAGAGTGCATTCAAGGTCTGAAAGAGGCTCTATAAATATGAATATATGGAATTTATCAATTTTGTTATTACCATTATATACTGTGTTTGCTAGTCAGTTTTATTTATTAAGTGTCAGTTACTAGCAGATTTGTTTGATTTAAAGGTAAAATAGTTGTTAATTCTTTATGGCAGTTCTGCAAAGTAGTAAAACCCAAATTTTTACCAAAAAGATCCCAGTCAGTGCAATTTGCAAAAGCTTATGGTGGGTTAGCTTAACCCAACTTTTTGGACAATAAAGTGGGTCATACATGACTCTTCTTTAACTGGACTTGAATGGACAGATGTCTTAAAACCACCTCTATTCTCTGCATACAAGGCACTGGGGCAGGTGGCTGTCCAGCATCCTCTGCTCAGCACTCCCTTCTCCCTCTTGCTGGAACCTCCTCACCTTCTTCCTTACTGCTTTACATCTGCTGATTTTCTTCTCTTTCATCAGTCATTTCTAACAAAGTGAAACAGTGGGGTTTAATATACTTCACTCTAGGGTAACGAGTATATTTTTTTCTGTGTTTTTGCTTGCATTTTCTTATAAGAAGTTCCATTTCAATGCAGCCGTACAATATTTTCATTAAGATGAAATACTGGGGGCATTTCCTTTGAGATGAAGGATATGTCACAATTTTAAGACTCTCTCTCATGTGGTTCTTCAGTGACATATGTTTTTTTCCTGTAAAAACAAAAAACACAATAAAGGGAATTGGCCTGGGGAAAATGCCACTGAGATCCTGTTAAGAAGTCTGACTTAAAGCCAAGTAGCATTTGCAGAGCGAATGCTCAGTCCACCCATTGTGCTTACAGCCACAGGGGGCTGAGAATACTCCTCTATGAGATTTTAACAAGTGTGGTAAAAATATTTTGGTATAGCTGCCTCAGTTTCTGAAATCAGACACCTTAGGTTTTAATTTAATTTATACTCTGTTTCTTTAACGTAAGTTTTTATTTCTATGTTAACACTGCATTATTATGCATTTGAAGAGCTGTGAAGAGAGTGCAACCTGCCACTTAGCATACAGCAACATTAACAACTTTAACCTGGATACAACTCTTATTCCAATACAGGTGATAAGGAGTCGATGGTTGCAGAGGTTATGGCCATGGTGCATTTACTTGCTAGTACTTTGCCCAGAAAGCAGCCTATGAAGAGCTATTTCAGTCTAGTGTAATTTTGAGCAATTTTGGGACTGTTGGACTAAGGAAAAGATCACTTTCAGGCATAGGCCAGAATTAGGAAGATGAAGAGAAGAATCACCTTTGTTCAGTTTTAATTCCCCTGTGCCCAGAACAGTGTGATTTACCAAAGAATCTGATCCATCTTTGACAGTTTTCCTTTCAGTTCAAATAAGGATAATAATTTAGGGCCATCTGATAGCTTGGAAGTGTAGAAGTGAAAAGTGAAGAGGGGACAGCATTCCTCTCCCAGGAAACACACCCTTTAAGGAACAGAGACCTGATGTAATCACTGTCTCCTCACATCATCATGGTAGCCAAAGCAGAAGGTGGTTCCTGAAATCACAAGTACAGCCCTGGTCTTTTCTGGTGGCAGTGCACTGCCTCTTGCTTAGGGCTTGCAACAAATCCACCATTCAGCCTTAAGCAAAGGAAAGTTTGTTAGTTAGAATATTAGCTACGACCTTCAAAACAAAACTTCTTACTATATTGTCACAGAATGCCTGTAGATTTATGAGGCCTTGGGAATACAATAGATTAATCACAGTAGTACTGTCCTGGTTTCAGCTGGGATAGCATTGATTTTTCTTCCTAGTAGCTGACATAGTGCTGTGGTTTGGATTTAGGATGAGAATAATGTTGATAACACACTGATGTGTTAGTTGTTGCTGAGCAGTGCTTACACTGGTCAAGGACTTCTCAGCTTCCCAGGCTCTGCCAGGTGCACAAGAAGCTGGGAGGGGGCACAGCCAGGACAGCTGACCCAGACTGGCCAAAGGGCTATTCCATACCGTATGATGTCATGCTCAGTGTATAAGCTGGGGGGAGTTGGCTGGGAGGCAGTGATCACTGCTTGGGAACATGCTGGGCATTGATTGGCGGGTGATGAGGCAATTGTATAGTGTATCACTTGCTTTGTATATTATTATTATTTTATTATTATTATTACTATTACTACTACTACTACTACTATTCCATTTCATTTTACTTCAATTATTAAACTGTTCTTGTCTCAACCCATGAGTTTTCTGACTTTCACCCTTCCAATTCTCTCCCCCATCCCACCGGGGTGGGGGGGGAGTGAGCGAGCGGCTGTGTGGTGCTTGGTTGCTGGCTGGGGTTAAACCATGACAAGTACTTATTTGTTTGTGTGAAGATTTGCAAAAAAAGTAATAAAGTGTTGATTTGTTTTTTCTTTACTTGTTCTGAATCTAGTTTCCTTCTTTAAAATGAGCTATTCGGGAATACATCTAGGAAGCCAGCAGTTGGTAGAATGTGATTAGGATTTCAGGAGTCACAGTCACAAGTCTTATCAAAAATCATTCAGATCCCAAGTTTGATCTTCATTGTATTTACTCTTTAGCTGAAACAGTCTTCCATAAATTTTACAAAAACTACATGGTACAATGTATAGCATTACAAAGAACTAACTAGGAAAAAAAAAAGAGGATTATTAAAGATAATATGCACTGACTTTCCAGTAAAATAAATGGAAATAACAAATGGTTTTATCTCTTAAAATAATGAATAATTGAATAGAAGCTTTCTGTTTAAGAAGACTCAGATGGTTTTTATTAGGACTGCTAAAAAGCTTAACAAACTGTTTCAGAATTTGCCAAATTACATAAACTAATAAAATATAAATGATAATTTCCAGTAGTTCTGAAGATATATTAATTCAAAAGTTGTTATATTAAGCATTCTTCACAATCCAATTCAGTTCTTATCCTTCATCTCACTGTACATTAGTGTACACAGTGTTTTACACCTAATGCATGCTGAAACTGCAGATGCCTCTACACGCTATAAGCAATGCCAGCCTGAACTCCTGGGGACTTCCATGCTATCTGCATGCTACATTGCCTCTTGAAGGAGTCTGTTTTCTCAGTTGATGACATTGCACGGCTTTTACTTTTGGCAAGGCTTTTTCAGTAGAGGGACACGATGTGAAATAGAATAAATAGAAAAAATAGAAATAAAATAGAAAATAAATAGAAAAAAAATAGAAAAATAGAAATAGAAATACAGTAAGTTAATAATAGTGTTGTACACAGAGCACCTTTCATCATGACAGATCCCAAAGAGTTTTACAAACTGTACATATAAAAATCATTCTTCACCCGCCACTGAAATGCAGTTACTGCCAGAGAAGAATAGGGTAACCATACCATGCCAGGAATACAGCTTTTTTGAGGAAGGGAAGTTAAGAAAAATGTCTTCATATGAAACAATAATGGGAATATTTAGGGAGGCCGGATCTAATTACTAGCATTTGCATTTGGTCAACGCGTTTAAAGGATTTATTGTAAACACATGAATCAGTAATAGGGATATGAGTATCCATAAATATTTCATTTGCCACAAGTTCTTATGACTTCATTTTGCCTTTTCTCAGAAACAGCACTTTAAGCAGCAGCAGTAGCAAAAAAAAAAAAAAAAAAAATCTATTTTAGGATTGTTTCAAAATTTACTCAGAGGAGAAAATGCCATTTAGTCACTAAAAGCTGTCTTCAAAATGCTTACATTCTTTCCCAAAGTACTGGATAATTCTAACTCTACCATCTGCTGTAATTCAAACAAAAAGGCATTTTACATGTGTTCAGGTAGAAAGCTGTCACATCAGAGTCTGAGTCAGGGTATCATTCAGTGCAATACAATGCTGGCGGTGGTAAAACTGATGTTATATTTGCTCTCAATGGTTTGTGATACATATGCATACATTGATAGTGGGAATGTCAAAGCCAATGGAACTGTGAGCTATAAGCATTTACAGTATAGATTTATCACCCTTGATTTCAAAAATACAATTAAGTTGCCATAAATCATCCAAGCCATGGTAATTGACTGCGTATGTTCTCCCAGCCTTTCTTTACTAGTTGCAAAGTCATTGAAAAGAACTTACTTAAACTTTTTCCTTTGCAGGTTAAGTCTATTTGCTGTGGGCTAACATCGCTCCCTATCAGTGAGCTCATTTGATGCGCTGAACACTTTGCAGCCTGATCATATGCTCTTGCTGCAAAGAATTGTTGAAAAATAAAAGTGATCATGTGAAGATAGTTAGGGAGAGATAGAGGGATCATAGCATCCTCTGTTTATTGATACTTACTGCAGCATGGAAATCAGCATCAGTGATTTGTATGATATTGTATATAGAGTAAATCTAGCCAAATAAGAGAGGAATTTGTTCATTGCTTCTTGAAAACTTGGAAAATTAATGTAAATTGACTTGGAAGTGAATAAGCATGATTAGAACATTCACTACCTAAAGGGTTATAAATTAAGAGTAACAGTTAATGGCAATAGGTCAAGCTGGTGGTGAATTATCCATACAGTGTCATAGGGATTAGTCTCATTGCATGTCAATATTGATTCAATAGAAGAGGATAGTAAAACTACAGTAATTAAGTTTGCAGATGATAGAAAACAGGGAAGTGAAGTAAACATGAAGGAGGCCGGGAGTAATAATAAAGTCCACATCGAGAGGTAAGGAATATGGGTTGGAAATATTAAACTGTGATTCAACCTGAAAAAATGCAACCTAATATAACTAGAGAATCTAGAATTTCTGGAAATTTCCAAAACTGAAAGGTAGTAACAATGGACAGCAGTTTAGATATGTATAATGTGATCTAGTGCCTAAATAAAAAGTATGTTTCAGGGCTACACACTCAGATGAGAACAACAAAAGGCAGTAAGGGGCAGCAGGGGCTGAGTTACAAGTCAGACTGAAAAACTAAATCTATCTACAGCTCTGACGAGAGCTGACTGTGCTGGGTAACAGTCATCTAGTGTGCTTGAATTTGATATGATCTGAAAAGTGAAAAACATCACTCCTGTGGATTTTTTTTTACCACTGCTGTAAGAAAATTCTCCCATCCCCTCCCTCCTTGAGGCCTCGCTTGAATTTCTCTCTCACTGATACCATGAAAGTTACCTTCACATTATGATGGTAAACCTATTCCTTGTATCTCAGATTTCACTCTCCAGCTCCTTCCAATCTTCTGTTCTGGGAAAAAGACCTATAGACTATAAAAAAGGAAATAAATCTTTTTCATAGAATCTTTTTTGCCGACTCCACAGAATTCCCCAGCTTGAAAAAGCTCCTAGCAAAGACAATACTGGGAGGGGAAACATGCAGTAATTAAGGATTTAGTCTATGATCAGGATGACTTCAATTCATACCCTACTCAAGCCCAGATCACCTATTTGATCACAATGTTGTTCTGGCTCTCATTTCTCATCCTTAAGATGGATTTAATAGTCCCTCTCTACATCACAGAAGTCATGTGAGAATATATATGCTACAGATGGTAAAGTACTCAGACATGAGAGTCCTGAGGGCCAGAGTTATATCCATGTATCTGTCTTTGGAATCAATTGAAATTGAATGGATGAAGCTTTCACAGAACATGCTAGAGACAATTGCCTAACTTACAGCACATATTTTATTCAATTAATTTAATTTCCATTATGCTTATGAATTGTCTATGAGTGGTTAAGGAACACAAGAATTCCCACCCCACCAGGAGGAGAATTTAATAGAAGGCAGGCACAGTGGCACTGCATTGGGGAGAGCAGCACAGTGCGCAGCTTCCCCCAGCACCAACCTCCCAGCTCTGCCCTGCATGCACAAGACTAACTTGAACAGTTAGTGTTTTTTGCACATATATTTAGTTCAGTTGATTGCTGTACTGGGTTTGCGTGGCAAGGTTTTGGTAGTGGGGGAACTACAGGGGTGGCTTCTGTGAGAAGCTGCTAGGAGCTTCCCCTGTGTCCGATAGAGCCAATGCCAGCCGGCTCCAAGACAAACCAAGGCTGAGTCCATCAGCGATGGTGGTAGCACCTCTGGGATAACAGATTTAAGAAGGGGAAAAAGTTGCTGTGCAACAGCAAAAGCAGCCAGAGAGAGGAGTGCGAATATGTGAGAGGCACAACCCTGCAGGCACCAAGGTCAGTGCAGAAGGAGGGGGAGGAGGTGCTCCAGGCACCGGAGCAGAGATTCCCCTGCGGCCCGTGGGGAAGCCCATGGTGAGGCAGGCTGTGCCCTGCAGCCCATGGAGGTCCACGCTGGAGCAGATATATCCACCTGCAGCCCGTGGAGGACCCCACGCCGGAGCAGGGGGATGCGCCCGAAGGAGGCTGTGACCCCGTGGGAAGCCCGCGCTGGAGCAGGCTCCTGGCAGGGCCTGTGGGCCCGTGGAGAGAGGAGCCCGGGCTGGAGCAGGTTTGCTGGCAGGACTGTGACCCCGCGGGGGACCCACGGTGGAGCAGTTTGTGAAGAACTGCAGCCCGGGGGAAGGACTCACGCTGGAGAAGTTCGTTCCCACTGTCTGCCGTGGGAGGGACCCCACGCTGGAGCAGGGGAAGGGTGTGAGGAGTCCTCCCCCTGAGGAGGAAGGAGCAGCAGAGGCAACGTGTGATGAACTGACCCCAACCCCCATTCCCCGTCCCCCTGCGCCGCTCAGGGGAGGAGATAGAGAAATTGGGAGTGAAGTTGAGCCCAGGAAGAAGGGAGGGGTGGGGGGAAGGTGTTTTAAGATTTGGTTTTATTTCTCGTTACCCTACTCTGATGTGATTGGTAATAAATTAAACGAATTTCCCCGAGTTGAGACTGTTTTGCCCATGATGGTAACTGGTGAGTGATCTCTCCCTGCCCTTATCTCGACCCACGAGCCTTTCGTTATATTTTCTCTCCCCCTGTCCAGCTGAGGAGGGGGAGTGATAGAGCGGCTTGGTGGGCACCTGGCATCCAGCCAGGGTCAACTCACCACAATTGCATATAAATTTCAATCCCAAATGTCATTTCCTGGAATATTTTCCCTTTTCTTTTAATTTTTAGATGTCTCCAGGTATGCCCTGTGGCTTACTAGAGAGTTGCAGATCCTAATGGGAAGGATGGGATGTTTTTCTCAGAAGAGAAACCAAAATTACCATCAAGCTGTTGCAAATGGATGGAATTTAATGAATATGTCATCCCACAATGAGAAGCATCTCAGTGTCAGCCAGCCTATCTAATGCATTTTAGCAGTGATGTCCTGTGTGTGGTAACGCTTATTCATAGAATCATAGAATCGTCAAGGTTGGAAAAGACCCTTAAGATCATCAGGTCCAACCGTCAACCTATCACTGCCAAGTCCATCTATACCATGTCTTCAAGCACCGTACCTATCCGTTCTTTAAATCCCTCCAGGGATGGAGACTCAAGAACTTCCCTGGGCAGCCTGTGCCAGGGCCCGACAGCCCTTTCGGTGAAGAAGTGTTTCCTAATATCCAACCTAAACCTCCCCTGGCGCAGCTTGAGGCCGTTCCCTCTCGTCCTATCGCTTCTTACTAGGGAGAAGAGACCGACCCCCACCTCGCTACAGCCTCCTTTCAGGCAGTTGTAGAGAGCAATAAGGTCTCCCCTCAGCCTCCTCTTCTCCAGACTAAACAACCCCAGTTCCCTCAGCCACTCCTCACCAGACTTGTGCTCCAGACCCTTCACCAGCTTCGTTGCCCTTCTCTGGACACGCTCCAGCACCTCGATGTCCTTCTTGTAGTGAGGGGCCCAACACTGAACACAGTACTCGAGGTGCGGCCTCACCAGTGCTGAGTACAGGGGCACTATCACCTCCCTGGTCCTGCTGGCCACACTATTCCTGATACAGGCCAGGATGCCATTCGTATGTTAGCTAGCACAGTTATAAACTTGACATATTTTCTGAGACTAGACAGGTTCTGTGTTTGAGTAGATTTGGGGCTTGGCAGAAATATTTATGAATATTTACAAACACAGTCTTGCTTTTTACCAGCGAATACTTTTTCTGCATTTTTAATGTGGAGCTTCTTTTTTCAGTAATAGACTTTCTGTCTTTTCAACACTCTGGTTTGACCAAAAGGCATTTTTTTCTTGATTAAATCTGTTTTCTTTAAACCAGCTTTTCATCAGGAAAAGGCTGATTCATGCTCAGGATCACTTTCTTGTTACACAAAACTGCTAGTTGACCTTATCAACACGCTTATTGTTATTAACTAATTCTTACAACAAGCTTTGAGATCATTATCCTCTTACTGAGCAGCTAGGATGTGGAAGCAAAAGTAGAGAGAATATGTGATACTCCTCCAGGCCACAAAGAAATCATTAGCAGATTAAAATCCTGATTCCTTGTCCAGTATTTAGATGATGCCTTTTTTTTGCTAACTTATCATCCTGTTGTTCAGTGTGCTAATGCAATACAGTGTTTCTTACAGCACTTGAGTCTTGGTCCAGTGTTTTAGGAGGACCTAACAACTATAATAATAGTGGCTGAACCCTCTTGGGTTTTGTGCAGAGGCTAAGAGAAGAACTGAAAGAGAGATAAAGCACAGTCCTGGGAGGGGGGCATGTTTTTGATCCTCTGTAAGAAGTTGCCCGAACAGATCACTATGCAGTAGCTAACTAAGATTTTCCAGCTTACTAGAAAAGAAACCATCATAGTTGTTTCAGAACCAGTGTACATCCGTCTTGTTTTACAGAAATAATCCTAAATTGCCCCCCTCTAATTTGAATGCTGTTTTTTCTAGGAGAAATGGTGACGACTTCTGCAGAGAGATATCTGCAAAACTCTACAATATGGTATATAATCTTTTTTTTTCAGTCTTTATGAAAAAAAAGAAACGGATCTTGCACATTAGCAAAAACTTTTAGGTCTTGGCTACTTTTTCCTATTAAATATGTCTTGGCACTTGCCTAAATTATGGAGTAATCGCTTGTACAACATCATCCTTTAAATAGGTCATCCAAAACTCCAAAATGTATCCAAATACACTCTAAGCATTGCTCAGATCTCACTTAGAGTTTTACAGTTGGGTTCTGTCTCTCTAATGGTCTGAATCAAAACTGTGGATGCATCCAAATACCCTGAAGCAAGGGTATTGCAAATGCAGATCCAGTCTGTCTGGCACAAGTCTTTCATTTTCAACTAAGGCTTCTTTTTTCTTCTCCTTTTTTTCCCCCCTTCAATTAAAGCAAAAGCATGTTGTTATTTCATGAAATCTAGAAGAGATTATTTTCCAGGATGGGTGATATTCATATGTGAAAAATGAGGAAGCAATTAACTTGCAATGCATCTTGAGTGAAACTGACAGAGAAGAGTAAAAACATGGAAATTCAGCACATATGTTTTGTAAAGAAAACCTATTGTCCTCTCTGGGAGGCTTTATTTCCCCAGCTTTTTAGGCAACACTTCTTTGGCCCATAAATCAGTATGGAGGTCTTGGTGCTCAAACCTACGTTGTTAGCTACAGTTGCAGAAGGGTTATATGTGTAGTAGGATGGGCACCAAAGGTCTGGAAGAGACCTCTCAGGACATTACAGTAGTTATGACTATTTGAGGTAATCACATTATATACAATGCTTATTGTTTTATTGTGACTAATATTTGGCTTTCTATCTTAAAAGCGGAGTCAGAACTCTAATACTGAACCATCACAGTGATAAATTTTCCAGAAGATATGCGAACTGAGACTGAGACTAATTTTTCCATGGTTTCATAAAGTATCCCATTTACTGATTTTTTTTTTAACTCTGTGTTGTTGCCACAGACAAGTATAGAATAAGATCTCGGTATTAGTTATGTCTTGCCCTCCAGGATATAATTTTTCATAACTATCTTTAATTGAATGGAATTAACTTTCCTTTATAAGTCTACAAAATATAAGGTGTGCTCAGGTGCATTAACATTTGTGCTAACCCAGGTCTAGTTTTATGACTGAACTGTCTGGATGTGATGGATGCATTTGACCCTTTGGTTCCCACTGGAACAGCATACCAGAGCTTAGTTTTGGCATACTGGAACCTGTCTTCTGGCTGCAGGTATTTATATTCTGGCATTTCCTTTCATTAAAAAAATTAACTTCATATTTACAAATTATTCTGTGCATAATAAGGACAAAAGGGATTTATAGATACTTTCTTCTTCTGTTGTTGCCATTTAATCGTCTGTTGAGCACTTAAATTTGCTCTTACTGCATTGCTATCCCTCTATCTTTCCTGCAGTGACATAGCTTTGATGCCCCATTCATCTCACAAATATAGTTTTTCACATTGCCTCAGATCTCAGCTGCACTTTTTTCTCCACTGCACCTTGATCCTTCCTTATTATTGCGTCCCCCAGGACAACATATATGGACTCGTCGAGGTGATCAGCTCCGTGCTGGCATGTTCCGCAATGCAGCAGAGGATCACGGTGTACAGGGCAGTTTCCTGAACCGGGGAATCACCAGCAACCGGCACCTGTCACGTGAGCGGCTGATGAGACTTGGGCGGGGCCAGGAGCAACCGCGGCCAACCCCCACACCTGTAAAAGGCAGCCCTTAGGGAGCGTTAAAGACCAGAGTGGGCAAACAGGACACCTACACCCAGACTGACCTCCCAAGAAGGGAGCCCAGACCCAAAGTTGCATGGAACTCCAGAACCTGGAAGTCCTCCTAGGGTCCGAAGGTAGAGGTGGATGTCATGGGTACAAGTGTTCCCAGCTGGATGAACTCTTCAAACAAGTAACTGTGTTACAAGAGGAGCTTAACAGGCAGCGCAGTATCCGGGCATCTGAGCAAGAGATTGATTCATAGAATCATAGAATCATAGAATCATTAAGGTTGGAAAAGACCCTTAAGATCATCAAGTCCAACCATTAACCCAGCACTGCCAAGCCCACCACTAAACCATGTCCTCAAGCACCACGTCTACCCATCTTTTAAATACCTCCAGGGATGGAGAATCAACCACTTCCCTGGGCAGCCTGGTCCAGTGCCTGACTGCCCTTTCAGTGAAGAAGTTTTTTCTAATATCCAACCTAAACCTCCCCTGGCGCAGCTTGAGGCCATTTCCTCTCATCCTATCACTTCTTACTAGGGAGAAGAGACCGACCCCCACCTCACTACAGCCTCCTTTCAGGCAGTTGTAGAGAGCAATAAGGTCTCCCCTCAGCCTCCTCTTCTCCAGGCTAAACAACCCCAGCTCCCTCAGCCGCTCCTCATAAGACTTGTGCTCCAGACCCTTCACCAACTTCGTTGCCCTTCTCTGGCCACGCTCCAGCCCCTCCATGTCCTTCTTGGAGTGAGGGGCCCAAAAGTGAACACAGTACTCGAGGTGTGGCCTAACCAGTGCCGAATACAGGGGCACTATCACCTCCCTGCTCCTGCTGGCCCCACTATTCCTGATACAAGCCAGGATGCCATTGGCCTTCTTGGCCACCTGGGCACACTGCTGGCTCATGTTCAGGCAGCTGTCAACCAGCACCCCCAGGTCCTTTTCAGCCAGGCAGCTCTCCAGCCACTCCTCCCCACGCCTGCAGCGCTGCCTGGGGTTGTTGTGCCCCAAGTGCAGGACCCGGCCCTGAGCCTTGTTGAATCTCATGCAGTTGGCCTGGGCCCATCGATCCAGCCTGGCCAGGTCCCTCTGTAGGGCCTTCCTACCCTCCAGCAGATCGACATTTTTAGTGTGCTGTCACAAGCTGAGCGACAGCCCTGCCTTTAGTCTTTGCAAAGGGAAGGTAAGCTTGCTTCCAACCCTGAGCTGACAGACTCAACTAACTCACAAGACAAAAGAGACTGGACTCTCATCTCTGCTTGGGGCAGGAGGAGGAATCTTCCCCTTCCCCCTGAAGTGCCTCTACGTAATAGATACGATGCCCTGGGGCTGGACAATAACAAGTGTGTGAGTAACGGGCAAGACCCAGGAAAGGCCAGTCATGCAAAGTTTGTCCAACCACCCACCCGCGTTAGAACCAGTGCCACCAGAAAAGTACGTAGAGAGTTAGCAATTGGAGACTCCTTGCTGAGAGGCACCGAAGTGCCCATTTGTCATCTAGACAATGTCTCTAAAGACGTTTGCTGCCTGCCAGGAGGTTGCATCTGTGTTGTCAGATAGGCTGCCAAGCTTGGCAAAGCCTGCGGACTATCACCCATTCCTACTATTCCAAGTAGGGTCGAATGATCCTGCAACGAGGGGACTCAGAAATATCAAAAGAGACCTTATGTCCCTCGGAACAATGTTAAAGGGATCGGGAGCACAGGTGGTGTTCTCTATCCCCCCAGTCGGAGAAGGGGTTTGAGAAAAAGGAGACAAATTGAACAGGTGAATGACTGACCATGTAGCTGGTGCCATGCTCAAGGTCTCGGCTTCTACAATCTTGGGCATACCTTCAAGAAACCGGGCCTGTTAACAGCTGACGGGGCTCAACTGACCAAGTGGGGCAAGAGTGTCCTGGGCAACAAGCTGGCTGGACTTAGAGCTTTAAACTAGATTTAGCAGGGGAAGGGGATGGAGTTCCAAGCACTAGAGAAGAGCCAGGGGCTGCTGAGGCCTTAGGAAGCAACGGGGAAACACCTGTGAATTGTCTCAAGGGAATTAGGGCAAACTCCTCTCAAAAGGGGATGTAGCCTATAGCCCAGCTGAAATGCCTCTATATCAATGCACACAGCCTGGGAAACAAACAGGAGGAGCTGGTAGCAGCTGCTCAGATGGAAAACTACGACCTGATTGCTATCACAGAAACTTGGTGGGATGAATTCCATGATTGGAGTGCTGTGATTGATGGCTATAAACTATTCAGAAGGGACAGGCAAGGAAGGAGAGGTGGAGGAGTTGCCCTCTATGCCAAAAATGGGATTGATTGCACAGAGCTATCTTTGAAGAACAGCAATGCGCAGGTGGAGAGCTTATGGGTGAAAATTAGAGACCAAGCCAACAAAGGAAACTTTGTGGTTGGTGTCTACTATAGGCCACCCAATCAAGGAGAGGAGGTGGATGAAGAGTTCTTTCTTCAACTGCAGGAAGCATCACACTTGCAGGCCCTGATCCTTATAGGGGACTTCAGCCACCCAGACATCTGCTGGAAAAGCAGCACAGCAAACTGCAAGCAGTCCAGGAAACTACTGGCGTGCATTGAGGACAACTTCCTAGTACAGGTGATGGAGGGCCCGACCAGAGGAGAGGCACTGCTGGACCTGTTGCTCACTAATGCGAAAGAACTTATCAGAGAGGTCAAGACTGGAGGTAGCCTGGGCTACAGCGATCATGCCCTGGTAGAATTCTCAATCTTGAGGGCTACAGGATAGGTAAAAAGTAGAGTCAGGACCCTAAACCTCAGAAAGGCAAACTTTCAGATGTTTAGGGCGCTAGTGTGTGGGATCCCTTGGGAAACTGCCCTCAGAGATAAAGGAGCGAACAAGAGCAAGAGCTCTCAATCCCGACGTGCAAGAAGTCAGGCAGGGGAGGCAGGAAGCCAGCTTGGCTATGTCAAGACCTCTTAGTCAAACTAAAACACAAAACCAAAATGCATAGGCAGTGGAGGCAAGGATACACATCCTGGGGAGACTATAGGGATATGGCCTGGGAGTGCAGGGAGGGGATCAGGAAAGCCAAGGCACAGCTGGAGCTGAACTTGGCTAGGGATGTAAAAAAAAATAAGGGTTTCTTCAGGTACACAGGACAACAAAGGAAGATGAAAGAAACCGTACCCCCCCGATGAGTGAAATGGGAGATCTGGATAAAACCGACATGGAGAAGGCTGAGGTACTCAATGACTTTTTTGCCTCGGTCTTCACCGGCAAGTGCTCTAGCCACGACACCCAACTCACAGAATGTAAAGGCAGGGACTGGGAGAATGAAGAACCGCCCACTGTAGGAGAAGATCATGTTTGAGACCATCTAAGGAACCTGAATGTGCACAAGTCCATGGGACCTGATGAGATGCATCTGAGGGTCCGAGGGAACTGGCGGATGAAGTTGCTAAGCCACTATCCATCATATTTGAAAAGTCATGGCAGTCCGGTGAAGTTCCTGCTGACTGGAAAAGGGGAAACATAACCCCCATTTTTAAAAAGGGAAAAAAGGAAGACCCAGGAACTACAGGCCAGTCAGCCTCACCTCTGTGCCCGGCAAGATCATGGAGCAGAGCCTCCTGGAATCTATGCTAAGGCACATGGAAAATAAGGAGGCGATTGCTGACAGCCAACATGGCTTTGCTAAGGGCAAATTGTGCCTGACAAATTTGATGGCCTTCTACAGTGGGGTTACAGCATTGGTGGATAAGGGAAGAGCAACAGATGTCATCTACCTGGACTTGTGCAAAGCATTTGATATTGTCCTGCATAGCATCCTTGTCTCTAAAATGGAGAGACATGGATTCGACAGATGGACCACTCGGTAGATAAGGAATTGGCTGGATGGTCACACTCAAAGAGTTGCAGTCAACAGCTTGATGTCTGGGTGGAAATCAGTGACAAGTGGTGTCCCTCAGAGGTCCATATTGGGACCAGTATTATTTATCATCTTTGTCGGCGACATGGACAGTGGGATTGAGCGCACCCTCAGCAAGTTTGTGGAGTGGTGTGGCTGATACTCTAGAGGGAAGGGATGCCATCCAGAGGGACCTTGACAGGCTGGAGAGGTGGGCCTGTGTGAACCTCATGAAGTTCCACAAGGCCAAGTGCAAGGTCCTGCACATGGGTCGGGGCAATCCCAAGCACAAACACAGGCTGGGCGGAGAATGGATTGAGAGCAGCCCTGAGGAGAAGGACTTGGGGGTGTTGGTTGATGAGAAGCTCAACATGAGCCAGCAATGTGCACTTGCAGCCCAGAAAGCCAACCGTATCCTGGGCTGTGTCACAAGCAGTGTGGCCGGCAGGGCGAGGGAGGGGATTCTGCCCCTCTACTCCGCTCTCGTGAGGCCCCACCTGGAGTACCGCGTCCAGCTCTGGGGCCCCCAACATAAGAAGGACATGGACCTGTTGGAGCGAGTCCAGAGGAGGGCCACGAAGATGATCAGAGGGCTGGAGCACCTCTCCCATGAGGAGAGGCTGAGAGAGTTGGGGTTGTTCAGCCTGGAGAAGAGAAGGCTCCGGGGAGACCTTATTGCAGCCTTTCAGTACTTCAAGGGGGCCTACAGGAAAGATGGGGAGGGCCTCTTTATCAGGGAGTGTAGTGGTAGGACGAGGGGTAATGGCTTTAAACTGAAAGAGGGTTGATTTAGATTAGATATAAGGAAGAAATTCTTTACTGTGAGGGTGGTGAGGCACTGGCACAGGTTGCCCAGAGAAGCTGTGGATGCCCCATCCCTGGAAGTGTTCAAGGCCAGGTTGGATGGGGCTTTGAGCAACCTGGTCTAGTGGAAGGTGTCCCTGCCCATGGCAGGGGGGGTTGGAACTAGATGACCTTTAAATGTCCCTTCCAACCCAAACCATTCTAGGATTCTATGATGACTAGAGTGACGGCTTTATTTCTGTGTAGTGCCAGGAAATAAAAAATGTATTATCCAAGCTGGTCACATGACTTCTCTAGCTACCAGCAATCTTAGTACTTTTTCTTGCCATTCATCTTCTCTTCATTCACCACTTCATGCCAAAGGCAGCCTTCTCCCTCTGTTTTATCTCTAGCACACCTGTGGATGTTGATAAATAAGTCCTGTTCAGGCAGATAGGAAGGCACGGTGCTGCCCAGAGGACTGCACAGGCTGAAGGTTTTAACTGTTTTGCTGCCTGTGGCAGGCTGGCAGAGTGCTGCTCTTCCCCACAGCTCAGCACCCACTTCCATGTCTGGTACACAAGAGTGCAAGGCTTGAGGGCAAGAGGGCAAGGCTTGACCTTTCCATCTCATTGCATGGGTGTCTGAGCCACTGGTAGCACGTTTGTACTGGGGCAATGTCTGGAAGTCCTTCAGAGCTCCTGTGCGCTAAGTACTGTACATAAATACTGTACAAGAGTAGCCCTCACCCCAAATAAGTCAGTCTTTGTTACCATGTGTTTTTTAATTTAGCCCAAGTACCAAAATTAGGACAGTCTGTGCATGAGACCATGAGTAAAGAGTTGCACTTCTTCCATTCCCATGCTGCAAACACCAAAATCTGACCATAAGCTTTGTTGCTTTTTTTAAAGTCCTAGTTATTATTGGCATGATTCATTTTTTGTTTTGTAATAGTACCCAGATGTCCCAATCAGGGTCCTACTGTGCTTAACACCATGCAAGCATATAAGAAGATACAGGCTTTGCTCTACAGAACTTAAAATTTAATTTAGGAAGCAAACATAAGAATGTAAAAAAGGTGAAATAGGCATCAGGGTGACTGGTTGCTGTAGGCTAGCACTGCTCACCAAAGAACAGCGCTAAATCATGCACCGGGACTTCTATGCATCGGTCAGTGTCCCGCTGTGGCTCTGTCATCAGCCATTAGCCAGTGTTAGTTTCTTGCATGCTTTGCCCGAGGAGCAAGTCCTGAAGCAGAACTTGAAGTTGACAAGATGAATTTAGTAGACAAAGCCATGGAGACTGAAGGGGAGACATATAGCTTGGTTAGGTTTTTTTTTTTCTTTTTTGCCCTAATGAAGGGACAGGAAATTCCTGGCAAGTTAATGTTGATAGGCTTGGGGAACACAAGCTGTAGAAAAGTATTAAAAGAGAAAAGAAGTGGTGTGGCAATGAAGGGGGAAATCCCAGTTCAGACAGGAGATGTTCAGCTCTCAGTGAGGGCATGGTGTAATAAAGATTAGAACTAAAAGAATGAAGGAAAGGAATTTCAAAAGGTTTGGCGTTTTTATGTAATCCAATAATAATTCCCCTTTGGATCTGAAACACCTAATTTCCTATTTTCTACTCACACTAAGTACCATACCAAATTTATTATTTTATGAATAAAACCATGTTTTTCTAACAGGCCACATAAGTCATTTCTGGGAATACTGGTCATTTTGCCTAGTGTATAGGGGGAACTGGTGCTTTTCATCTAATCGACCATTTGGTGGCAGTACACGTTAGCAGCAATCCCTCACTTTTACGATGATACGTTATTCATTATGATTGTATCTTAACTTTGTTCCTCTCGAATTTATCAAATGCAGGAGCCAAATCTTGATATAAAGTCTTCAATGCTAAGGGATGAATGCCTGCTCTTAAAGCCCACTAAGAAAAACAGGTAAATGAGCTGTTCATTAACATTTCATAGTACTTCTTTCAACTATAATGGAAACAGTTCATTTTTGCTTCTTACCATTGTTCCTTCTAAGGGACTGTGACATTTTCATAGGAATTATGCTTATCATGAAGTATGAACGGTATGCCTGCATTGCTTTTTTCTTTACATGCAAAAATAAAATGAAGGCAAATTAAATAAAATTAATGGCATGCACGCAAAGAATAAAGTCCAGCTATACGGAAAAAACATAACCAGGATTTCTCCAGGGACTCTCCGCTGTCCTTGGTAACAGGAGTGTGTTACTACACTCCTGCAACGCAAAGTACACTACACTCTGAGTGAACAGTTTTATCTGGTACAGTTTAGAGAGACGCACAATATCCTGTTTTTAATGCAGCACAGGTGATGACAGACTGAGTTACCAAGTCTCATTAAATCATATATACAGTCATGAAATAAATTTTCTATTTCTTATGTTTGTGTACTAGATCAAATTGTTAAAACTAAGATGAGGGAGGTGAAAAAGGGACAGTTATGGTGCTCGTAGGGGTTGATACTTGCTAATCTCTGCTTTGATCCAAGCAATATTTCATTTGACTGTTTATTTTCATTAAGATGCTTTTTGAACTTATTTATTGAGCTATGGTACTTCTTGGGAAGTGTTTCTGGCTGTGGACAAATACCATCTGCACTAAAGTAAACTTGTGTATAAAAAAAGCTCATTAGTACAAACTAAAACCAGGAAAGGATCCTAAAAAGGGCCCAAGGAGGGAAGCTGTAAGAGTAATGGCAGGATGGAAGGGCAGAAGGACACTGAGCTTCAGGACTTTTACAATAGTCCAGCTTCAAGCTAAACAACATGTAGTCAGCTTGTATTAATGTTACTGTGCGGTCTGAAGCAGGCTTCAGCCACCCGCAAATCATTCCTGGAAGCAAAAGAATGCCTAAAATGCAGACATGGAGGAGCAGGACACACAAATTATATATTGGTAATGGTAATACATATCTATATAAAAAAGAGAATATAAGCTCTGCATTTTCAAGTCTCTTTGTCTGAATTTTAGAAATGGAATTCAATATACAAGCATCAAAGTTAACAGTCTCAGCTTTAGAAGTCCCTCAGTTTTCACCGAGAGCTACAGGTGCACACTAGTTTCCAGTAGCTGTTGGAGTAGCTAAATGCTTGAATAGAGAACAGGCTGTTTAATTTGATCTTCCCTGCTTTGACAGTCCAGCTTCCTAGATTTTACAGTGTTTACATTTTCTCGGTGCAGAACATTCATAAAACCTCACAACACCTCTCTGCAGTAGACAAGTATTAGTACTCCTGGGTTTTGGATTCTGGATGTGAAAGAATAAAACCATTAAAAATATTGCAATGCCATACAATGGCCAGAAATACAGAAACAGCCACAGTCTTGGGGTGGGATTCTACAGTCTCTGAGTCACATCATCAATATCTTTCTTGCTTTTGCATGCAGTGAATATATTATATTGAGAACACCATCTGATTCCATTCAAAATTTAGAAATTACTTTAAAGCATAGCTTTTTCCAGTAACAACCCAATTTGAACTAAAAGGTACTGGGTATCCTTGAAAGTTGGCCAGTATTTTCTTAAGAGATTTTGACATACTTAACTTTATTAGCAGTACTTGCAGTGTTTGAGTACTACCTGCAAATACTTATTCCTTCCATTGGGAATACCCAAGTTACTGTAAGTCAGAGAAGGCTGGGAATTTTCACTGAAAATCTCAACAACAGAAGAGGAGGAGCTGCCACTTTCTCCTCACCCTCAGCAGTTCTAAAGGAGCTCTCCTTTATCTCCTAAAATAAGAGGATTTCACTGGCTAAGGAAAGTTTCTTAAAGATTAAAATTTTGACAGTTAAAAGGAAGATAAGCAATATAGCAAGCACTGATTTAATGAGCTATTGTTTGTAATAGAT
This sequence comes from Nipponia nippon, assembly GCF_047370975.1. NCBI lineage: Eukaryota > Metazoa > Chordata > Aves > Pelecaniformes > Threskiornithidae > Nipponia > Nipponia nippon. The sequence goes on along the minus strand of NW_028262352.1, from coordinate 5,431,119 downwards.
GGTGCCTGTTTTCCTAATGAGTGTGTACTTCAGTAAAAAGAGTGATTTGTGGTGTAAACAGGGAGGTCACCCTGGAAGACAAATAGACTCGTTGCACATTCATGTGGTTGTTAGGGCTTGCCTACACTGGGACTTTGTCACGTGAATTTGTTACCACAGACCCATGCATTAGCTTGGCCGCTCTGTACTTCCTCACACACTGTACTCTCCAGTAAGTACAAACTAACTTACTCCTGCTGCCGTTAAGGAGTAAATTTCCTGACCAGGATAGTTAACAGGAGCAGATAACCCACACTGTACCTACACTGCCTTCGGTGACTTGGACTTGTTCAAAGTATTTAACACTGTCCCGCATGCCATCCTTGTTTCTAAATTGGAGAGACATGGATTTGACAGATGGACCACTAAGTGGATAAGGAATTGGCTGGATGGTCACACTCAAAGAGTTGCGGTCAACAGCTCGATGTCCGGGTGGGCAATCCCAAGCACAAACACAGGCTGGGTGGAGAATGGATTGAGAGCAGCCCTGAGGAGAAGGACTTGGGGGTGTTGGTTGATGAGAAGCTCAACATGAGCCAGCAATGTGCGCTTGCAGCCCAGAAAGCCAACCGTATCCTGGGCTGTGTCACAAGCAGTGTGGCCAGCAGGGCGAGGGAGGGGATTCTGCCCCTCTACTCCGCTCTCGTGAGGCCCCACCTGGAGTACCGCGTCCAGCTCTGGGGCCCCCAACATAAGAAGGACATGGACCTGTTGGAGCGAGTCCAGAGGAGGGCCACGAAGATGATCAGAGGGCTGGAGCACCTCTCCCATGAGGAGAGGCTGAGAGAGTTGGGGTTGTTCAGCCTGGAGAAGAGAAGGCTCCGGGGAGACCTTATTGCAGCCTTTCAGTACTTCAAGGGGGCCTACAGGAAAGATGGGGAGGGCCTCTTTATCAGGGAGTGTAGTGGTAGGACGAGGGGTAATGGCTTTAAACTGAAAGAGGGTAGATTTAGATTAGATATAAGGAAGAAATTCTTTACTGTGAGGGTGGTGAGGCACTGGCACAGGTTGCCCAGAGAAGCTGTGGATGCCCCATCCCTGGAAGTGTTCAAGGCCAGGTTGGATGGGGCTTTGAGCAACCTGGTCTAGTGGAAGGTGTCCCTGCCCATGGCAGGGGGGTTGGAACCAGGTGATCTTTAAGGTCCCTTCCAACCCAAACCATTCTATGATTCTATGATTCTATGATTCTATGATTCTATGATTCTATGACTTGCTCACGTGCCAAGAACCAGAGACTGTAGAACAAACATAGGGTAAAATCCTGCTGAAGACAACCCAACTTCTATTTCTAATGTGAGGTGGCTTACTGTATTGGGTTTGCGTGGCAAGGTTTTGGTAGCGCGGGGGCTACATGGGTGGCTTCTGTGAGAAGCTGCTAGGAGCTTCCCCTGTGTCCGATAGAGCCAATGCCAGCCCGCTCCAAGATGGACCCGCCACTGGCCAAGGCTGAGCCCATCAGCAATGGTGGTAGCGCCTCTGGGATAACAGATTTAAGAAGGGGAAAAAACAACCTTCTGCACAACAATAGGAACAGCAGCGGAGAGAGGAGTGAGAATATGTGAGAGAAGGTATTTTAAAGATTTGGTTTTATTTCTCATTACCCTACTCTGATTTTGATCGGTAATAAATTAAACAAATTTCCCCAAGTTGAGTCTGTTTTGCCTGTGACAGTAATTGGTGAGTGATCTCTCCCTGCCCTTATCTCGACCCACGAGCCTTTCGTTATATTTTCTCTCCCCTGTCCAGCTGAGGAGGGGGAGTGATAGAGCGGCTTGGTGGGCACCTGGCGTCCAGCCAGGGTCAACCCACCAGACTTACCCATAGCCTTAGATTTTCCTGCTTTCTGCACAACCCACCAAAATGCTTGAAAAATATAAGCTGCCTTGTCTTCTCTAGGATTTTTTATTGCGGTAGTCATAATGTTTTTGTTAAGAACAAATCAATTTTCCTAATAAAGAAGCACCCTATATCTGTTTTCCACCTTTGCGGTGGTATAAACCAGACTTTCTGTACAGTTTTTTTGTCCTTTTCATACTGCTGAAATAGTGTAAATGATCTTAGTGGGTTTTTTTTTAAAAAAAAGGCAGGGCCAAACCTCTGATTTTTCAAATCAGTGAGTCTGTCCATGAGAATAGTAATTCCATCATGTGCCTACGATTTGCTGAGTACGTAACATAATTCTTGGTCAAGGGACAGAGAAACTACAAATTTTTACCTTGGAGGAGTCCTGGTGAGCAAAAATATTTGTTCTCAGGAAATCTATGTCTTCTCACCTGCAGTGGAGCCATCTGGGCTCACATTGCTTGTGCTTTGCTCTTGCTCATGGTTTTAAGATTCTTTGGGATCAACACTGGAAAGATTAATTCCTACCACTGTCCCATGCATTGGCTACTGCTATTTCTGCTTTAAACCATCCCCATCACATTGCTTTGATATGTGGCTACATTGTTGTGATGAAAGGCATGTTCTGATCAAATATTTGTGGTTTTTACCCCTACTCACCAGCTATTGCTTCCTGGCAGTACGATGTCAACAGTATATTTCACAAGCACGGTGTATCCCACATGGCTACAAGGAACGGGCAATACAATTGAGTATCTTCTGATTCAGTAGGAAATTACCTGCCTGCATGTAATTTTAGACAGCATTCAAAGAGATCCAAATGCAAAATCCATCACTCTGGGACACTGCATCATTTTGTGACTCCAATGCCCTTTGTGTCCAAAAAATCAACAAATTAATTATAGTCATCCCTCTGCATTATTTTCAACTGTGAAAGACACAGCATGACTTTTATTGTGTTATGGTAAGGTGATAAATAAGAATAATTTGACTCCAAACCCATCTTTGAAAATGACAAGTTCAGCTTTGTAAAACTTTGCCTGCAGCCACCACCCTGAACTTTGTCCTGTGCGGGATTTGGCCAGTCAGGGCCAGGGTGAGAAGCTTCCACAAAAAAGGCCACGGTGCAGGTCACTTTTAGCTGCGATACTTTTCCTCGGAGTACATGGTGGGACACATCTCCTTTTTGGTACTGCAGGAGCTGTGCTGTAGGTAGGAACACCAAATCAGAGGGAAACTCAAGTGCTGTGATGATGGGCAGCCTCTATGTGCATAAGATCATTCTATGTGGAAAAAAATTAACCCTTTGGACCTGATACTGGCTGCCTTTTGACTATGGATCTCTTTGTCTCTTCTTAGTTCCTAAAGACAACATCAGTGACTGCAATTAATGATCAATGACAGAATCAAGGCAAATCAGACATCCACAGATAGCAGCACCATCCTGTGAGCAGTCCATAAAGGTACCTGCCAAAACTGGTGTAAGGGCAGGAAGTATAAAGAACTAATAACTCCAGTCACGGTGTTGCATTTGGGGGTTTTATTTCAGGAAAACCAAAGCTGTGAAGAAAACTTATTCTAAGTATTGAAGACCTGTTACATCTTGCTGAATCAGAAAAGAGCCTAAATTAATGACTCCATTGCACAAGAACAGCATGCATGTAAAGGCATGGGGTTAAGCTCCAATATTCTCTCCTTGGAGAGAGACCCACTGTTCTTGCATACAGCAGGAGGGAAAAAGACCACCATGTACCCCATTTTCAGCCTAAGCAAGCAGTTATGTCCAGTCACGAGTGGGAGTATTGTAATGCCACCCCCTTTATTTCTACATGGGAAAAGAAACTGAGGCACTAGGGTCTTTGCTTCTGCTACTGGTTTGTTTTTCTGTAAAGTAGGATATTGGGCCTCAGTTCAGGGATGATAACATGGAGCAGAGCCACAAAGTTCTCTGTATGGCCCTGATTTTATAATCACTAATTAGTTAGTCATGGCACTCTTACTGGACCTTTGCTTGGCTAATACTGGCTTGACACCAAACAGAAAAGGGGGTTGTAATCTGATCTCTCCATGTGTATGTTTTAACCAGTTTCATTTCTGTATAGGACATTGAGTCCATCTGCCTATCTACCCCTTTACCCGCTCAACCAGCCAGGAGCAAAGGACTTTTCTGCAGTGACTCTTGGCCACCAGAACCCAGCTGGGAGCATTGCCACTGCTTTCCCAGCTCCAGAGCAAGGGTGGACACAGCAAATTTATCTTCATGAATTTTTAACATAACACCAGCCAATGCAAGCACCCGGTGAGGCCTGGACATACCTCCTCTGGGTGACATCATAGTGGAACCATTGTGTTTTAACCAATAGGAAGGGTAAATGCAAATGAGGAGACGAAGCGAGGGGGTTGCCTCTGATGATACAATCTCAGCTGCCCTCCCTGGGAGGAAAGGAGGAGAGAGATGAATATGAAAATGAAGGAAAAAATAATGGGAGACCAATAATGAGACCAAGAGACTCATCCTGGAGCTACGGTCTTGCCTACATTCTCCCTCTCACTGGCACCTGGTGGGACAGGGACAGGAAAAGCTGGAAAGATTGAGAAAGGAGAGAAATTTTAGTAGGCTTGATCCATTTTAAATACCTAGCCTGGGTTTTCAAAACCTTTCAGACGTACCTCAGCATGAAAACCAGAACTCCAAATTAGTTGCCTATAAATTGTCCATGCAAATTCAGGCATCTTAGAATGACAGCAAAAACATAAGAGCAAGCTAAGCCAGGAGCTACCTTATGTCAGTCAGTATACAGCTGCCAGGAGCCAGCCAAAAAAGAAACCCCAAGGATATTGTGTGTCTTAGATCTTGCCCTTTACTCAGAGCTGCAAGAAATTGCTTTAATGCACTTGATATGCACAGCCAGGACCCTCACTGGAAGGTATATGTCTCTAAAGAACTAGGCAGGGCTCATTTGTTTCTTTTAAAATGTAGCCAGAACTTGTGCTGTGCCCCTCAAAAGCAGTGAGAGTGCTCAGGGGAAACAGACTCAGTTCTTTCCTCATCTCAAAATACTTTAATCCCTCTTTTCCCGCTTTCCAGAAGATGGAGATTACCAGGAGGTTACCTAATCCTGATAGGCTGATGCAGGAGGTAGAAAAGGACTCCTCTCACCCCCTTGGGAAAATTGGGCTGCTGTGCAGAAAATACTAAAGACTGAGAGAGGCAGAGCATGACTGTATAGTCTAGTGGTTAGGCTTACAGTTAGGGAGCACAGTTCTGGTGCTCGTTTCCATGATTGTTCCTGTATTTTATCTTTCATCTGAAATGCAGACACTGTCTTGGGAGCAAAAAGCAGAACTCGGATCTTTTCATACTGAGCTGAGCCACTTAACCACTAAACTACTGAATCATGTTTGGCCCCATAAACCTTGAAGTCTTGTCAGTGCAGTGGCGTAGTGGTGGACTGTATTCTGCCTAGAACAGTTTATAGTCTGGTGTCAGGACATTTCCCTCTAAGGGAAGAGGCATAACTCTGAATCCTCACATAAAGAAGAGGGCATGAAACTTGCTTGTCCATGTCAAGATGGGTCAATATAGATACACAAACTGAGCAACTTTGGAGGAAAATTTAAATTGAAAAAAGTCAACTGCCTATTAACCCAAGGTGTCTCCAGGGTTAGGCAAGTATTTTCAGTGCCATGTTTTGGACTTAAGCTCCTGAATTCCACCTAGATCCCAAATAAAGTGCTTAAGTCCTCTTTTGGAGCTGACCCAAAGTCATGGTTAGATCTGAACAGAGTATTTACATTAAAAGTCACTGCTTTCTCACCTTGGTTTTGGGTGCAAAGTTCACTGAGTTCATGAACATAAGCCAATGATTGTGAAAGTTTGGAAAACACAAGCTAAGGTGGTTCAGAGAGCTGGGAATCTGGCAGACCTACAATGCTAGATTTCTACAGTTCATACATCCTCAAAGCAAGAGAGATTATATTTACCACCCCAAACACCAGCCTGAGCAGAGCTCTGTGCAGACAGCTGGGAGGAAAGCGAACAAGGGAGCAGAGAGTCTGAACTGGTAACAGTGTGCTGGTAAATGCTGTGACATTCAAGATCCCTCTGCTAGCACTGCCTAAACCGCTGTGTGTGCAGGGAGCTGCACTTCAACAAACCTACAAGATGTTTGTGAGCACAATATGTAATATCCTGGCACTGCGGCTAATTGCTTGCAGGTGGTAAAGGAGACCCTAACATCCACGTCGAAAGCACCTTTGCATGATATTAGCCATTAAGGCACACAGTGAAGACAGGTGACAAAAATGTACCTGCAACTCTTACTAACATGTCTCTGTGCATTTACAAGGAAGCTGCAAGGGAGAATGATAGAAACAGCAGTTGGAAGGGCTCTCTAGAGATCATCCAGTCACGCCTCCCACCTGAAGCTTGAAACTGTGGGGGTCTTTCCAGTGCTCACTCGTAATATCTTCTCAGGCCCCTTGTACGCTGATGGACTCAAAGATGTGGAGTACCATTTGGATTCTATGGTGTGAAAGACAAAGAAATGCCTAAATGAAAAAATAAAAGAGAGAGAGGAAGAGACAAGTCAGGAAAGAGTCTCTAGTTTTAAAATGCATGTCAAGGTTCCCAGGTAATCTTGTAGAGATCCAAGTATGTGGAGCTTTTTTGCTATTAACCTTAAGATGAATGACTTGTTTTAAAGACAGTAAAAATGCCATGTTGTGTAGGTGCCTGTATGTATGGGTAGTTTTCTCAGGAGGACTTCAGGGACTGTAGCCACACCGTTCGTGCTCCCTGGTGCTCTGCGCCATCTGTAGCATGCGAGGGGGAATCAGCTGCAGTCCTGCACAGCCCTTTCCCTGGGTCCTCCTCCCCATCACCACCCTGTTTGCCTCCAGACCTGTGTACATGAAATTGCAGACTGGAGGTTGTTAAACAAAATGCCAACTGAATAGAGCAGAAACTAGTAAATGAGCAATATAGGAATTTGAACATCAGAGGGCAATTAGAAAAGGAGCTGAAATGAGCATAATTAGATAATATAATTCTAAATGAATGGTGACTTTAGTTAATCCTATTGACCATTTATGATAAATAGAACAAATGGCTTCTCAAAGTACTGATAGTTTTTCTATGGTTTGATAGATCAAGGTTACTTACTGTTAGAACCACAACATTATGCTTTGTTTCCAACTGATGAAGGATTGAATAAGATTGATTTGAAACATATGGTGAAAAATACTGCAGCTCTTTGTTTGCATCTGTTTTACTTGTAATTGGTTCACAAGTTGCTTTTCTATTTTTTGCTGGTTTTTTTTAATATATTAAGTGAAAACAGAGACTTTTTAGCAGATACACAAATGAGAGAATAAACATCTCAGAAAGCTTTGAAGCTGTTACATTTTTCCTCCAGTTTGTTTTGTATCTCTTGGACTACACACAGGATTTTCTGCTGATGAACATGGGTGTAAGGCTTTTTTATTGGGTCACTTGGACCTGGTGAGAAAGAAAAGGTTCCATATCTGAAATCCTATGATAGCATTTTTCAGAGAAAAAAGATTTTAAGAGAACCTAAAGTAGTAGAAACTTTTCCTGTGGTATACCTGTATTTTTAAAAGGGTTGACTCTTATTGTATCATAAAATCATAGAATCATAGAATCATAGAATTGTTAAGGTTGGAAAAGACCCTTCAGATCATCGAGTCCAACTGTTAACCTATCACTACCAAGTCCACCACTAAACCATGTCCTCAAGCACCACGTCTACCCTTCTTTTAAATCCCTCCAGGGATGGAGACTCAACCCCTTCCCTGGGCAGCCTGTGCCAGGGCCTGACAGCCCTTTGGGTGAAGAAGTTTTTCCTAATATCCAACCTAAACCTCCCCTGGCGCAGCTTGAGGCCGTTTCCTCTCGTCCCATCGCTTGTTACTAGGGAGAAGAGACCGACGCCCCCCCCGGCTCCAGCCTCCTTTCAGGTAGTTGTAGAGAGCGATGAGGGCTCCCCTCATCCTCCTCTTCTCCAGGCTGAGCCCCCCCAGCTCCCCCAGCCGCTCCTCCCCAGCCTTGTGCTCCAGCCCCTGCCCCAGCCTCGCTGCCCTGCTCTGGCCACGCTCCAGCCCCTCCATGGCCTTCTTGGGGTGAGGGGCCCAACACTGAACACAGTACTCGAAGCGCGGCCTCACCAGTGCCCAGTACAGGGGCACTATCAGAAGGGTTCTGAAGGAAGTCCCAGAGTGTTTATTTAGCTAAAGCCAAGGCACTGTCACATGATTAGTCCTTTTAAAATGCCTTCAAACTACAAGCAACCTAATACTTAAAGTTAATTTTTAAGGATGCAATGCAGTGTATTCACAACATTTTCACATCTTTATTCTCTTGTTAGACCATGAAGAATAGCTAATCAAACCCCATGATCTGTGAGTGTATACCACAACAAGCCTAAAAGCCAGTGGAAATTATAGTGTGTGTGCTTCAGTACAATCGATTTTGTTTGTTATTTTAGTGGCATGATTCCTGTTTACAGCAATCAAGCCATCATGAATCACAGAGTAAATCAATATGGTGATAATGTAGCTGTTTACTGTAGTTACAGACCTGCCTGTGACCATGTCTAGGACACACCATATCCTACAATGCAATGCTCTTCATTTTTATTTCCCTTTGGATCGAGGTTGACATAACTCACAGGTACTAGCAAATCCTACCATGCTACAAAATGTAACATTTATAAGAGATACATCTGGTACATATTTATAGCGAGCAGAATAAGGACTTGTTTCAATTATGCATGTGGATTACCTCTTTGAAGAAAAAAAAAAAGTAGGTGTTACCTCATGCCTATATAAATCCTGTGGTAAAATGTGCCTAAACCAAAACCCCCTTTACATGCCATTACTTGTACACACACATTAATATGTTTCAGGCACAGCTCTGAACAAGATACACAGACATATGCTGCTATGAATCTTGGAGAACGCACTGTGCTTACATTTTTCAAGCTATGCAACAATTCTTGCAATAGATTTATGTTGTGCCAGAAAGGGACAATATATGGATATCCTGTGGGCATAGAACAACATATTTTCAATATACATCAAATGCGTATAGGTAGACGAGTAAGTTACTGTTGGGTAAATTAGGAAGAGAACGTGCAGCATTTCAGCTGTTTGCAGTAGCATCCCATGCGCGCACTATTACCTACTGTATGTTGCAGTATACCCAGGGCATCCTGTCAATCTTTCATTGAGATGTAAACAACATCATCTCTGCTAGAGGATACTGCAGAATAATACTGTGTCATGGTCCATTGTGACAGAGTAAATGCTTTGCCACAAATTTACTCTAGCTTACTCTGCAACAGCTAGCTCATTAGAAAAAAATTAACAACAGTAAAATTGGGTCAGCTAATTGCTATTAAGAGTTTGTGCATGTCCATTCCATAGGATGGAAATTGCAGACTGGGGACCCATATCCCTTTTCTGGGAGGCACGGGAAGATCAGGGAGAAGCAGGAGCAGGAGGACATGCTGCAGAAGATCCTCCATGCAGAATATTGCTTTCTGATTCAGCATGTAATCTAGCAGATAATGGCATTGCTATAGATTCAGATTTTTATGATTTTTTTGGGAGGGTTATGTGCAGCCACTTTCTAAACCATATTTTGTCTGAAAGGGAAAAAAAAAAAAAGCAGTTAAAAGCAGCATTACTTTCCAGCTACATGGGGGCAAAATGGAGATTAAAGATGCCAAACTTTCTGCTTCCCCTGTATGTAACTACATTACATTTTTCTTTCTGTATTCTCTTGAAATGAATTCATAAGGGGTGGGATCTTGAAGACTCCTCAGTGTTATTTGCAGCATGAACTTTTTTGGAAGTTAGCGACACTGATCGTCTCTTCCTGAATCTCTCCTATTTCAATTATTTCTAGAGCGCAGAACCGCTGCCTCCACGGTGTGCCCATGGAAAGAAACTGCATCGTGTCATGGTCTGAAAACTTTACATTCCCCAGAGCATGCTAGGTTTGACACTTCTCCCTTTGTCTTCCACAGACTTCCAAATCTTCCCTTGAGGGGAGCATTCTTTGGCAATTCCCTAAGTAAACCTTGCTTTTTTTCCTGGGGTTTCTGCCTCTCTTCCTTAGGTTTTGCTCTGTGTTAATACATTATAGTCCTGAGACTCTTGGCAGATGATGGTCCATTCCTACAGATTCCTGTAGGGTCTCTTTCAGGGTCTAGATCATACCAGGTAGCAACATTTTTGATTTTGCGATTTATAGCTTTTCTATAATAACGTTGCACAATAAGCATTTCTAAAATCAGATTTATGTGTTTAATAAAATTAATACAATTTTTTTTGGAAGATTTGACATTTTATGGAATCCCATTTATTTGTGTTTCAATTAGCTTTGTTAACGATGGCAAAGTTAGTAATGATGTTTGGCAATCAAAACACGTTATGAAGTATTTGAACAATACAAGGTTAGTTAAGTTAAAGGAGATGTCATGCAGAGTATTTAAAATTGAATTTGGATAGTGGCAAGCGTCTGTGTGTTTGGAAATCTCTATGTTTCTGCCAGAAGGATAAATTGAAGCTTATATAAAGAACTTGTGATCTAATGTTTGAGCTTTTACTGACACAGACACAAAGACGTACACAGATGCACACACATAAACCACTATGGGAGGTTACAAAAGATAGATAGAAAAAAAGAGAGAAGAGGTAGAGGAAGAGATGAGACATGTTAGCTGTCTATTTAATGTTTTTCACTCATGTAATACAGTCTGGCAAGCCTTTATCCACAGTTCCACCAAGCCAGACCTGTAAAAGCAATTATCTGTCATCATAACATGAATCAACCTTGCAACTGCTGTGGTTCTGAAAAGCGTGTCGAAGTTAATTGAAATTTAGGCAGTGAATAGTTTTTACTTCCTGAGATAAGGTGTGTTTTCAGAGGAAGTTTGTTGCTATGTTGGCTTTAACTATTCTTAAGTTTCTTGTTAAAGGATTTGTGTTGTTTCTGTGGGTGGATCATAGTCTCATCCAATTATGACTCCAGTACAGCCAAACTTTGTGTCATATGCTTTACTAGCCCATACTGGTTTGCACATTCCTCTCACTTCACAAGAAGATTAAAATAAAAAAAAAAAAAACAACTCTCTCAAGTGATTACAAACAGTACTTTGGAAGTATCAAATTTTACTGAAAGTTCATTTCACTCCAAAAATATCATTTTGGTGGCTTAGTGGTGTATTGTTTTAGTAGCTACAATAAAATTGTCTGAAATCTGGTGAATTCTCAGCCCAGAAGCCAAATGTGAAATATTCCTACATTTTCTTGGCTAGTTATCTTCTAATCTGATTGTAGAGCAGCATGCATTTGCTTTCACCTGGTTTTACACCCTTTTTAAAGTGATCTCTGTATTAAAATGGCTTACTGTTAACAACTGAAATTCTGAAGGCATTCATGGCATTGGTATTAGTGCAAGTAATGCAAGACTATGGAAAGGAAACTGGAACTTTCTGAGTCCCTGGGGTATATTACATGCCTGATTCTCTTTTTAGCCCAGTTTTGCTCTAATATCATTCCATTGACTTGAAGTGGAGTTGTTCCAGAGCATGATCTTGTAAGATGATCAGCATCCTCAACCCTGACTGAAAGACTACACAAGAAAATTAATTCTTCTCTCCATTGGGGGGGTGGGGGTGGGGGGGAGTTTTGGAACTTCTTGGTGCTGGATCAGGAGAAATATCAAAATTACCATTTGATTTTTGGGGAGTTTTTTTTTATTTTGATACATTTGAAAATTTTGTTTTGATGTTGGCCCTTAGTTCTTGCTCTTGGGGTTTTTTTATTTCTCACATAAAGCAATTTTTTAGTCACTTTGAAGGAAAAAAAATGTTCTGAAGAATTGATACAATGTTACTAAAAATCTGTTTTGTGAAAGTAGAATTATTATTTCAGTGAATGTTTCCAGGCAAGATATACCAGTAATATAGATAGGACCTGTGGCTACTAAAGACATTTGCAGAGTTAAGCCCTAAATAAGAGAACGAAGCCTTAGGCTTCCTGTCAAACCCCATATAACATAAAAGGCCAAAATAGCATTAAATAACAGTTGTAGGAAGATTTCCTCTCAAAAACACTAAGTATCTTTATGGTAGCCTCATGCAGCTCCCATTTCATCTTCCCTCTGGCCTCCAGCATTCCCCAAATATCTCTGAGGCAAGATACAAACCAAGAGTGAGAATGCAAGTGAGGGTCACACTGGACTCTAATCTAGCAATTCTGGGCAGTTATGAGGCTCCCAGGACTACTGCAAGACCTGACATCACTGTGTGAGGCTTAAATTTAATCTCACTGAAGTCATTAGTATCCAAACTGATGCCATGGAAATCAATCCAGCTTTTAGGGACAGCAAAATGGTTTAGACTGTGCAGAACAGGCTTCCATGAACTAATAATTTAATGAGAAAAAGTTTGCTTATTTGAAATTTTTTTTCAAATGAGCCTGTAGAAGACCCGCATGCCCCAGATCTACTCGGACTTGTTGGATATTCGGGGCTAATGCACAGAACTGAGCATCCCAAAATTGAGTCTGAGCCTGGGAAACTGGTGGAATTGCACCTGAGGAAAAATAAAGCCCAACATCTGAGCAGGCACCGTTGGACAGGATGAGCAAAAGACAGTCATGCAGCTAACCCTGCAATGGTAGCATTGTCCTTTCTCACTGCTCTGCCAAATGCACTTATTTGATTATAACAGTTCTAGTTAAGCCCATCATAATGCAATGGGCATTTCCCAGGACAGACTTCATTGATAGAAATAGGCTAAATGAACCTTATTGGAAGTGTTCTTTCCCTGTAAACTAGTTATATTGTCCTCTTTCTTGCTTCTGGAGCAAGCTCTAATTTTGGACATGCAAACAGCTTTCCAATTTTTCCCTATCTTCTTTACCCTCTCCAAATTATTGCATTTTTGAACACTGAAGCACACACATTATTTAAGTATTACGTTTCTCCTATCTGGCCTGCAGCCATGCCCCCTTAGGCAACGAGCTCACTGAATCTCATAAAATGTGGCAGGGTTAGGCTAGGTCAGCACGTACCGGAGAGGATCGCCAAGGAGAAGCCGGGTGCTGCAGGAACTGTGGGTGGCAGTTCAATAGGTGGCAGTTCAGAAGGTGGCAGTTCAGGGTCGCAAGCAGTGGCAAGCATCCTCTCTCTTTCCCAGGGTCAGCACTGTTGCTGCCAAGCCCCACGTGGGCACCACTGGCAGCGTGTCCATCAGCGAGACGTGCCGCTGTGTAGTCCCTCTGCAGGAGGCACACCAGGTGGGCTTGGAGATAATGAGGCCCACTCGCTCTATCATCTGCTACCCCCCGCATGCCAAAGAAAACCTCTTGAGTAGTAGGGAAGAAGAAACCCAGAGAAGCTCTCCCTCAGGGACTTTGGGACCTCACAGGAGCTGGGAGGAGTGAAGCCAAGATTAAATCTGGCCTAAGTAATGAGATACGACTGCCCAAAATCTCCCCAAAGTGTCAGGAGGATAAAATTTGCATGGCTTCCAGCCGCCTCTGCAACTCTTTGGTCGTGTTGCTCTGTATCATCTGCGGCTCTGTTTTGTCTTCCCTTGAAAAGGCTTAAAGATTTCTGACTGCTATAGACACTGAGAATGTAAACCAGTGTCCAAAACCCAAATGTTAGCATTTTTTTTCCACAAAAATTAAAGTAAAAGGGCTCCCCAACCCAATGGCTTCCCAGTTTTTTTGCTCTGGAGACCATTTGCGTGAAAAGAAAAAAAATGCCTTCTTGAGCACTCAGTTCCCTTCCCCGAGATCTGTTGGGTATGGCGTAGCTCCCACAACATTTAATTCCCCAGACCACATGGGAGAGCCCTACAAACCACTGGTGGTCCATAGACCACAGTCTGAGCGCTGCTGTGTTAGGCTACTGGTTAAAGAAAAGGAAATTAAACACAGAAAGCTGTTAAAATGACATTGCATGTGAGTCATGGCTCCACATTAAGTAATGCTCTTAGAGAGCACTTGTTCCCCTGGATGAAAGCTCCCCACCTTCTGTCTCTAGTATCTACCTCTTAGTAATAAATATCATGTTTTATTATTACAGAAATGAAAGAAATGCTAATGCTTTGTCTGAGAAACAATGAAGTGTTAGAAATAGAAATATAATGAGAGGTGTACAACTGAATACAGCACTTGTATTTCTGCTACTGACATGCAATGAATTCTTTAAATTCCATTGAAGCCCATTTAAATGAGATTTGCCAAAGAATACTTCTTTTTCACATTCTCCCTTTCCAAAGTGCACCCTAGTGCAACCAGACTCTGTCTCTTTGTTCATTTAATATTGGGCTGTAACAAGCTTGCTTCAGCCCTGCCTGCTAACTGGTGGGGTCATGCAGAGAAAGGGTCTAGCGGCCACAGGTTTGTGCAGTTCCCTGTCTGATTTTGAAGCCATTTTTTAATGAGCTAATTTTTATGATTGCAGACTCAGTCTTTAAAAAAATGGGTTTAGACCTGGGGAAAGGCTGCCATGCAACAATGGTCCATTACAGTTGCAGTTTATTATTATTAATTCATCTTTCATCATCAGATTACAAATATTGTCCCCTCAAACCCCAGATCTGAAGATGCACAACACAGAATACAACCCTACAGATGTGTGGTGGGTTGACCCTGGCTGGATGCCAGGTGCTAACAAGCCACTCTATCACTCCCCTCCTCAGCAGGATGGGGGGGGAGAAAATGAGATGGAAAAAAAAAAGTCCTTGTGGGTCAAGATAAAGGAAGTTTAATAAAAGCAAAAGTAAAGGCTGGGTGCAGAAGCAAAAGGAAAACAAAGATTTATTCTCTACTTCCCATCAGCAGGCAATGTCTGGCCACTTCCCAGGAAGCAGGGCTTCAGTACATGTAGCGGTTGCTCCGGAAGACAAATGTTGTAATAATGAATGTTCCCCCCTCCTCCTCCTTTCTCTTAACTTTTATTGCTGAGCAGATGTCATATGGTATGGAATATCCCTTTGGTCGGTTTGGGTCAGCTGTCCTGCCCATGCCCCCTCCCAAGATCTTTCCCACCCCCAGCCTACTGGCCATTGAGGGTGAGAGGGGGGAATGTTGGAGAGACAGCCTTGATGCTGTGGAGCACTGCTCAGCAGTAGCCAAAACACTGGTGTGTTATCAACACCTTCCTAGCTACCGATACAAAGCACAGCACTATGAGGGCTGCTATGGGGAAAATTACCTCCATCTCAGCCAGACCCAATACAAGATGACATCAGAAGTAGTCTTTTTTCCTTGGCATCCTCTCACTTTCAGGTGCTGGACCCAACACACCCTGCTGTTTTGCAGGGCTGTTTGCGAAACTGTCACGTCCGTATACAGATATCTCAGTTCAGCCCTTGCCTGTTGACGTGCATGGAGCGAGCAGAGCTCCGGATTTGGCTGATTCCTTCTGAGAAGCAATGGGGCCAAGGTCTGGATCTGTCGTGCTCGGGACCTACTCCCAGCACTGGGTGGGGTGATCTTGTGCAACTCGTGGCAAAGGGGAAGGGTCAGAATCATAACTGCCTGCCAGCAGGGATATAAAAAATCCAAGTGTCAAAAAAATGGTTTGTGATGCACACAGGATAATTGTCAGCCCTTTAAAGTGGTAAAGCCTAAACTTTATATTTTCAGCTCAGTGCCTTATCCCTAAGGTTATTGGTTACCTTCTCTCAATATTGCACTGGAGGTGCAGATAGACAAGGCAGGGCTGCCAAATCCCTCAGTTGCATGAGGCGCATGGAGCTTGGCAGGCTGGCAAGCAGCTGGCTGTGCTATCACAGCAGTGGGGCAATGATCCCTGCCCTTCCCACCCCAGGGCTGGGATCTTAGCAGCTGCCTGCCAACAGAAAGGTGAGATTTCTAACTTTTGTGCTTCCAGGTGCTTCACATGAGCTGCTGCTTTTGTGTTATCGCTTTGTGAAAGCATGACTTGGTTCACTTTTATTGTTTAGAAAAGAAAATGTGTTTTTAAAGCATTTCCCAGCAAATGAACTATAATGACAACATTTCAGCAAGGCCTGGCAGCATCAAGCTGGAAAGAAAGGGAGGAATGATGTAGACAGGACTCTCCAGAAAAGCTCCTGTTAGGACTGACTGACAGCTGAATGGTCCAGCTGGTATTCATTTCCCATCTCTCCAGCAAAGGTTACACAGCATCCAGTCAATCTCAAGTTGGAGACCACCAACACAGTTCCTCTGTGATATGTGTACAAAGGGCTGAGTCTAGGGAATTTGGGGGAATTTGAGGGAATTTCCAGGAGTGTGTTAGCCACTTCTGAATTTTGGTATTGATGTTCTGAGCTTGGATGGTAGACCCATGATATCAGCCATCAATGATAACATATTACATTAACAGTAATAATAGTAACAGGAATAATTGATGGTAATAATACTAAGGAACAATATTTTTTTCAACAGAATTCTCAGAATCACTGTTCAATATGCAGATATGGGAAATTTCACTGCCTCCAGCAAAGTGAGCAGGATATATCCTAACCTTCCAGAATTAACTCTAGAACATTTTTTATAGTAACAAGCGCACATTTTCTTTGGCTACTTTTAGCAGATTTTCATATCAGTGTAATGCAAATGAAATGTCAAACTGCTGTTCACTGCCAGACACTTTACTATTTATACTTGGAGACAAGGTTCAGAAAGTAATTAATCTTGCATTTCTAATTTTTACTTTGATTAGGCATTTGAGGCATCTTAGTAATGCTAGATGTAGCAAACATAAAATTATTAAGAAAGCACTGGAAAACCACTTCCAGAGCTTCTGGCATAAAGTGAAAGTGTGGAACTTGTGTCCCTGTCATGTGGGGCAAAGTTAGCACAGAGCCGGGTGGAACAGTTTTTCCTATGAGCTTGGCTTCTGAATTTGTTGGCCTCAATACAGGACATCAGCATTAGAACAGGTGAGGTACCTGAGGGAGGGCATCTGTGAAAGGACAGAGATCTTGCCAGAGATGCAGAAAATCCACAGAGCAACTGCTCACTGCAACCACTGCCCAGATTGAATCCAAAGCTGAGGCTGAACAGACAGGGATGGAGACCCACAGAAGGACCTTGTACATCTCTCTCTGATCCAGTGACATGTGCAGAGCAAGAGCTGGAGATGCTCCTGTTTGGAATTTGAGGCCTGGCAACTTTTATGTCCACATGGATGTTAAGGAATGCCAGAATTTGGGTAATGGCCAGAACCTGGGGAAAGCCAAATATCTCAGAACATCAGGGGTCAAGCTCCAGAACAAAAATGTTATGCTAATTGGAGACATTGTAGTATAAGCAGAAATACTATTAAATAATTCTGGAGTTTGAGAATGGGTTACAAAATGCATATGGACATAGCCCACAGCAAAACTATTCAATGGATATTTAACACTTTCTAAGTTAGTTCCGTCATCTCCCCCATCTTAATACATGAAACTTTGGCATAGGGATGGTTTGGATTACTGTGGGAGCTAAATGAACCCTTAACCATAATAAATATGGAATGGTGTGGTATTCCCTTGTTTATTTCATGGAAAACAGGGCATGATAGCACTTACGACTTTCTTGCTTTTTTACATGGCTCTGTTCACTCCATGCACCTGGTGCCTTTTGATGATTCATTTTAATGTGTTCAACACATGCTTGTACACAGACTGAGATCGCGATAGAGAAGCACTGCAGTGTGAGTATCCAGGAATCCATGCCCAATCAGTTGTTGACAGTGACAGAGTGACAAATGCCATCAATATTGTATAATGTGAAAAAATTCCTACTAGAAAATTCAGTCCTGGAAAATTCTGAAAAACAGTTTTTCCAAAAGTTTAGTAATGTAAGCAAAAAGTCCCCCAAACATATATTTCCCTTGAAGAATGTAGATGGTTTCAGTACTTAAAGTCAGGCACATACATATGTTCTGTGGTGATCCAAAGCTGTTACCACTGAATGTGTACAGCTTTATCTCAGTTCCCTTTCTACTATGATAATTTATGTCAGATTTATGATTTACTGTAGATTTATGACATACACCAGACTGTCATTGTTCATAACTAGATAGCTGAATATTTAGCATCATACCTAGAACATACATACATTGCTGAAATGTATGTAATTCCTTATAAAGGTATGCAGTACCCGGTACTGAAGAGGGATCCCATTACCAGGTACTGTACATCCCTGGAAATAATGTCTCCTGTTATTCCAAAGTACTAAAGGCTGGCTTTGGAGTGCATTTTCAGTCTTGTTTCTTTACCTTTAGGAGCACACATTACTTTTATTAGACAGGCAGACAAACAGACAGACAGATAGTTATGTCTAAAAGTACCACAACAGAAAAACAATGGTTTTCATTTAAATTGTTTTGCTTTTCAGTCAGCTTGTCTTACTCAAAAGCAACAGAAGATCCTTGACTTCATTTATATTTCAAAGCATAGTCACTCTTTGACATCTGTTTTGGTGGAAGTTTAAACTACTTTGCTGACTTTGTTACTTTATATAAATGTTTAAAGACAATTCAATAAAGTACAATTTCTTTGAGACAGGTACTATCATGTCAATTTGAGGTAATCATGGCCATGCCTGCTTACATGTTTCTAATACCATTTGATAGGTGTCACTGACTTCTATGAAAATCTTTGAGGCACTTCCTCATAGACTGTGTTTTGAATTACTGTACATATCTCTTTCCTGGCCTCTGGCTGAATCTTACAATGTAAATAGGTTCATATGGCTGGCA
The DNA here is from genome assembly GCF_047370975.1 of Nipponia nippon. Taxonomy (NCBI): domain Eukaryota; kingdom Metazoa; phylum Chordata; class Aves; order Pelecaniformes; family Threskiornithidae; genus Nipponia; species Nipponia nippon. The sequence continues at coordinate 5,412,452 of NW_028262352.1, read as the reverse complement.
CAGAGAGGGATAATGCGTGTATTACTAGAGCCAATACTTCAAAGGGGTATGCATGGTTTCAACCAAAATTAAGAACAGGGGAGTCCTGTGTAGACACTTTTCTTTTTTTCTTTCCCTTTTTTTCCCTAGTTTCCTCTTTAAATGAATGTCTGGGGTGAAGCTTTCCAAAGAATTCTTTTAAACAATGTAAATAAAGTTATGTGTTATCTTACTTGGACATTTTTTTTCTTTTGAAATTGTTGGTATTGAGACATAACAGCTTAGCAAGCAAATTTGGGATGTTAGAACTTCTCATATATATCTATTACTAAATTATCATCATGTTGAGACAAGAAAAAATACAAATGCCAGTACTTGTTATTAACAATGAAATAAAATGCTTTAAAAATATGACTACCAGAAAAAAAAGTCAACTATAAAAATACTTTTAAAAACACTGAAAAGCTCTATACAGTAAAACACCAAACCTGTCATATGTAACTATGCTATTGGAGCAACCTATATTCATTAATATCTTATTCCCATTTAAAGGTAAGAACTGTAAATGAATTCATGACATGAAGAAGTTCATGTAACATATAATATGACTTTATACACTCTTAATGTCATTAGAAGAGTGAAAAGAAGTATTCTGTTATTTCATTTCAGGCTGGGAATGAAAACTATGCAACAGCAAATATTTTTTTTAATGCTTTCACTGCAGCTAAGGAGACACAACTGTTTGAAATTAATTGCACTTGATCTCATCAACACTGAATTTGGTCTATAAGCACCAGTATAATGGATGTGCCCCAAATGCTATTCCAGTTATTTTGTATTGCAATCATAAATAGCTTTTTTTTTTTTTGGGCAAGGCCCAGAAAAAAATTATCTCAATTTAGAGTGGATAGACCTCAAAGCCAGGCTAGAGGATAGTACCATACTGTGACAGAAATGACAGGAATTACAAAATTTTTAAAACTTTCTTCTATAGTTCACACTAAATTATTTGATGCCAGATGTGTATGCATCTGGGGTTTGGCCAAAGCTGTCCACTTAATAGCTTTTTCCTTCTCTTTCCTTCCTCCAGCATGTATTTTGGGTACTACTTCTGGGGTTATTGTCACAACATTAACTTACATTTTAAAGGAAAAAAAAGGAGGCTTTTACTTCTGAAGCCCCAGTGGTTATGGGGGAAAAAAGCTCAGATATAACCAGTTTGAGTATCTGTTCAGATAGAGAATAGCAGCCCTACAACAGCTTTTGTCCTGTATACAGACAGGATGTGGGTAATCCTAATCCCCTGCATGAATGAATAAGGCATTCTACAACCAAGTTTTTCCAGGGCCACTCAATTTCAGCTACAACAACACAGCAGATGAAGAATATGCACTAACATCCAGACAGTAACACCTCTTGTCTAAAAGCAATTTGTTGGAAACAAATATTGCAACACTATTTTTATCTCACAGATAATATATCCTCTCATTCCCACTACATGTAAACAAAACAAAAAAGCAGCAAACTGCTTTTCCTTAATAGAATTATGTGCAAGACATTAAACCAAGTGAATAATAATTATGAAGTGACAAGAAAAATAACAATGTTATGCTTATATTTATAGAAGATGAAAATCCTAAAATATCATCTGCAAATTGTGCATCATACAGCATCTGATAGCTTTGCTTTTTTCTCTGAATATTAAGAAAATATGGTTACACCAGCTGAAAGCAAATGCTGCTTTAATCTTCTGTATGCTGTGGAAGAGAAATAATTTTCAGTTGCATCCTGTAGGTATGATCTATAGCCTATTGAAGTCTATAAAAATCTTTATACTACTTCAGTGAAGAGCTAGATCAGGCCCAATAGTGGGTACTTCAGAAGAGCAATAAAGATGGGATTTGATGGTTTATTTAAGTCAGAAAGTCACGAGGACCTGACTTACAGCACAGTAAAGAAACATAAGTCTTCCTAATGGTAGGAATGTAAGGAACATCTGTCAAGACAAATTGGAAAGATGCTATAGATGCAAACATTAGGCAACATAATACACCTGGAGAAATAGTGTGGGGGACCACTCACAATAAAAGCAGATGCTGAAGTTTGAGTATCTTTGAATCATTAGAAATTGTTCTTTTAAAAAAAAAAGCTAAGAATCAGATTATTTGAAAAATTAAAATGTATCCATACTTTTTTCCTATCAGAGACACTAAATCTAAAATACTGTAAATCGCTGTGTTGCCACCTAAGAAAACACTAGTGACCCTCACAATTTGCTACATTAGATTCTGTTCCAGAAAGTTATATGAAAATGTTATTTGCAATACAGACAACTCTGAAATGAAGAAGACCAAGAATGATGAACATTATTGTGTTTTCTGTCTCTTAGAGTTCTAATTAGGCCATGGATTTGTTTAATTAAATTTTGACCTTTTGCCTGTGTGCATCAGAGTATTCCCATTAGCTCTCAACACTCCTAACTATGTTCCTTTGTTAGTCAGCAACAAAAAAGTTTACTGCTATTTTCAGTTAAACCGTGAATTGTAATTTGTGTTCCCCAAGCTGACTTCTGTTCTTGACAATGCTGTATATTTTTCTCCTCCACCATAAGCTCCTTTTTTTCTTCACGTTGTGCTGGGAGACTAGTGACTTTCTTCCTTCCAACAGCCTAATTAATTCTCTATGTAATTTGTGTCCAGCTACCTGCACAGATACAGGATTGCATCCCAAGTGGCTTAAGTCTGAAGGTCCTGAATGGCTGGAGTAACTTCTTGGTGGGCTAGGAGTGCTAGACTTTCCGCTTTCATAGTCCAGAACCAAATTTTTGGTAAGCAATTGCCTGCCCTTTGAAGAGGTGTCTTCCCAAAAAGTATACATCCTGCTCAATTTAATGCACCAATACAAGATCAGTAAGACTTGTCTGATGTTTAATGGCTTCTACTACTTAATTTAGTTACTTTAATTTAGTTTAGTCTTAATTAAGAACATCACTAACCACTTGCACTCAAACCACTGGCAAAATCTTGACATGAATGAACTGTCCTCATCCAAACCCAGCCTCCTCTTCTGGGCAGCCAGGAGCAAGCTGAAAATGGACCAGCCCCAGGCACCCTCCCTGTGCACAGATCTCGCTGGTGCCGGTCACTGCCCTGAGCTCTCTGGTTCTGTGAAGCAGTCCCAGCTGCAGGTCGATTTTTGCCATTTTTCTATAGTCTGTGGAGCTCTCCTCATTATAGCAAACACTACAGCCCCACACTGCAGCCTTCCTGAAGTCCCCAGTCACTTTTATGCATTGCCTCTGATCTCAGTGTGAATGGTCTAAGTTAAAAGATAAATCCTGTCAGGAATCACCTTGGAGGGATTACTCAATGTTTATCATCCTTACTTTTACAAGAGCACTGAATCATTTTAGCCAGACAGATTGGATAGAGAGAGAGATGCTTCACAAATTTTTTAATTGAAAATAACAAATTAGGAGTGGAAAAGACTCAATATAGACCTGAGAGATTCCAAACTTATTCGGTATGCTTCAATATAACAGAGCAAGCAAACATATAATCCAATAGGCAGATAATTCAACATTCACTTCTGATTGTTGGCTCTCAGGGACATAGAATCATAGAATCACAGAATCGTTAAGGTTGGAAAAGACCGTTAAGATCATCGAGTCCAACCGTTAACCCAGCACTGCCAAGCCCACCACTAAACCATGTCCTCAAGCACCACGTCTACCCATCTTTTAAATACCTCCAGGGATGGAGACTCAAACACTTCCCTGGGCAGCCTGATCCAATGCCTGACTGCCCTTTCGGTGAAGAAGTTTTTCCTAATGTCTAACCTAAACCTCCCCTGGCGCAGCTTGGGGCCATTTCCTCTCGTCCTATTGCTTGTTCCTTGGGAGAAGAGACCGACCCCCACCTCACTACAGCCTCCTTTCAGGCAGTTGTAGAGAGCAATAAGGTCTCCCCTCAGCCTCCTCTTCTCCAGGCTAAACAACCCCAGCTCCCTCAGCCGCTCCTCATAAGACTTGTGCTCCAGACCCTTCACCAACTTCGTTGCCCTTCTCTGGCCACGCTCCAGCACCTCGATGTCCTTCTTGGCGTGAGGGGCCCAAAAGTGAACACAGTACTCGAGGTGCAGCCTCACCAGTGCCGAGTACAGGGGCACTATCACCTCCCTGCTCCTGCTGGCCCCACTATTCCTGATACAAGCCAGGATGCCATTGGCCCTCTTGGCCACCTGGGCACACTGCTGGCTCATGTTCAGGCAGCTGTTGACCAGCACCCCCAGGTCCTTTTCAGCCAGGCAGCTCCCAGCCACTCCTCCCCACGCCTGCAGCGTTGCCTGGGGTTGTTGTGCCCCAAGTGCAGGACCCGGCCCTGAGCCCAGTTGGCCTGGGCCCATCGATCCAGCCTATCCAGGTCCCTCTGCAGGGCCTTCCGGCCCTCCAGCAGATCGACACTTCCACCCAACTTGGTGTCATCTGCAAACTGACTGAGGGTGCACTCGATCCCCTCATCCAGATCATCAATGAAGATGTTGAACAGGACCGGCCCCAACACTGAGCCCTGGGGAACACCACTCGTGACCGGCCACCAACTGGATTTGACTCCATTCACCACCACTCTCTGGGCTCGGCCGTCCAGCCAGTTTTCAACCCAGCGCAGAGTGCACTTATCCAAGCCGTGAGCAGCCAGCTTCTCCAGGAGAATGCTGTGGGAGACAGTGTCAAAGGCCTTACTAAAGTCCAAGTAGACAACAAACATCCACAGCCTTCCCCTCATCCACCAAGCGGGTCACCTTGTCATAGAAGGAGACCAGGTTAGTGTAACAGGATCTCCCTTTCATAAACCCATGCTGGCTGGGCCCGATCCCTTGGTTGTCCCGCACTTGCTGCATAATGGCACTCAGGATGATTTGTTCCATGACCTTCCCCGGCACCGAGGTCAGGTTGATATAACTGATTTTTCTGTCACATAGTTTTGTTTTCCAGCACATAGCATCCAAGAAAAATGACCCGTTAAGTGACTATGTAGCTAAAATAATACCCATTTTCAAATTCATTAATTAACATGATAGTGCAGTCATTTGCCCAGCTCTCTTTATAAGGTTTCTACAAATGTGCAGCACAATATTGTATTAGATTGGATTAGCTTTTCTCCTCATACTTGAAGAAGTGTGTAATAAGAACTATATATAGGAATACTTTACTGTATGTAACTATCTAAAAGTAGCAGAATTCCAACCCTAGTCAGAGGAAGCCAATAATTGAAGCATTAACTTTGGCACTGTAAAGAAGACATATAAGAGCTTTTTCTAAAAAATCATTCTTTGACAAGTGTTTCTCATGGTAACTTTAAGAGTTCTTTCCATCATGCTTCTGCATAATAGATAAAATGGCTCTGGACTTTGTTCCTAGACCCAGACCTTTTAACCTTTGCATTCAGGAATGCAGAGATTTTTCTTATATTATCTGGGTATCTTATGTCACAATTACAGAGGTGCAGGTTGACATATGTATTTCAGCTCACTGCCCATAGGGTATTGTTGATGTCATGAGGAAAAGGCAGGTGTTTTACACTCTTTCACTGAAACTGTTCTCAGTAGATTGGTCCAATTACAAATGTTCTTCAACACCTATTTTGTTAATACTGAGGATTCAGTACCGAGCATAATTTGAAGGTTTGTGTTGTCTGCACACACGAGAGAAATCGCAGGCAACATAATTTGTCTTCAGTTTTTCTCTTATAAGTTTCTTGGCTTATGCTTCTTTACAAAAATAAACAAACGAACATCAGTTTGCCTTCCAGTCCTTTCTAGATCTCTGTTTTGCACACATGTTCATTTCTCTAATTGCCACCTCAGAGTGCAACTTGCATTCTTATTGTGGGGGGCAGAAAAATATGTGTATGTAATAATTCCCACCCTCAGCCTATGTGAACTGCAATGAAAGACAAGAAGTCTGTATCATACAGATCTGTTCATCTTTGATTTGAGAAGTTATGTCAGTGATTCAGTGATGAACTGATGTCTTGTAGCACTCGTACAGTTGCATGCTGGAGGCACCATATCTCATCTGGACAAGATGCAGCACAGAGGTCTGATCTACTTTGAAGTTATTAAAGATCATTCTTTGAGAGAGAATCAAATGTTGGGCATTAAGCCTAATGTCTCGGTTAACTTGTAACTCTGGTACTTCCAGAGGCACACACACACATACACACATACGCACTTTTAGAGTTCACATTTAAATGCTTCTTCAAAAACACACAGCACACCATACGTGCTAAATATGATGGTTACTGTGATTAATAAAAAAATCTGATATTCTTCCAGATAAAAAGTTTATACAGAAATATAAAATTTTCCACTTTTTTCTTTCATAGTGCTTGGGGGCCAAAGGGGACCATTAGATCATCTAGATTCATGTCCTGTATGTCACAGGCCATTAAATTTCCCTCAGTTACCCTTGTATTAAGCCCAATAACTTGTGTCTGAGTAAATCACAACTTGTATATGGCTCCAGCCAGGCATTTCCATCTGGCTGGTGTGACAAGCCCCTTCCTCAGTCCCCCATGACCCCACATTTCCTACAGAAGTCTTCTTGCTGCCTGTAAGTTTCTCTCCACAGTTATTATTCTGTAGAAGAGAAACATTGGCTCCTAGACCAAACCCAGAGCTGGTACTAGTTGCCCACTCCATTATTTTTATTTGAGTTTGTCTCTTTTACACATTCTGGTCCTATGTCCAGGTCTTTAACCTCTACTCATGACAAACATACACATTTGCCCTAATCTTTGGATCATAATGTGCTTCAAGGTAATTTTACAGTGACCTCCTTTTCTCTGACCTCTTTTCTGGCCTATTCATGGAATATTTGTCTTTATGGCTTTGAGATATGTAGGGCAGTGTAGGCAGTAGATACCTGTGTGCTTCATGGCTGTGAAAACAAACCCTTAGTAATTAGTGGTGTAGTATTGAGCTGGTAATCCAGTGAAATCCATATTGCAGCATTTGTTAGGACTCTGCTGGCAGTGTTTGGGTTACTGAACCAATGGACTTGCTGCCCACTACATCGTTCTTACTTCTGCCTTCCATTTCCTGTTGCATGAGTTCCTCCTTGCAATGTATGCCCATTACTTTATTATCTTAGAAGGGACAGCATAATTAAAAGCTTCCTCTCCTGGAATCATTAAAAGATATCCTCCACAGACAAGCCAAAGATTGATGACCTGACTGGATCTGCTGTCCTTGTTGATGGTTGCAACTTGTGTACGTATCTGTCAGAGCCACCACAAAATCGCTGAGTGTTTCCCTCTCCATATCGGTTGACTAGTTAATGAGATCTACATGTGTAAAGAACCCTGAAGCCACACTGCAAAATCAATATAAAGCAAACACAATTTAAAAAGCTAAACGAAATAGGGTCTGATTTTAGCATTTAAGGGAATGATAGGTCAAGTTCAATTATCTGCTTTCCAGATGATAATTTCCATTTTACCAAATATGTCTCGATTAAGGCTGGCTAAAGCTCCTCTGTTAGTGGGTAAGGAAGGGAAAAGAGGAAAACAAGAGTAGAAGGGATGTATGATCTTATATTCCCTTTTCTGACAAAAGCAGATAACATTGCTAGATTGGAGAGAGGATCCCACAGGCTACCAAAGGCTCTTTCCTGAGATGAGATTCAGCTTTTCTCTTTCTGAACAACTCTCACTTCTAATTTTATTATCTTGACAAAGCCCTCAGCGCTCATAGCTACTTCAGAGATGGAGAAACTTCATGTTCACCATAGTACAGAATTAGCATGAGGTCACCTGTTTTTTCTAAATAAGAAGCTATGCTGAAGAGCAGTTGTAAGAAGAGCAACTGTGAAGAGGTGCTCCATATCGCTGGTGCTACATCTGTGTGTAAGGCAGGGAGGCAATCACATCAGCACAGCATAGCCTAGCAAAGTCAGATTTTTTGCCTGCATAAAGCAATAGACCACATCATTAAAATCATGTAGGATCACCCTGAAGCCTTGGTCCTAGCTTAGCTTAAATTGCTGTCCCTCCCATCTGTGCACTTCACTAGCACATCACCAACACATATATTGCTCACAAAATAACAGCATCAGATGTAGGCTTCAAGTAATTAATATGTAGATGCTGCTTGTGGAAAGACAAAAGCTCTGTGAAAAGATGGGAATGCTAGATATTTTGGTATCTCCAAAGCACTGGAGTTGTCTCTGATATTTGGTTTCCACAGAGTAGTTGAGATCACTGACATTAAGATGCCAGTGATGCCTCATCTTCTTTTCCCCTTCTTTTGAAGATACAGGGGTGATTTTGAGTTGTCACCACTCATCAACTTTTCATGTCAATGAAAAGACAAAGGGATCCAATGTCAAGTGCAAAATGTCAATATATTAGCTTGATGCCTATGCTAAAATGGTCAGCTATGCAATCACAACCCTCCGATCTCAATTTACTGCAGATTCCAGCAGACATATGAGCTTGATGGTTATTTCAGAATATTTTGCCCTTACTAGAGGGAGGCAATTGTTTTAAATGAAGCCACAGATGATAGTTCATAGAGCTGTGACAATTTAAGGAACTCTATAATTACATTACAATTTATACAGCCATGGAATTACCGGAAACATATTTATACCACCTGTTTCAATGCAGACAGTCACAATTTTTTATTCCCAAAAGCACTATTAGTTCCTCCCATCATATTAGCTGGTCAGAATATTCAGGGTATCATTGCTGAACAAAGCAATAGATGGGACTGATCATTAGAATTTAAGAGGCAATTTATTGTGTTGTCTTTCTCCAATTACTGCCAAGATTCCTTTACATTAAAAAAAAAAAAAAGATTTGCTCAGTTCATTTTGGCACTTCTACCTTTGAGCGCCAGCCAGCATCAGTATCTGGCAGGGTGCTCTTGAACCACTGTTATGCGCGAAAAGCAGGTGTGGATCCCTCAGGGATGAGGCAAGACACTCAGCGAGTGAAAGCTTTGGCTTTATTGAAAGTGTAGCATTACCACGGTGGGAGCCCCAGGACACCAACGCTAGTCAAAATGAGGACCCGAGGCAGCAGGGCTCTGCTCAAGGTTGAAGCTCAAAGGAAAGCACCGCAGGAGTGGAGAATAAAACTTGCGCTGATTAACATATCATATATATGCAATGTCTTGTTTTGCTCATTAGCAAACTCACTGATGTAATGCAGGTCCTGTTGTCCGAATTCCAAGATCCGCAGCTCGCTGTCAAGTTGGCGCCCATGCAAGGGGATGTGCAGATGGGGGGGGGAAGCGAACTATCCTGGGTTACTGTAACAAGATAAGATGTGCTTGGGACTCTACATACTTGGATGGGGGAGGCAAACTATCCTGGGTTACCGTGACAAAGTCTTCTCGCGCCCTACAACCACTCTCCAAAATAAATATAGCAGATGTCAATCAGGTTTTTTTCTACCCATGTCCAATCACTCGCCAAGAAATACATTTTTATTTTAGGCCTATATCCTAATAATCTAATGAATTTGTCAAAAAAATTAGGTGTCCTATCTAAACAGGGGAATCATGAAATATTTGCCTTCAACATCTAATTTGGTAAATCTGACTCTGTACCTGAGCTCCCTGTATTCTGGCCAAGCTTACCCAGTCCTTACCTTCTCATGTTGAAGTGTTGAGCTCTCTAAACCCCATTTAAGTGATTCAGTTCCAGCATTTGTCATATTGGACCCATTATCTCCAAAAGTACTTGTAGACACACCCACACCCCCCTCGCATGGCAGCACTGGGCTTACCCTTGCAGAGATCAGCGGGGTCTGACAGTGTCAGCCCGTGGGGTTACCCCCATCCACCACTGCTGCAGAAGAGCAGCCTCCTCCCCCGGGTTACAGTGTGCAACCTCCAGTGAAGGTGAGCAGAGTGGTGTCTCACAAAGGTCTCTTTGGCTACTATTCAAAACAATGTGTTAATCTGCTCATGTTGCTGCTTGCTTACAGTGATCATAAGATTAAGTCATACACTCAAAGGCACTAGAGGTGAAAATAAGAGATCCTAATGAATTATACTTATGGCTTGCCCTATATGGTTCATATATACACAGAATGGAGTTTTTGCCTGCTAGTGCTGAGCTATTGTTGCATACTTTTTGCAGCAAGTTGGCTTGATCACTGGAAGTTCAGCTTGCTGCTATCGCAAGTTTCTCACTGTGCAAATGTAGCTAATTCAGCAATATACAGGCAGACCTCACCCATTTTTGAACAGATGTATGATGATCAGCTTTTCCCAGCCACTGCATACTTTGCACACTTTGTTATCTTTACATGTGCATTGTGTACCAACAAAATATTATATGCTAATATTCCACATTCTTCATACAGAGATATACAACAGCCCTCTTTATTCAAGCAGGTTACACAACATTTCAATGTTATGTTCTTCAGTTTCTTAATATACTTTTTTGCTGCATCTTTTTCACTGAGGAAATACATGAGTATTTCCATGGCAAGTTTTACTCATTAGCCAGGACTGCTGAGAAGCTGGTCATATGACCCTGAGACACATAGTACTCAGAAACATTTGGGCCAGGGCCACCTTATTGTACACTGTGCAAGAGTCACTTCTTGACTCACAGTAGCTACATCTACACTAGTGCCTAGGAGCCTTCCAGGCACTAAAGCCAGCTGGCACCAAGTGGCCTGAGTCTATGACAGTAATATGCCTTCACCTCCAAAACGGGTTGGCTGCATGCAGACTGCCTATTGGAAACAGACCCTGGATCATCAAACTCCCAAACTGTGCCTAGAAATTGCTCAGGAGAGTGTGAGGTGGATGGGCCAGGTTCATGCCTGGGACTGCTGTGGGAGTTGGCTCACCTAGATGACCGCGTCCTGGTGTCTGGGAATGTTTTGAAGCATGTGCAGATTTACCAGACTAGGCACAGCCACCACGTCTGGCTGCAACACTGCTCCAGAAGTGACTTGCTCTTGCCATTTAGATCTCCTGTAGTTTGATCTGATGCCTGTAAAAGTCAATGGTTAGATGTTCATTGACTCCAATGGACTTTGGCCCAATCTGGGATTTCAGATGTCTGATTTTGCAGGCAGATGAATGTCAAAAAGTGACATTTACTACTGACAGAAATCATTAAAAGAGAAAGCCCCTGCAATGCATGCCATTTACTCATCTAAGTATTTGATATGCCAGTGCAGTGTAGTAGATAAACATTCAAAGGAAACATGTTTGTGACATAACTTATTTTAGTACAAGTTTGCTTTTACTACAGCAACTTGATTCTGTAATTTACAGGTACAAGTCAAAAGGATGAGTTTTCAAAATATAGCCTGTGACTGTTCACTCAACTCCTGCTCAGATTTTGGCTAACCCAGCTCATGCTAAGGCCTGATGTATGCTGGGAGCAGCACCATTAGGTCAAAGCGAGAGAACCGCCTAGGCAGGACAGGTGGCCAGAAAGAGCTAAAGGGCCATTATGCAGCCATTATCACCTGCACATTGCTGTCTCCGGCAGCCATTATCTTTTGTCTGGCAGTTTCCTCAGAATTCACTAACTTATGGAAATGGTATAGACCAAACCTCCAAGCTGTAAGGTATTATCAGTTTACCAAAAAAAAAAGCTTTTGAAGCAGTTCCAACAGCAGCTGGACTGCTGAGACTTTCCCGCTTCCCGGTGTGATACAGGGGATGCCTGCACCGTGACAGAGGAGGAAGGATGAGCACTCTCACCATTGGCTAGGTAACTAAGTTGTTTTTTTTTTTTTTTTTTTTCTCATACGTGCATGAATTAAGAGTTACGGGTTATAAATTATGAAACTTTATGACTTGACCGGTGAACAAGTAAAGTCACGTGATAGACTAGTGTACCTAGGGAAAAGGGGACTGAGCCCCTGTTTGTCATGTTTTTTTTGTTGTATTTCTTGATGAGCTCATGAAATAAAGTTTAAATCAGAGAGTACGTTGTCCTGTAAATTTGAGAGATCCAAATGGACCATGACAGTAGCCCTAGAGTTTTATATTTTATTTTTACTATATTTTAAATGCCAAATCAAAATTATTATGTTTAATTTACTTTATTCTCAGTGGTTTTGCTTAGATTTATGAATTACCTCGGATTAATAGCTATATAGCATTCTGGTTTTATAGTGTAATTGGGTGTGTCTAAGTGCATTCCATTTTATGACTTGCTTTAGGGTATATTTTGGATGAACTGTATAATATAAAATATATTTGGTGTTATGTTTTATATAATGCCAGAGAAAGCACAAAAAGTGCATTTTAAGTTTCTAGGTTTATGGGTTCCATGTCTGGAAAACTTTGGAGGACAAATCTGGTTATTTTCAGTTTCTCTCAAATTGTTCTGAATCTTTTCCATTTCATTTTTTCACAATAACCTTTGAATTATTGAACCTTTGTGTCAATAATTATTTTCAGTCAGAACAAAATAAATAGTCCACCCTGAATGATAGTATAAATACTGGTATCACACTTTCTAACACTCCCATTGAAAAAATCAAATCAGAGCAAGATCTAACCAAAGCAAAGCCAATATCCTCCACCCTCTTATACAATCCACAGGTGACTGACATGCTGTGTTAGACCTTTCTCCTTTCTGGTCTTCGGAGGGATCAGAGTGAAATGCTTTGCGGTAGCTGGTGCACTGCAGTTGTTAACGCCTTGAACTTCTGATTAATAAAATCCAAATTATAAAGTAGAGGCTTCTGTATGGATTGCCATGAACTGCTATTGACCGCATTTAGTAATTTTGATACGCTTACCCCAAAAACTACAATTACTCGTCAACCTTATGGAGTGTTCCCCAACTCCTTTTGAGCCTTTTAAGTCTATGAGATACCTCCCCACTTTCACTGCATTTGTCTTGATGTGTCTCTCCCTCCCTTTATTCTGCATAGACAGAAAGAGAAGCATCTTCATCCTGTCAGAATGAAAAAGACTGAACCAAAAAGACCTCTGAAGGTTAGAAACTTGCATCTTCTTTGTGACTCCCAGGCCAGACTTTGTTGCCATTACAGCTGCTAGAATTTAATAAATTTGCAGACCTGTAGTCAAAATGCTACTCCAATGAACCCCTTTACAGGCATCTAAATAAAAAACTACTTCCTTAGAGCTGCTGAGCCCTTTCATCTGCCCCAATTTCAAACGGGTCGGTAAACAGTGGGTTTCCTTCCAACATAACGTTGGAAATTCATGTTGAAATATAACAACCACTGTCTGGGAAGACAGAATGCAATTTAGAGAAATCAAATTACTAGGCCAGAAGAATACCATTCATGAATTCCTGACAAACAGACTTAAAAATGAAAAGGCAAATGAGTCACTAATGTTATGTTAAAATGAAAACTGTAATGTACTGAACTTTTTGAGCTACGGTACCAACAAAGAACAAAAGTTTTCCATACAAATGTCATGAGATTGGCTTCAGCAGAAGTCTGACTAATGAATCACTAATGTGACATAACAGTGATTGATACCTTGTCTTATAAAAAAGTACTAGAGAAGTATTAATTTCTTAGAATTGATTCAAAGTATTAAGTATGAATCATTCTAGCAAAGATATAAGATCCAAAAATTTATTCATTAAAGAACATATGAAACAACTCAAGGTATAGAATCATAGAATCATAGAATTGTTCAGGTTGGAAAGGACGTCTGAGATCATTGAGTCCAACCGTTAACCTAACTGCATGGTCCACCTCTACACCATGTCCCTAAGCACCACATCCACACGTTTTTGAATACTTCCAGGGACTGTGATTGCACCACTTCCCTGGGCAGTCTGTTCCAATGCCTAACCACTCTCTCCGTGAAGAAATTTTTCCTAATATCTAATCTAAATCTCCCCTGGCACAACTTGAGCCCATTTCTTCTCATCCTATCACTTGTTACATGGGAGAAGAGACCAACCCCCCCCCTCACTACAGCCTCCTTTCAGGCAGTTGTAGAGAGCAATAAGGTCTCCCCTCAGCCTCCTCTTCTCCGGACTAAACAACCCCAGCTCCCTCAGCCGCTCCTCACCAGACTTGTGCTCCAGACCCTTCACCAACTTCGCTGCCCTTCTCCAGCCACGCTCCAGCACCTCGATGTCCTTCTTGGAGTGAGGGGCCCAAAAGTGAACACAGTACTCGAGATGTGGCCTCACCAGTGCTGAGTACAGGGGCACTATCACCTCCCTGCTCCTGCTGGCCCCACTATTCCTGATACAAGCCAGGATGCCATTGGCCCTCTTGGCCACCTGAGCACACTGCTGGCTCATGTTCAGGCAGCTGTCAACCAGCACCCCCAGGTCCTTTTCAGCCAGGCAGCTCTCCAGCCACTCCTCCCCAAGCCTGCAGCGTTGCCTGGGGTTGTTGTGCCCCAAGTGCAGGACCCGGCCCTGAGCCTTGTTGACCCTCACCCAGTTGGCCTGGGCCCATCGATCCAGCCTATCCAGGTCCTTCTGCAGGGCCTTCCGGCCCTCCAGCAGATCGACACTTCCACCCAACTTGGTGTCATCTGCAAACTGACTGAGGGTGCACTCAATCCCCTCATCCAGATCATCAATGAAGATGTTGAACAGGACCGGCCCCAACACTGAGCCCTGGGGAACACCACTCGTGACCGGCCGCCAACTGGATTTGACTCCATTCACCACCACTCTCTGGGCTCGGCCGTCCAGCCAGTTTTTAACCCAGCGCAGAGTGCACTTATCCAAGCTGTGAGCAGCCAGCTTCTCCAGGAGAATGCTGTGGGAGACAGTGTCAAAGGCCTTACTAAAGTCCAAGTAGACAACATCCACAGCCTTCCCCTCATCCATCAAGCAGGTCACCTTGTCATAGAAGGAGATCAGGCTGGTCAAGCAGGACCTGCCTTTCATAAACCCATGCTGGCTGGGCCTGATCCCCCCATTGTCCCGCACATGCCGCGTAATGGCACTCAGGATGATCTGTTCCATGACCTTCCCCAGCACCGAGGTCAGGCTGACAGGCCTGTAGTTCCCCGGATCCTCCTTCTGACCCTTCTTGTAGAGGGGTGTCACATTTGCTAACCTCCAGTCATCTGGGACCTCCCCGGTTGACCAGGACTGCTGATAAATGATGGAGAGTGGCTTGGCCAGCTCCTCTGCCAGCTCCCTCAGTATCCTCGGGTGGATCCCATCTGGGCCCATGGACTTGTGCGCATCCAGGTGGAGAGGCAGGTCGGTGACTGCCACCTCTTTGACAACTGGGGCTTCATTCTGCATCCTATCTCCATCTCCCAGCTCAGGGGCCTGAAAACCCCGAGGATGACCAGTCTGACTATTAAAGACTGAGGCAAAGAAGGCATTAAGTACCTCAGCCTTCTCCTCATCCTTCGTGGCAAAGTTTCCCTCTGCATCCAACAAAGGAGGGAGATTCTCCCTGGCCCTCCTTTTGTCGCTGATATATTTATAAAAACATTTTTTGTTGTCTTTAACCGCGGTGGCCAGTTTAAGTTCTAGCTGGGCCTTTGTCCTTCTAATTTTCTCCCTGCATAACCTAACAATATCCTTGTAGTCTTCCTGAGTCACCTGCCCCTTCTTCCAAAGATGGTAAACTCTCTTTTTTTCTCCTGAGTTCCAGCCAAAGCTCTCTGTTCAGCCAGGACGGTTTTCTCCCCTGCCTGCTCGTCTTTCGGCACATGCAGTCACAGTATTATCTAAAGCAGTAGAAATAAAGTGTGAGTTCAGGAAGTCCAAGCCACAAGGAAGGAGATATTCTGCACCAAAGATGCAGCTACCCGAGGGTGATTAATGGGAGCATGGAGCCCAAATCCCACAGAAGGAAAGGAAAAGAGAAGGCCAAGTAAGGTACTCCTCTTTGCAAGAAGTGTCAGCAAACCTGTCTGGTGGCTATTGAGGGCTGAGATTCATATGTTTCCTTAGCACATCACCAGACAGCTTTCACTGAAGGTTTAGTGTGTAATCCAGGACTGGTCCAATGATAAAAGAGTTTTGGTTGTTTTTAAGAAGAAAATTAATGGGAAGAATATGAAGTATCTTTGTAAGATTTGTGGATTGATTCAGCTAATGCAGTATGAGAAATAACAATTACAATATTAATTACATTTAATTTTTATTACAAAAATTAATTAATTTAATTACACAATTAGTTACATTTAATTACATTCAGGGGATGGACTAGATGACCTTTAAAGGTCCCTTCCATCCCAAAGCATTCTATGATTCTATACATTTAATTACAATAAAAAACATTTTTACGTGGGCATTTAAATCAAAGAATACTTGGAAATAATTTATTGCAGTTTGAATGCTTTCAAACTGCTTTCAGGCATTTATTAGCTACCAATAGTCTTCATTTTTAAGCAATACATACAGTCATGCATGAATGATTACATCCTGCAGATGGAATTTATTCACATACATCCTTCCTAGGATGGAACGCGTTCCTGGAACAGGTTACAGTTTGGTCTAAACACTGTCAGTTTGGGTTCAGATTGATCACTTCCAGTAAGGAATTCAGTAACAAGTTCCTGAAATGAGAATTCTTCACCCTCAGAGACCACTATTCCAAATTGGTGCTTTGTGCTGCAGCCTCCATGAAGGATGTGACTGTTTAATTGGTTTGTGATGGATGCTGAAGGTTCTGAGACTGCAAGACTGATTTATTAGGAGCTTTGCAGACTAGTCCATGGCTACATGTTTTGTTTTGACCTGAATATTCATATGTTTCTTAAACAATTTTTGCATTGACCATAGCATTTACTCCTGAGTGATGCTCTTGATGTTGGTATTTCTGCTCAGCAGTCTTATTAAGCCCTTAATTGGACCATAAATTGCCTTTGACTAAGATGCAAAAAAGAAGAGAGAGCCATTGCCTAGTAATAACAGGTCAATAAAGTATGACCCTGAGAATCTTATTTTGAGAATTTCTTACTCTCTGAGTTTTTTATCTGTTTGTTGGGGTTTTTTTTCAGATGCATCTGGTCTTACCATATAAAACTAAAGCAGTACTGTCATTTAAAAATTGCTCTGATGATGTTTTCTGTCTAGTGATCTGTGATACTGACCTTTAAACTAAAGAAATTTTGCAGTATTTTAAGGGCTCTACCTGTATTTGTCTGCTCATGCCTTTATATGAGTATTGCTAATGTGTGGTGGTGCTAAGTGATAAGCTAAACTGACAGGGACCTTTGGGGAAAATCTTATATTCCCCAGGAAAAAAAATTCAGTCCCAAATGTTTGTCACGCTCCCATATGATTTCCTTATGCATAACATATGCAACATGTATATTTTCTATTGTCTTAGCTGCCAAAATCATTGTCATATGTACCACTTTAGTTGTCTGGAATAAGCATTAACTGCAGCTAAGCATATTGCTAATTTCCTTCCTGCAAAATCAATATAAGATCTTTGCCAAGACACAGTATCCCATAAAGTTAGCTTTGACATATTTTCACCATTTCCAGGAAGTTGTGATTGCCTCATTAGAATATTCTGGCTGCCAGAAGAACATTTTGTCAAGTGTCTTTATACCTCCCTGTCATGCATGTTGGTATGTTGTCTAATCTTACATCACAACCTACGCACTGTTGTTGCAGTGCTCCCAAGCAATGGAAACAGATTGCTCTAATCCTTTTGTGTGGTGAGATTACTGTCATCTTCTGTTTTCCTATGTCACGTTTAAATTGCTTTACAAAAGCAGATAGAGCTCCTGTCTGTGATCAAGGCCCATTAGGTTAGGCAGTGCTTGAAATCTAATCTTCTGACTCCCTGCTCAAAGCCTAAAGTTTGGTATTTTTCTTCTTTCTTTTCTGTTGTCTGGGCTTCCTTCCTTCACTTGGCATGTGTACTGAGGTACTCTACTTGCCAGACATTTCTTATACACATATCTAAATCCACTAGTCTTTCAAGAATTTACAGTGAAATATATATGTCTGCATGAGGAAGTTTAGCTATAAGGTTTTAAAGCATGTCACTTCAGTTTTCATATTTCCTACCAGCTTGTTCTGGAAAGAAAAGTATTAATTCTGCAAATAATTTCTTTTCAGAATATTCTGCAAATAATTTCTTTTCAGAGTGAGGAATATGGATTTCACTTATCATTCTTTAAGTCATTGTCATAAAAACATTAGGTAAAACACATCATAAAAGCCTTCCACATGAGCTTTGGAAGACCTCTTTTTTTCCAAATTGAAAGGATCCATTTTCCTTTTTGGTGATCTTAAAAAAAAAAAAAAAACAAACGCACAACTGCTTTTTAGAGCCTCTTGCTTACCTGCTATCTCCCAGCTACATTTTGCTTCCAAAGAACCTGGCTAAAATAATCTCATCTTTATGGCCAGAGGTTTTCTTATTATGTCTCCCAAAATCTTGATCAGGAGTATGCTGTTTAAACTGACTGGGGCCAAAGCTGCAAAGCAGCAATGTGCTAAATGATTCTCAACAAAGATTTATCATTCAATGCTAACTCTATTGCTCTGCGAGTCTGTATTTTGTTTGACAAAGAAACTGTAATGAAGATCAGAATGATAAATAGAAAAGATTATTAAGAATTTCTTAGATTTCCAAAGAAACAGAACTGGGTTCAACGTCTTGGGAAGCACAAATTGGTTCTTGGGAATAACTGTAGGTTATACACTATATACCTTTATTGATAGTCCAGAAGAGATTCCATCTCTAGGCAGACCTCCAGGAACAGATATGCCACAAAAGGGTAGGAACTCTTCTGCCTTTAAAGCATGCGTTGGTACTGTTCTTATCTGTACTTTCTTCCAAGTAAAGATTAAAACTCATCCCACAGTCAGTTCTCGCTTGCAAGACACTTTCAACATAATGGACTCAAAAGCTGCACAATGTACAATGTTGGAAATCCTTGTTTACCTTCATTGCGTCCCCCAGGAGCACATTGGCAACAAGGCGACAGAAATATTTCTTTTCTTTCTCTTTTCCAAGTTTTTTCACTTTCCAAATCTAAGGCCGAAACTGCTTTCATTGTGAAGTTAGTCACATAGTCTTTGATGTAGGTTATTTTTGAAAAAACTCATAAACTGCCAAAATAGAAACGGCCTACCCTCTTAGAAAGAAAGTAGAAACTGAAGCATCACTCCTGTGTACCAGGATAAGCTATTTTAAGCAGGGAGGAAAATAAGGGTGTTAACCTGCAAAGCTACCACCTTCCCTGTCCTTCTGTTCCCTTTCTGTACCCCATGTGTCCCTGTGTTCTGATAAAAGATTATCAGTAAATAATGACATTCAAGAAGCTGCCCCCCTGCCCTTTCCTTAATGATACTTAATTTTCCCTTACTCTGTCTCATTACATGTTGTCTTGATTATGAATGGCCTTGGGGCCAGGTTTGTGTGTGGTTATATGTTTAGAAAGGCCCAAGCACACACCAAGTGCTACCAGAATCCAACTGTTACAGTCATTTTTATTGTTTGTGATCAGCTTTGTAGGCTGGGAGTGATCAGGTTGTTCTATATTTGGCTGGAAGTTCAGGAGGGAATAGGAATACGTCCCCCAGCCTGACCTTCTCTGAGTCTGAGCCCTCAACCTGGCATCTGTGGGACCAGAATGGCTCTGCTTTAGCTGCTGTGCTGTTTGAGATATATAGAAAGCTTTTGCTCCAAGACAAACTAGAGTTTGGGGACTTTCAAAAACTGTTGTGATATTTCACCTTGAAATGATGCATTTTTTTTTTTTTTACCCAATTTTGCAGAACTGTCTTGAGCATTATTGCTGGTATTTTCATCAGTTTAGCTATGATCTTCATTTGCATCCTCCAGGAAAGTCTGGGAGCAGATGTCCTGACAGCTGAATACTCCCAGAAATTTTGCCTGGATATGCATTATTTGATTTTTATTTGGTGTTTTAAACTATTTGGTACTGTATTGCTGCTGTACTCTTGAATAATTACTGCCTTCTAGTTAAAATACAGATGCATGAAAGGCCTTGTAAGCAATTTGGAAAGGGATGGGTTTGGGATCTGAAATTATATTGACAGTCTTAGGATGTGTATCCTGTGCCTAAGGCTTGAACTTGCTTCAATTAAAGTAATATATACCAGGGATTATAGGACTTGGTTGCCTTCAGTAGTAGGGTGACTGTGGATTCAGCAGCCAGAAAGGGTCCTTCTCGTCTAAAGATCTTATGAAGGCCATAGCCAAATTCCTGTCCAGCAGTCACAAAAATGCATAACATGTAAACAATTATTAAAGCTTCATGATATACAGTGCATTAGGAATAAATGTGTGCTGTTATATTGCAAGAATAATAAGAAGCATCCAGTCATGTGAGGGGTCATCTTAGATGTAGGTCTTTATCTCCTACGCTTGGTCCACCCGCCTCAGAGGCAGAAAGCAATGCCTACAGGGATACACAGGCAGAGCACAGTAGCCTGGAGAAGGACAGGGACAAAGGAGGAATGAGGAGGGATGCACAGGCTTTCCTGGCAGTCCAGGAAACCTCCAGCTTCAGTTAAGCACCTTGCATCCAAGTGTCTCCCTTCTTCAGGATGTTCAATATGGACTGTGCCTTATGTGGACACATGCCTCATATTTCATATTGATCCCATTCTGATTTATTTTCCCATTCTTATGCATTTAAACTGCTGATTTAAAAACTTAGCATTTGTTTAGGAACAGTCTCTGGGGACAATTAATTTTGACAAGAAATACAGCAAGTTCTCATTTTTCTAAAAAATAAAGCCACATAAAAGTTCTGGAACGTATTCCAATTTCTCTTCACTTTTTGCATGCTGTTACATCCCTAGAGCTTAAATCTCTAAAATATAGACTGCTTATGCTTATGCTAGTGTGACTATTGACTAGATGCAACAACCTGCATCGATTCTGTATTTATCGTTGTTCCCTACTAATTAAGCAAATATTCATCTACGAATAGTTGCGTGACTATTCGTAGGAGGGGGAAGGAGGGGGGGAATCTTTTCAAGTATCAAGGTTCATTTTAGGGGGAAAAAAAGTCATCTCTTAGCAATAGCCTTGGCCTTGAAAAGCAGCATTGTTATGTATCTGCAGAACAGTAGAAAAAGAAACAAAAGTGCACAACATGCAATGAAGATTATCTGTAACAAAAGTTTTTAAATTGCATTGCGCTCTGTGTGCTGCTCAAGGAAAAAAAGCTCTTGGTGTCTGAATGAAGCAGGACTCATGGTGCAATGAAGGCGTATGGTGGCTGACTGCTGCTTGCTACGGAGCGCCAGCCTGCACTGAACTGCAAACAGCACTTAGCCCAGCTTTTCTTCCAGCTTGTAACTCTGCAAACCTCAGAGATTTCTCACCAGTTCAGTTTCCCATCAGACAAATCCAGCAAGTTTTTGCTGACGTGACTTTGAGCAAACACAAAAACCAAAATGAAACTCAGGAGACTAGAAAGAAAATGTTTATGTCAAGCCCCAGCAAACCAAACCATGGCAATCTTCAACAACTGTCTCTGAAATAATTGCTGAGAACACATCAGTTAAAAACATAATAAATCTTTTACAACCTAATATATGCATGATTCACAGTTGCCTTGTAGATGTGTATAGAAGCCAAATTCCCTACAGAACAGTAATGTGTAGCTATTATACTTCTGGTTTATCTCTTTTTACCCAGCAGAAGGATGAAATCAGTTTTTTGCAAGGAGGGCAATTTCCACCAATAAAAAGTGGAAGAGAAAGCTTTTAGCGTGACCTACATTTCTGTGGGCCCTTGCATCTATTTTTATTTTTTTTTTTAGTACTCCACAAGGTTCAGTTTAGTGAAACTGACTTTTCAGGAAATGTCATGTTTTCTATATCCAAGCACAGAGAGCATTGTGAAATGCCGTGTTTACCACGTTCAAGTGTACTGGGACTGTCCAGGCTTCAGCAAATATACATTGTGGTTACAAACAAGGAAATTGATGTAGGCAGAAAAACAACTTGTGAAAGTGTAAGAAAGAAACAGAAGAGGTTGGGGCAGAGAGGACAGGATGAGTGAGGCTGACAAGTGTTGTGTGTATGTACAATTCCAAAATCATAGAATCATAGATTCATAGAATTGTTAAGGTTGGAAAAGACCCTTAAGATCATCAAATCCAACCGTTAACCTATCACTGCCAAGCCCACCACTAAACCATGTCCTCAAGCACCACGTCTACCCGTCTTTTAAATACCTCCAGGGATGGAGACTCAACCACTGCCCTGGGAAGCCTGTGCCAGGGCCTGACTACCCTTTCGGTGAAGAAGTTTTTCCTAATATCCAACCTAAACTTCCCCTGGCGCAACTTGAGGCCGTTTCCTCTCGTCCTATCGCTTGTTCCTTGGGAGAAGAGACCGACCCCCACCTCGCTACAACCTCCTTTCAGGTAGTTGTAGAGAGCAATAAGGTCTCCCCTCAGCCTCCTCTTCTCCGGACTAAACAACCCCAGCTCCCTCAGCCGCTCCTCACAAGACTTGTGCTCCAGACCCTTCACCAACTTCGCTGCCCTTCTCCAGCCACGCTCCAGCACCTCGATGTCCTTCTTGGAGTGAGGGGCCCAAAAGTGAACACAGTACTCGAGATGTGGCCTCACCAGTGCTGAGTACAGGGGCACTATCACCTCCCTGCTCCTGCTGGCCCCACTATTCCTGATACAAGCCAGGATGCCATTGGCCTTCTTGGCCACCTGAGCACACTGCTGGCTCATGTTCAGGCAGCTGTCAACCAACACCCCGAGGTCCTTTCCCGCCAGGCAGCTCTCCAGCCACTCCACCCCACGCCTGCAGCATTGCCTGGGGTTGTTGTGCCCCAAGTGCAGGACCCGGCACTGAGCCTTGTTGAATCTCATGCAGTTGGCCCCGGCCCATCGATCCAGCCTGGCCAGGTCCCTCTGCAGGGCCTTCCGGCCCTCCAGCAGATTGACACTTCCACCCAACTTGGTGTCATCTGCAAACTGACTGAGGGTGCACTCAATCCCCTCATCCAGATCATCAATGAAGATGTTGAACAGGACCGGCCCCAACACTGAGCCCTGGGGAACACCACTCGTGACCGGCCACCAACTGGATTTGACTCCATTCACCACCACTCTCTGGGCTCGGCCGTCCAGCCAGTTTTTAACCCAGTGCAGAGTGCACTTATCCAAGCCATGAGCAGCCAGCTTCTCCAGGAGAATGCTGTGGGAGACAGTGTCAAAGGCCTTACTAAAGTCCAAGTAGACAACATCCACAGCCTTCCCCTCATCCACCAAGCAGGTCACCTTGTCATAGAAGGAGATCAGGCTGGTCAAGCAGGACCTCCATTCATAAACCCATGCTGGCTGGGCCTGATCCCCCCATTGTCCCGCACGTGCCGCATAATGGCACTCAGGATGATCTGTTCCATGACCTTCCCCAGCACCGAGGTCAGGCTGACAGGCCTGTAGTTCCCTGGATCCTCCTTCCGAACCTTCTTGTAGAGGGGTGTCACATTTGCTAACCTCCAGTCATCTGGGACCTCCCCGGTTGACCAGGACTGCTGATAAATGATGGAGAGTGGCTTGGCCAGCTCCTCTGCCAGCTCCCTCAGTATCCTCGGGTGGATCCCATCTGGCCCCATGGACTTGTGAGCATCCAGGTGGAGAGGCAGGTCGGTGACTGCCACCTCTTTGACAACTGGGACTTCATTCTGCATCCTATCTCCATCTCCCAGCTCAGGGGCCTGAAAACCCCGAGGATGACCAGTCTGACTATTAAAGACTGAGGCAAAGAAGGCATTAAGTACCTCAGCCTTCTCCTCATCCTTCGTGGCCAGGTTACCTTCTGTATCCAACAAAGGAGGGAGATTCTCCCTGGCCCTCCTTTTGTCGCTGATATATTTATAAAAACATTTTTTGTTATCTTCAACAGCGGTGGCCAGTTTAAGTTCTAGCTGGGCCTTCGCCTTTCTAATCTTCTCCCTGCATAACCTCACAACATCCTTGTAGTCCCCCTGAGTCACCTGCCCCTTCTTCCAAAGGCAGTAAGCTCTCCTTTTTTTCCTGAGTCCCAGCCAAAGCTCTCTGTCCAGCCAGGCCGGTCTTCTCCCCCGCCTGCTCGACTTAGGGCACATGGGGACGGCCTGCTCCTGCGCCTTTGAGATTTCCTTCTTGAATAACATCCAGCCTTCCTGGACTCCTTTGCCCTTCAGGACTGCCTCCCAAGGGACTCTGTCAAGCAGGCTCCTGAACAGGCCAAAGTCTGCCCTCCTAAAGTTCAGGGTAGCGGTCTTGCTGACCCCCTTCCTTACTTCTCCAAGAATCAAAAACTCTATCATGTCATGGTCACTGAGCCCAAGACAGCCTCCGACCACCACATCGCCCACCAGGCCCTCTCTGTTCGTAAACAGCAGGTCCAGCGGGGCACCTCCCCTGGTTGGCTCGCTTACCAGCTGCGTCAGGAAGTTATCTATCTATCTCCCCCACACTCCAGGAACCTCCGAGACTGCTTCCTCTCTGCTGTGTTGTATTTCCAGCAGATATCTGGTAAGTTGAAGTCTCCCACGAGAACAAGGCCTAGAGATTGTGAGACTTCAGCCAACCATTTGTAGAAAACTTCGTCTGTTTCCTCATCCTGGTTGGGTGGTCTATAACAGACTCCCACCAGGATATCTGCCTTATTAGCCTTCCCTCTGATAAGGCTTCTAAACTAACCACGTGTTGCTGTTTTCAAAAACTTTTTGCTTTTTAACACTGCACTCTCCGCAGTTTTGCAATGTTGAAGAGGAGAAGGCAGAAAAAAAATGATGCATCTACACAAGTTTTGAGAAACTTGCATCAGGCTTCAGTGACTGTATTGCACATAATGTACTGGAGCCTTTAATTCTCAGTTGATTTTACATCTTCACAGTGGCCTTGGGCTCTGGTAAACTTACTTGAACTTTGGACTTTGCATGAACCAGCTGAGAAGAGAGAGGCAGCAGTAATAATAAGTCTAAGACACTTTTTTCCTCCCATGGTCTCTGGCACTGTCAGGACAGAGTTATTATGCGGTATAAATTTGGGCCTCTGAGCACTGCTGTTTTCCAACCAGCTTTTCATGCCAGCTGCGGATCACTGGGGTGCAGTGTTCCCCATCCATAACCTGTCATGCCCTGGCTGGCTGACAGACTGTGTGTTACTTGAACCAATAGCAGTGAAATCATTGCATCATTAACTTCAGGATGTTACCCACGCAATTAAGCATAGAAGGTCCCAGACAGGTTTGCATAGCCTAAGCTAAAGTCTGTGTCACCGCATCTTCACAGCTTATCAGATTAATTTAGGTTTGGTTCCATATGTATGTTTACAGCCTCCACATCCTGACTGTGATATAGACCTACCCATAAGTCAAGAAAGATTGATTTTTGTCTGCTTGCCATCTCCCATAACTGAGGAGGACCTTGTGATATCTCTAATCTAACTGGTCTATCTATAATCTAAACAATCTTTAAAAGAAATAAAGTAACATATATGTGAAGGGGAAACACCATCATAATTAAGATTTAGCCCAGTGTTTATGTTTGTTAATATTCAGAGTAGAGATACATGAAACTTCCCACTTGTGCTTTGAAATGGCCTCCCAAATTTTTGTATCATCAGACCTATCATAACTCATGCTTGGCCTTGCAGCTGCTCAGATTGACAACATGGATCTACCTTTGTCCATCTGTGTTCAGGTCTTACTGACCATCTCATACTACGGTGATACTATGGTACCACCCCTGGAATGTACCATACTACTGTATGGTAGCACAGAGCTACTAGGAAATTTTCTGATGAAAAGCAAGTTTTAAGAGCGTCATAAATGTTTTCTACTTTTCTTCTACTGTTTGTCTGGGACATGAGTAACTCTTGAGTTGACCACTTCTGTTTCCAGATATGCTGAAGTTGAATAAATGCTTATTTTCAGCAAATGGGAGGTTCTTTGCTAATCTTTGCATAGCTCTGATTAATTGGTTTCTTCTTTCAAGCAAACATGGTTTTTTGGCAATAATATTATTCCAGAGCTGGTGCTTTATCGCTTATTGTTTTGTTTTTTTTCTTGTTACTACTGCTTCTATCATTATCGGCCCTGCTATTATCACTATATTGTTGTTATTACTTATTATAGTATTATTCAATAATAACACATCAAGGCTAAGACTGAATCACTGTAAAGAGATGCCCTTGGTGGAGATCCCATTTCTAGGTTGGTAGAGAAGTCTCTGACAATCAACTCATAGGAAACCTGTCATTGATCATAAGAGGAAAGCAGGAAATAAAAGGCACAACTCTTATTTAGACTGTGCGGGGAGGCAATTAAAGGAAACATGGCAGGAGTCTCTAGTCAGAAGAAGTATTTGTTGATCACTAGTTATCGTTACAGTTATTATGTTTATCTGTGAAGGAACATGTCAGGAAAATCTCTGAGTCTTGCATCGGCCAGGCAGTGACATCGGGCAGAATCTCCACTCACTTCCTTGAAGCAAGCTGAGTTTGGTTTTATTTTTTGCTAAACAGTGTATTCTAGGCAGGTCTTAGGACAACCATTGCATTTCTTTGACAGAGAGCTTGAATCAGAGGCCAGTATTCCAGTTCTTGAGATTAAGATCCTGGCCTTTGCACAGGTCAGCTAGTGGGTGAGTCAGAAACTCTGTATGAGCACCTAAATTGTATATGGACCCTATTGGAAAGACATTAGCAAGATTACCCCCTTGACATGGAGCTGACAGAGAAAGACTTAAGAATGCCCTAAATGGGCAGAGTGTTTATAATGTGCACTGGGCACAGCCTACTCCTAAACTCTTTTTGCATTTAACAAATTGTCATGGTTTCAACCCCAGCCGGCAACCAAGCACCACACAGCCGCTCGCTCACTCCCCCCACCCCAGTGGGATGGGGGAGAGAATTGGAAGGGTGAAAGTCAGAAAACTCGTGGGTTGAGATAAGAACAGTTTAATAATTGAAGCAAAATGAAATACAACAGTAGTAGTAGTAGTAGTAGTAATAATAATAATAATATTAATAATGTAATAATACAATAATAATATACAAAGCAAGTGATGCACTATAAAATTGCTCACCACCCACCGACCAATGCCCAGCACGTCCCCGAGCAGCGATCACTGCCCCCCGGTCAACTCCCCCCAGTTTATATACTGGGCATGACGTCATATGGTATGGAATAGCCCTTTGGCCAGTCTGGGTCAGCTGTCCTGGCTGTGCCCCCTCCCAGCTTCTTGTGCACCTGGCAGAGCCTGGGAAGCTGAAAAGTCCTTGACCAGTGTAAGCACTGCTCAGCAACAACTAAACCATCAGCGTGTTATCAACATTATTCTCATCCTAAATCCAAACCACAGCACTATGCCAGCTACTAGGAAGAAAGATCAACGCTATCCCAGCTGAAACCAGGACAATATCCACCCTTATTCCATACCATATATGTCATGCCCAGGTCTTACACTTTCCAATACATTCCAATTAGTCACCACCACTTTTTCAGTCTTTTGAGAGAGAGAGAGAGAGAGGGGAGAGAGAGAGAGAGAGAGAGAGAGACATAGATATAATTTCCTTAGTCTATAGGCTATCCCTCTAAAACATTTCATAGAATCATTGAATCATAGAATTGTTAAGGTTGGAAAAGACCCTTCAGATCATCGAATCCAACCGTTAACCTATCACTGCCAAGTCCACCACTAAACCATGTCCTCAAGCACCACGTCTACCCGTCTTTTAAATACCTCCAGGGATGGAGACTCAACCACTGCCCTGGGAAGCCTGTGCCAGGGCCTGACAGCCCTTTCGGTGAAGAAGTTTTTCCTAATATCCAACCTAAACTTCCTCTGGCGCAACTTGAGGCCGTTTCCTCTCGTCCTATCGCTTGTTCCTTGGGAGAAGAGACCGACCCCCACCTCACTACAACCTCCTTTCAGGTAGTTGTACAGAGCAATAAGGTCTCCCCTCAGCCTCCGCTTCTCCAGACTAAACAACCCCAGCTCCCTCAGCTGTTCCTTCTTCCTTAATTTGGGTGATTCTTACTGTATACTGTTGATATGGCACATAGTAATCATTGAAGTGATGACATCCAGTATTATATAGCAATTAACATCATACCATTCAGTTCATTGGCTATTCTCACCCAAAATCAAACCCCCTTGAGGTACACATCAGACTTCCCCATCCTTTCGCATCACCCACCAAGTGTACCCAGGTCCTTGAGCAAAAGCAACCACACGAATGGGCTTGCCTTTGCCCGAGGCAGGAGTAACCCAGACCGTCTTCCCCAGCATATTTTTTACATGCACTACAGGGACTTTATCCCCCTCTACAGTACGTAAAAGTCTTGATGGGGCAGGGCCAGCTCGATTGGCAGATCCCCTAGTGTTGGCTAACCAGGTGGCCTTTGCTAAATGTGTATCCCAGTGTTTGAATGTCCCACCACCCATTGCTCTCAGTGTAGTCTTTAACAGTCCATCGTATCGTGCGATTTTCCCGGAGGCTGGTGTGTGATAGGGGATGTGATATACCCACTCAATGCCATGTTCTTTGGCCCAGGTGTCTATGAGGCTGTTTCAGAAATGAGTCCCGTTGTCTGACTCAATTCTTTCTGGGGTGCCATGTCGCCATAGGCCTTGCTTTTCAAGGCCCAGGATAGTGTTCCGGGCGGTGACATGGGGCACGGGATATGTTTCCAACCATCCAGTAGTCACTTCCACCATTGTAAGCACACGGCGCTTGCCTTGGCGGGTTTGTGGGAGTGTGATATAATCAATCTGCCAGGCCTCCCCATATTGATATTTCAGCCATCGTCCTCCATACCAGAGAGGCTTGAACCGCTTGGCTTGCTTGATTGCAGCGCACGTTTCGCATTCATGGATAGCCTGTGCAATAGTGTGCATGGTCAAGTCCACCCCTCGATGACGAGCCCATCCGTATGTTGCATCTCTTCCTTGATGGCCTGAGGTGTCATGGGCCCACCAAGCTAGAAATAATCCACCCTTATGGTGCCAGTCCAGATCCACCTGAGCCACTTCAATCTTAGCAGCCTCATCCACCTGCTGATTGTTTTGATGTTCTTCAGTGGCCCCACTCTTGGGTACGTGAGCACCTACGTGATGTACTTTTACAGCCAGGTTCTCTATCCGGGCAGCAATATCTTGCCACAATGCAGCAGCCCAGATGGGTTTGCCTCTGTGTTGCCGGTTGCTCTGCTTCCATTGCTGCAACCACCCCACAGGGCATTTGCCACCATCCATGAGTCAGTATAGAGATAGAGCACTGGCCACTTTTCTTGGTCAGCAATATCCAAAGCCAGCTGGACGGCTTTCACCTCTGCAAACTGACTTGATTCACCTTCTCCTTCAGCAGTTTCTGTGACTTGTCGTATAGGGCTCCATACAGCAGCTTTCCACCTCCGATGCTTCCCCACAAGACGACAGGACCCATCAGTGAACAGGGCATATTGCTTCTCATTTTCTGGCAGTTTATTACACCGTGGGGCCTCCTCAGCAGGCGTCACCTCCTCCTATGGCGATATTCCGAAATCTTTGCCTTCTGGCCACTCCATGATCACTTCCAAGATTCCTGGGCGACTGGGGTTTCCTATTCGAGCCCGTTGTGTGATCAGTGTGACCCACTTACTTACTCCACGTAGCATCAGTTGCATGATGTGTACAAGGGACCCTCCCTTTGAACATCCAGGCCAGCACCGGCAGTCGGGGTGCCAGGAGGAGCTGTGCTTCAGTACCAACCACTTCCAAAGCGGCTTCATATGCTGCCAATAGCTCTTTCTCAGTGGGAGTATAGCAGGCCTTGGATCCTTTGTATCCCCGACTCCAAAACCCTAGGGGTCGACCTCGAGTCTCCCCTGGTGCTTTCTGCCAGAGGCTCCAGGTAGGGTCGTTCTCCCCAGCTGCGGTGTAGAGCACATTTTTGACATCTTGCCCTGCCCGGACTGGCCCAAGGGCTACTGCACGAACTATCTCCCGTTTAATTTGTTCAAAGGCTTGTTGTTGCTCAGGGCCCCATTTGAAATCGTTCTTCTTCTGGGTCACTTCACAGAGAGGGCTTACGATCAGACTGTAATTTGGAATATGCATTCTCCAAAAACCCACAATGCCCAAGAAAGCCTGTGTTTCCTCTTTGCTGGTTGGTGGAGACACGGCTGTTATTTTGTTGATCACATCCATTGGGATCTGACGACGTCCATCTTGCCATTTTATTCCTAAGAACTGGATCTCCTGTGCAGGTCCCTTGACCTTACTTTGTTTTATGGCAAAGCCGGCCTCCAGAAGGATTTGGACTATGTTCTTCCCTTTCTCAAAAACCTCTTCTGCTGTATTGCCCCGTATGATGATGTCATCAATGTATTGCAGGTGTTCCAGAGCTTCAATCTGTTCCAGTGCAGTCTGGATCAGTCCATGGCAAGTGGTGGGGCTGCGTTTCCACCCCTGGGGCAGTCGATTCCAGGTGTACTGGAGGCCCCTCCAAGTGAAAGCAAACTGTGGCCTGCACTCTGCTGCCAAAGGGGTTGAGAAAAACGCATTAGCGAAATCAGTCGTGGCATACCACTTGGCTGCCTTTGACTCCAGTTCATATTGAAGTTCTAGCATGTCCGGCACGGCAGCGCTCAGCGGCGGCGTGACTTCATTCAGGCCCCGATAGTGTACTGTTAGTCTCCACTCTCCATTAGCCTTTCGCACTGGCCATATGGGACTGTGAAAAGGTGAGCGAATCTTGCGGATCACTCCTTGGCTCTCCAGTCGATGAATCAGCTTACGGATGGGAATCAGGGAGTCTCGGTTGGTGCGATATTGCCGCCGGTGCACTGTTGTGGTAGCGATTGGCACCTGTTGTTCTTTGACCCTCAGCAACCCCACAACAGAAGGGTCCTTCGAGAGACCGGGCAGGGTAGACAGCTGTTTAATTTCCTCTGTCTCCAAGGCAGCTATACCAAAGACCCACCAGTACCCTTTTGGGTCCTTGAAATACCCTCTCCTGAGGTAGTCTATGCCAAGGATGCACGGGGCCTCTGGGCCAGTCACAATGGGGTGCTTCTGCCACTCCTTCCCGGTTAAGCTCAGTTCAGCCTCCAATACACTCAGCTCTTGGGATGCCCCTGTCGCTCCAGAAATACAGATGGGTTCTGCCCCTTTACCGCTTGATGGCATGAGGGTACACTGTGCATCGGTGTCCACTAGAGCCTTATACTCCTGTGGGGCTGATGTGCCAGGCCATCGAATCCACACAGTCCAGTAAACCCGGTTGTCCCCTTCCTCCACCTGGCTGGAGGCAGGGCCCCTCTAGTCCTGGTCATAGCATTCTTTACTCACTTCTTGTAAATGTGAATCAGAAGTCCCTTTATTAAGATTGGAAGCAAAATCAGCCCTTCTGCTCTGCCTGGGGAACTGCTCACTGGAAACTGGAGCAGCAATTTTCCTGGAAGAACCCCCTTGTGTCATTGTTTTTCCTTGCAACTCATGTACCCGTGCCTCTAGGGTCAAGGTAGATTTTTCCATCCCACTTCCTCATGTCTTCTCCATGGTCACGCAGATAAAAACAAAAGGTGGCCGGTGGTGTGTATCCACTGTATCCTCTCTCTTGAGGAGAGGGACGCTTACTCCTAATAGCTGAGATACTAGTCCATACAGGTAGGGAGCAGTTCATTTTCTTCTTGGTAGCTGGTATAGTGCTGTGTTTTGGATTTGGGATGAGAATAATGTTGATGACGTACTGATGTTTTGGTTCTTGCTGAGTAGAGTTTACGCTGGTCGTGGACTTTTCAGCTTCTTGTGTTCTGCCGGGTGCATAGGAAGCTGGGAGAGAGCATGGCCAGGACAGCTGACCCAGACTGGTCAAAGGGGCTATTCCATACCATATGACATCATGCTCAGTATATAAACTGGGGGAAGAAGGAGGAAGGAGGGGACATTTGGAGTGATGGCATTTGTCTTCCCAAGTAACCATTACGCATGATGGAGCCCTGCTTTCCTGAGGATGGCTGAACACCTGCCTGCCAATGGGAAGTAGTGAATGAATTCCTTGCTTTGCTTTGCTTCCGCGCACAGCTTTTGCTTTACCCATTAAACTGTTTTTATCTCAACCCATGCGTTTTTTCACTTTTACTCTTCTGATTCTCTCCCCCATCCCACCAGGGGGAGTGAGCGAGCGGCTGTGTGGTGCATAGTTGCTGGCTGGGGTTAAACCACGACAATGTATATTAATGTATATGTTTAAATGTGTATATTTAAATGTATGTGTATGTATGTATATTGAATACACATTTTGTGAGAGTGTGTATATATATAAACTTTTATACATATGTACATGTATATAGAATCATAGAATAGTTTGGGATGGAAGGGATCTTTAAAGCCCATCCAGTCCATCCCCCTGCAATGGGCAGGGACATCTACAACCAGATCAGGTTGCTCAGAGCCCCATCCAGCCTGGCCTTGAATGTTTCCAAGGATGGGGCATCTACCACCTCTCTGGGCAACCTGTTCCAGCGTCTCACCAACCTCATCATGAAAAATTTTTTCCTTGTGTTCAGTCTAAATCTACCCTCCTTTAGTTTAAAACCATTCCCCCTTGTCCTGTCACTATGGGCCCTGCTAAAAAGTCTGTCCCCATCTTTCTTATAAGCCCCCTTTAAGTATTGAAAGGCTGCAATAAGGTCTCCCTGCAGCCTTCTCTTCTCCAGGCTGAACACCCCCAGCTCTTTCAGCCTGTCCTCATAGCAGAGGTGTTCCAGCCCTCTGATCATTTTTGTGGCCCTCCTCTGGACCCGCTCCAACAGGTCCATGTCCTTCCTGTGCTGAGGACCCCAGAGCTGGATGCAGTACTCCAGGTGGGGTCTCACCAGAGCAGAGTAGAGGGGCAGAATCACCCCCCTGCTGGCCATGCGTCTTTGGATGCAGCTGAGGATACGGTTGGCTTTCTGGGCTGCGAGAGCACATTGCCAGCTCATGTCCAGCTTTTCATCTATCAGTACCCCCAAGTCCTTCTCCTCAGGGCTGCTCTCAATCCCTTCATCCCCCAGACTGTACTGATACTGGGGATTGCCCCAACCCAGGTGCAGGACCTTGCACTTGTCCTTGTTGAACCTCACGAGGTTCACACAGGCCTACTTCTCCAGCTGAGGGTGCACTCGATCCCACTATGTCATTGATGAAGATATTAAACAGCACTGGCCCCAGGACGGACCCCTGAGGGACACCACTCGTCACTGGTCTCCATCTGGACATCGAGCCATTGGCCACTACCCTCTGGATGCAACCATCCAGCCAATTCCTTATCCACCGAACAGTCTGCCCATCAAATCCATATCCTTCCAATTTAGAGAGAAGGATATTGTGGGGGACCGTGTCAAAGGCCTTACAGAAGTCCAGATAGATGACATCCGTAGCTCTTCCCTCGTCCACTGATGTAGTTACTCCATCATAGAAGGCCACTAGATTGGTCAGGCAGGACTTGCCTTTGGTGAAGCCGTGCTGGCTGTCTCGAATCACCTCCCTGTCCTCCATGTGCCTTAGCATAGCTTCTAGGAGGATCTGTTCCATGATCTTCCCAGGCACAGAGGGAAGGCTGACAGGTCGGTAGTTCCCAGCATCCTCCTTTTATCCTTTTTAAAAATGGCTGCAATGTTTCCCTTTTTCCAGTCCCCAGGGACTTCACCTGACTGCCATGACTTTTCAAATATCATGGAGAGTGGCTTGGCAACTACATCAGCCAATTCCCTCAGGACTCTGAGATGCATCTTATCAGGACCCATAGACTTATCTATGTTCATGTTCCTTAGGCGGTCATGAACCTGATCTTCTCTTACAGTGGGAGGGACTTTGCCCCCCTGATCCCCGTCAAATGGTCCATTGACTCAGAAGGTGTGAGGAGAGAGATTGCCAGTGAAGACTGAGGCAAAGAAGTTGTTGAGTACCTCAGCCTCCTCCTCGTCTGTTGTTACCAGCTTGCCAGTTTTGCTCATCAGAGGAGGTATGCTTTCTTTAACCTTTCTTTTCTGGTTGATGTACCTGTAGAAACCAGGATATATATACAAATATATAGCTGTGAGTAGCTCCTTAGGAGTCAATAGAATTAGTCACAAAGTTAAAGACAGTCAAGAGCTGAAGTATTTTGATAAATCAGATCCTCGGCCTGATCCAGATGATGAACTATGGGGGCCAGAATTATTTAGAGCTGAAAGTTCAGCTGGAGCAGAAAGTTTCAATTTTTCTATCCATTTATCTTATATAGGTTTTTTTCTGGAGTTTGAACCTTCCAATGAAAGAATAATAACAATAAAGACATACAGTTATTGTTATTTATATTTCCTAGCAGACCATATGTTCCATATATACATTTCTATTTGCTTAGAAAAATACACTACTATCCATATATGTGGAACAGAAAATGAGATGACACTGAAGCTTTGTGAACGTGTTTTATGGCAACCTGGATATTAAGTTCTCTGGATACATTTTTATGGGAATCAACTTATGCTATCCTCCGTCTTTGTTTATTATACTCTGTGTTACCAGAATAGCAAGTTACCAGACAGTGTTTTATAGTGTACTGAGATAACATGAATTTATAAGGGTGTTCTGTAGTAAAATGCCCATAAGTATTTAATAGTCAGTTTAGATGGTCATTCAGCTTCTCTTCACAGATTATGCTGGAGCTATAAACAGAAGGTAGTAGCAATAAATAAAACTGGAAAAAGACAGAATGGTGAAAAGCCATGTGTAGGCCCTGTATAAAAAGAATATTACATGCACTTCTGCAGAATTAACAGCATTTAGAAACACCATTTAACAAATACTGTACCACTACAAAAATACTCTGTGATCACCAGCCATTTTAGGTGGTTCCTATAATGGTGGAGTTTTCAAATCATTTAATTCCAACTGACATTTCTGAAAGGTGTATTTGTTTCTTCAGGCACCAAAATACCTTTGAAGATCTGACTTTAAGGAATCAATTAAAAAAAAAAAAAGACTTTGATACCTTTGATACCTTCCCACCAAGTTAGGCGCTCAAGTATAATACACAGGTATTACAGGAAGCTTCAAAATCCCAGGGCAGGTGCCTAATCAAATGCTAGTTGGGCTATACACAAGTATAAAACTTTTGATATCCCTGAGATGCCTGAACCCTACTTCAACCTAGTATTAAAAATGTTCTCCCTTCTTCTCTTTATGCAGGGCCCAGATGACAGGTATGTTCAGAGCACACAGATGGGACTAGTCCTTACACAAAAGGCAGCCAGAAGCAAGACTTTCTGCCTGGCTGGTATGTTTTCACACCTTAATGTAGTTAATTTACCAGTGGGCTGTGATATGAATATGGAAGACTGATTTTTAAATCCTTTCTTCTTGATCTGGGAGACAGGGCTTAAATGACTCCCAGGGAAGTATCTAATACTCTGCTATAGTCAGTCTTCACCTCGCTTCCTGCTCTGTTTAAAACTAAATACAGTATTGTCCTACTCTAACAAACACTTTAGGCTTCCTTCTTTATGCTCGCTTTATGTTCTGCGTGGGAATACAGCCCAGACAGGTTGTGTTCCAGGGGACAGGCACAGCAAAGACACAGGGGCTAGACACAGCCCAGGCGGGAGACACCAAGTGTGTACATGCCTGTCCCCCTGCGCCACGTCCTCCAACTAAAATGTTACCAGCTTGATAGACCTGATATGACTGTTCCCCTTTGTGAGTTCAGGACTAATAGCTCCACAGCATGACAGCTGTAGAGGGAAATCAGCCTTATTTGTCATTTCAATATATCATGCAGTCATGTTCTGATGGAAGGAGCACCTCTTGGGTTTTTTCTTTCCTCCAGACAGTTTAGAAGTAGCATTGAGTGACTCACTAGGGTGTTGTGTTTGTGTCTTCTCAGCAAGAAATTAAGCCAGCTCCCCATGCGAGGGGAATGAAGGGTTTCTTAGAGTTTCGGGAGGGGGGTAAAGAAGAATAAAACTTGCAAAGACTGGTTTAAGCTAAAGCTTTTGCTGGTTTTTTTTTTCTTTGAGGACGAGCAAAGGAAGGAAGGAAGAAAGGAAGGAAATGTGCTGGAAGATCACAGGGAGCCCAGCAAAGCCAAGCCAAGTCCAACCGTTGTATAAAATGAATCTCTCAGTCTTGGATATAGATTCATTCTATTTGATCATAAACATGTAGTGAAAAGCAACACACATCTGAAGGATCTACACAGCAATGAAATAATCATTTCAGCTTGTTCACTCCAAAAATACCTATAAATGGGACAGCCAAGCAAGGTCTTTGTTTAGAATTGTCCCACTTACTTGTCCAAGCTGGAGCTTGATCCCTGAGGAAGTCCAGACATGCTGCTTGTAACGTGCTCTTACTTTAACTGATATTGTGATATAAGTGACTTGTTTTCTCCCTGCAGTTCAGACAGTATTTTTTTTAGCCTTGACAGAGTGGCTAGACTAGGTAATCCACACAAACAGCTGCTGCATGCAATGTGATCTTTTCCCAAAACCTTTTTAACAAAGACTTCTGAACTGTTCCTTAGTTTTGGATATGTTGGAAATATCCAGAAGCTAAAATCTCTCAATATAAATATAATCGACATATCAACTGTCTGACCATATTGCTTTTAGCTTGAGAAGTGTCCCAAGAAGATTAACAAGAGCTGCATGTTCACAAAATCACTCCCTAATCAGAAAGCATTCATCAGGAAAATACTTCTGCTTCAAACCACTTTCACAGAGGATTTGCTTCTTGAATATCAGTGTTCTTGTCTGTAGTGATAAGAAAGATGCTACTGATTTTTGTAGTGTGAGCTTTGCAAACTTTTAAACTTCATCAAAGATAACATAATTGGGATTTTCATTGTGATGAATTTTATAACTTGAAATTATTAGTAAAAAATAAATTTTAATTTAAATTTAAATTAAAAATATCAGTCATAGGCATTTCTGTCTAACAGAACCCCTATATGAGCCCAAGTAATATTAAAGTAAGTGTTGCAAATATTGAAGATGTAAAATAACATTAATGGATCCAGGGAGATTTGAAAAATGAGCAGGAGAAAAGAAATAAAGGGTCAGCCTTTAAAAAGGCCTATGAATATAAGGGGAAACGGATTCAGAGGAAGGGAGGAATTTGGAAAACAGTAATTTTAATGAAGTCAAGAGGTGAGAGTGGACAGAAAGTTAGACATGCATTGGGAACAGGATATAGCATCCAAAAGGGTAATGCAGCTGTGAATTGCATAGGCAAGGGTAACATCCTCAGCGGGAAGGATGGCAAAAGTCCTTTTCTGAACATTGTGGGTATTATTCCTTCCACAACACTCCACTACATTTTAGGAACTTATGTCCTGAAAAAAAATTGGTGTATTGGAGAGCAGTGAGAGAACAATAAAAAAGACCAGAGGTGCAGAGAATTGATTTTAATAGGTAAGATTAAGTATGAAATCTGTCAAATTTGGTTAAGTGAAAAAAAAAAAAAAAAGGCCAGATGGATAAATATTTAGAAGGTGTCTAATAGGAAAGGAATTATTTTAGGACAACCAAAATGCTAAGAAAAGAAAAGAAGGATGAATGTGAGAATGAGGTGTATCAGACTGTGAAATGGTCCCCTGTGAGATGAGAGAAAAAACATTCTCCTAGTGAGAAGAACTTTAAATGAGATTGGATATTATCTTAGTGACCAAAGGGGCAGTCAGTAATATCAACTGTTTTTGAGATTTTGTAGGCAAAGATCCAGATAAAATAATTTTATGAAGGCCTTATTTTTTGCTAAGCCATACACCCTTTCTTTTTCTCAATAAGATCTGTTGGCTAGTGGAGTCTCTTTCAGTGCTCTGCTACTGCTGGTCACACTGTGAGTTAATTAGGAAGGAGGTATACAGCTGAACACTTTACCCCTAAATATGTGCCTGCCCAGCATCCCTAAATAAAAGCAATGAGGACCGCTGTTGCATGGCAATAGCATTTCTTTGCACTATGTATATCCACATCCTGTGCTCTCCCAAGCAGTTTGCCTACTGCAAGTACAACCCCCCCAAGGAAACTGGATAGTCAGAACCACCTAGATAATGCCAGTAAACCTTTAGGCATTTTGTTACTTTGATCCAGAGAAATGCATGTGCTGTGCTGTTTGCACCCTCAGAACAAATGGCAGCCTTGGGAACTAGCATGGATATTTAGAGATGGTATTTAAATAACATTACTTGGGAAATTCCTACTGCTTAAGAAAAGACCAACTAAACCAAGAGTTTTCTTTCCCAGAAGGCTTAGACAGGTATAATGAGGATTAGCAGGCATAACTGATATAAATTCTGTATCCTAGAGGATCATATGAGTCCTCTTTCTAGTCACATCCTCCCTGGTCTTAGTACTGATGAGAGTGAAAACGTTGCTGTGAAGTGTAAAGAGGCAATATACTGTGTGATACAAGCAACTGATTGCAAACAAATAACTTCATTAAGCCATGTCCATAACAATTCCTCACTTTTATATAGCACTTTTCATCTGTAGATCTCAAAGTGCTGTACAGATGGAAAAACTCAGGAGGTAAAAAGTGATTTGTTTGAGGTCATTCAGGTAGACAATGGCAGCTCTGGGAATAAACCATGCCGTAGTGCCTCACTTTGCATTATAAATGCCCCTCCTGTGCAGTCCTGGAAAGGATCATGGCAGCAAGTCTTTGGAGAGGGAGTGTGTAGCTGGAGCTGAAATAAGCCTGTGTCTGATCATAAGACCACTGTGAATTAGAAAGGCCAAATTTCACCCTAACATGCAGTCTCTCTTAAAATCAACTGGAGCTTTATATTTAATTCCAAGGTTTTCCTTCCCATGGTGTCTGAGTACCAGCAAAATTACATCACACTAAAACAATCTCTGAGGATGATTCCTTACTACTTCTTCCTATTAGCCCCAAGAGCCACTACAGATTGTTTTATTTTTATCACTTTTTTTTAATTGCACATAAACGCTGATTCACTAATCATGGTGGAAAATGGAGGAAAGGATTATTTACTACCTAAAACTACAGTAGTGCAGTGATGCCTCAGGCCTAGTAAGTACAAAAATCAGCAAGAAAATATTTCAGTCTTGACTATGTATATAATAAAAAAAGTTCGGAAAAAAAAAATTCTGCAAGCATCCAACATCCCCAGTTCATAATAAGAGAAGCTAGTCATATAATATCCACAAACACTTCATGTGATTAAAAAATAAAGGACAGAATATGAGAGGAATCAAAACACAATATATAATAAATTTCAAAATTATAAATCCCATTATGCCTGAAATCTGTAATCTTGGGCATATTGCTTTACTTCTGTTTCCTCTCCCACATTGTAGGTGTGCCTACATTGCAGTCAAAGTGGGATATTAAAGCTTATCAGCCCAACTAGCTTTAACTCAGTTAGCTTATGTACTGTTAGCAATGCAACCATAGTGTGGAGTTGGGTATGGACTAAATTCTTAAGGGTGGATAATGAAATTTGGGAAGAACAGAATCTGAACACTATCAGAGGAATGCCATTAATCTAGATTTCACATTATTCTTTATTTTCTGAAAGGATACTTTTAAAAAAAAAAATTCTGATTAACAGTAGGAGTTGAGCCAGAAAAAAAAAAAAAAAAAGATGATGGTTGAAGTTTTCAGAGTCATTCAAGGGATTTAGCCACATGCTTCACATTAATGTGAGAGCACTGTTCTGGGATACAGCTCTTAAGAATGGGAGATCTGTTCCTGAACTCCATCCAAATCCTTGCTTATTGCTTATTGTTATGTCAAAGTCTGGCCAGCTGGTAAATATAATTGTATTAGGCTGTACTTATATATATATTTTAAGAAAACACTCATATATTGTGGATGAAAAATATTATCTACTTTTTTTTTTTTTTAATGAAAGCATAGCAACAATATAACTTAGAGCTGTAGATCAGTGTCAAAAGCAATAACACAATCTGGTATGGCACTTCCCCCCCAGATAAATCACTCTTATGTACTCTTAAAAACAGCATGATAGTTAAAATACAAATAGTGGATATTAGATGGAAATTATAGTTGCAAAGTACAAAGACATGTAAGAGAGTTGCTTTAGAAAGTATAGTGAGAGACAGGGTAAGAGGAAAAATTTTTATTAATGTCAGAAAGATACAGTGAAATATTTAGTGCACACATGTTTGGGAGAAGACTTGGGATGAGGAGCCAGATGCTCAGCTGGTGAATGTTGATGCAGCTCTGTTTAAATCAGTGGGACTATGCTGATTTACATCGTCTACAGATTTTGCAGCTGGCCTCAATATGCATACAAACTTTGAAAGTTATTCAGACCTACCTGCCCTCTACTCTCTGGAAACAAGGCTGGAAGTCTGGTGGGACAAGGATTCTCAAGGAGATCTCTTGCATTTCTGTGCGCTAGAAACATGGTGAAGACAAGTATTATTGTGGTTGGGACAGTATTTCTACATTTTCCTAGCCCCGCGGGAAATCAAAATGCACACTAAAAGCGAATAATTAACCTAACTTTGTAAGCCTTCAGGAAGCATTCATTCTTATATGATTCAAGACGTATTTTATATGAATCAGTATTCCCCTCCCTACTTAAATGTAGACATGTTATTTCTGTGGTCTGGATGCTGATATCAGATTTCAGCCATAATGATTTTAGCTGCCACACAGCTCATCAAAATTGCAATTATAAATACCAGTGTTTTTCTTTTTCTGGAATGTAGACTGCATCATACAAGATCCTGCCAAAAGATGCAAAATTAGCACTGCGATGGATATACTTGTGCAACCTCCAGGGAAGGACAATTAGGGAATGAGGAATAAGAGGAGAGAGGGAGTTGTCACTGCCCAAATAACCAAAAGTCTAAATCATCTTTATGTCCATCTCCTGCACTGAGTGCTTTTGATTCTGCAAAGCCTTTGCACAGAGAAACCATGCATCAGCCTTAAAGACCAGTTTGCACGTAGCAAGTTTTGAGATGATTAACAATTGCCCAGTGATGTTTGTTGGTGTAATGAGCACAGTGAAAAAAAGCGCCAGATTTTGCTTCTTTCTTTTTTTCCTTAAATAGCGTGTTACTAGTGTGTCCCTACAGAGCTTCTGCACTGAATGGATCAGACTAGAGTTAGGACAGCTATCCAAATTCACTTGAGGCTGTCTATCAACAAGAAGCAGTTGTAATGTTTCTCTCCTGTTTACATTCTATCTGTGCTGGCTTGTATTAGAACTAAATCTCCATTGAATCTATGACAGGTGTAGTAAACATACTGTAAATAATACCAGGCTCCTTAGCACTCTCACTACAGATGGAGGAGAGATAGGGGAAGAATGAGCAGATCAGACAGACATACCTGGAAGTGCAGTGCTACTGATCCTGCCTCCAGCTTAGGGCTGGTCCAGGGACAGCTCAGTTCCTCATTCCATTCTGTGTGGAAATCAAATATACATTTCCCATCTGTTCTTTTTGAAGCAGTAGCCTTACTTTGACAATGCTTTGAACCGTCTCCCAATCTGCATGAAAAATTCCACAGTGTGCTCTGTTTAATCATGCTCAGAGATTTTTGGGAAATAGCTCTGACTGATTGATTAGTTCCAATATCATTAGGAATGGTAGGGCTATGCTTTTACATGTAGAATATATAACTTTTCCAGATGCATAGACTTTTATAAAATGACCATCTACAACATCGATAGGGAAGACAAGAGAACAGGGAAGAATGTATATAAAGATTTTAACCTCTAGAAAAATAAAGATGT
Source organism: Nipponia nippon (assembly GCF_047370975.1). Classification (NCBI taxonomy): domain Eukaryota; kingdom Metazoa; phylum Chordata; class Aves; order Pelecaniformes; family Threskiornithidae; genus Nipponia; species Nipponia nippon. Next base: position 5,370,800 of record NW_028262352.1, on the reverse strand, counting down.
CTGTGAGTCCTCAACTCAGCTGCTCAGTTTCCAGCCCAGATGGGAGACAGACTTACAGGACACAGTTCTGGAAAGTTTTAGCATTAGCTGAAAGGCTATGAGGACTTTGATTTACTCACACTGTAGCTAATGGAAATTAGAGGCATGGGACAGAGTTTGTTGCATTTTAGGAAGAACAAATCTGAACTACAATTTGTCTGAAGACTTCAGATTCTTACTAAAAGTATTTGTGTAATGTCTGGCTAGCCAAGTAATTTCAGATGTTAATTGAATTCAGCAGCTCTATTAATGCAATCGGAAGGTAAAATAGTACAGATGCAAAGATTCAAATACATTGTATAATCTCAGTGAACCAGAGGACTCAAGTTATTGAATATGAAATAAAGTTATGTTTATCTCTGTGATTTTACTCCTTGCTTTTTCATGATGACTGTACCAGCCAGACTGTGGAAATCCAACCAGCAGTTCCATTATCTGGATTTTGTCTACACCACAGAGAGTTTTGTTTGGTTTTTGTTTTAAATAGCTGAATGCTATTAAACTGGTTGTAAAAAAAATGGTAATTTGTCTATTAAAAGTCACTGAATATTTTTTCCCTCCAAATCAAAATAATTATAGGAAAACGTGAATATTTTGTGTGTCTGCCTGCTTTCCTTTCATAAGCAGTTGTTTAAAACATAGAAGCTCTATGTGGTAATTCTGGAAGACATTTGATATGCTGCTACATAAACTTGTGATTGAGAAAACAAATCAGTGTAGCCCACACAGATTAAAATTGGTTGACTGATAAGCATTAAACTACAACTGTAATCAGAGAATCACTGTTCCTTCTGAAGTCACTCTACAGTCTTTTCCTCTCTCATTAGACATCTTCTATCATTAACCTGAAATGAAACATAACATTCCTACTGTTAAAATTTATAGCCCATGCAAATACTGGAGCAGTGATAAATGACAAAAAGAGAGAAGTCATTGATGCAAATAAATTCTAAGCTATTTGGTGCTGCATGAGCTAGCAAACCGTATGTATACAGCCAAATATAAAATCATGCACATATGAGAAGAGAACATAAGCCATATTTAAAGGAGATGGGGACTCCAGTTTGGTAAGCAACTACTTAAAAAAGATACCGTATGATCTTGGAAGAAAATCAGCTGTTGGGACAGACAGCAGCATCCAAGTTATCTGCCTGGGCAGGCCGCATAACTTTTGTGAATGACAGAAAAGAACTGCTACTACAGCAGCCTTACCTGCCAAAAAGCTGGGATGAGTGTGCATGTGCATAACAAGTAGGCTGAGACAAGCAGACATGACGCTTGGAGATTCAGGGGAGTGCTGGACAGCTGTGTAGCGTGGCTCCCTGGCTAAGCTCTGTTTGTGCGCCCTGTACCAAATGTCTGTGTGGCTTCAGGGCCACCTGGAGAGGTGGCATTGGGGAACATGCTGCCCTCCTGCCAGTGCAACTTACCCAGCCTGCAATTAGTTCTGAAGTTACTCCAGAGAAAGATTTCTGCTGGGAGGGCCACAAACTGAAATTATCCCCCAAGGTTTCAATACCAAAAGTAGTAATTTAACCCTTGCATGTCTTACTAAAGGAATCTCCAGCAGGAGTACAGAAGTTATATTATTTCTTCTGAAATGAGTGTGCCTGGTTTTTTGAATATTAAGTATGACTCATCTCACCTAACTTAGGTCATCCACACAGAATTATTTATCTTGGGTTTCTTTACAGTAATGAGTAAGAAATGGGCGCTTTTATGATATGATTCATTTAGGGCAGACTTCTGAAATCTATCAGATAAATTCCATCCTGAAAGTGACTGTCTCTCTTCAGTGACATATAGGGACTCTTGAGTGAGTAGTCCACATTTGTTCAGTTTGCTCCCACCCACTGTGTCTTTTCCAGTGTACACAATTCTGAAAAAAGAAAGAACCATGAAAATGAATAGGTAATTGGGAAAGTTACTTTATATTGAGGGAGTGTAGGAGCCCACATTGTTCTGCTTAACCAAAAGAAAATTAAGAGTCAATTTGATCATATTCTGTAAATCCATAACATACCACCAACCATTAGCTCTTCAGTTTAATAGGCACCAGTATAAAAGGCTGTATTAGAAGACAGAAGAAAATCAGAAGTAATGCACTCTTAACAGTAAAGCTAATTAAAATGGCAACAGTTTAGCAAAATTAATCAAATATTAACATCATGCCTTTCTGCATCATATAAAACAAGGAAGATAACAGGAAAAGATGCAAATTAAATAAGAGCTAAATGCTGGGCAGGGAAAAATGATGTTATTGTATATCACCACCTGGGAAATTCTAAGTCAAATCCCAATGAGCTCAGCTCACAGTTTTTGGCAGTTTACCAACTGGACTTCTTTTCTAATACTGAAAGAGCAATTTTACTGTTCTGGAAAGAAAAGCCATGTCCAGAGGTATGAGCCCAAGTCAATGAGCCAGAAGCACTTTGTGTCTAATCCAGTTTTGTCTCTAACTCCTTCTGTTGCCTTGGACAAGTCACTTAAACCCTAAGCTAAGAACATTAAAAATTTAAGTTATATTCATGCAAAGTATTTTTATTTTCAAAAAACCTAATCTGTCAAAAGCCGTCAGTACAAGCAGTAAAGAGAAGTCCAGCCTTGCAAGATCCGTGAGAAATTTTGGGACGTCACAAGCAATGGCAAAGCCAGAGTACATGAATTCCAGAAGAGAACGGGGAAAGGGGGTTTTAAATCAATCTAAGCAGGTTGGGACTTATACTTTAACTCATTGTGTTTTACTCACCTGACACAAGATCAGATATTTGCTCAGCAGACTACATAGTGAAGGTTTGTGTAACGAGGGAAAAAAAATCCTACAGCATGTGGTTATCATTCCAATTGGATGAAACAAAAATTATAAATCTGCCATGGATACAAAAAACTGGAACAAAGACTGACTCTTGAAAGTTTTAATATCGTCCCACCAGGAAAGAATTAGAAAGAGTCAAGATAGGTTAAACATAATAATCTAAATTCTGTTCCTGATTACATGCATGTAAATCTGAAATAACATAACTTAAAGACTTATTTGGGACTTAAATTGGTGTCTCTGTGAGCCTGAATTTTGGCCAGCTTTTATTTCAGCTGGGAAGAAGAAAACATGTTTATAAAATCTGAGCAGCCTACAGTTTATCTGCCTTTAAAAAGACACACACTGTGTGCAAGCCAGTAACAGACTTCCAGTTGCACCAAGATGCTGAATTGTACTGAATAACATATATTGGCAACAGCATATAGTCTGGTAGCTGGAGAACAGCTTATTATGTTCTCCTGTCTCTGTATCAGTGCCAATTCAAAGGCATCCGGGCAAGCTGATAATACATATAGATTGTGTTGAGCTTTATGAAAGGACATATTTCTCTCAGAAAACAGCTAGCAGAAGCAGCTAGGTTAACAGTATGGACCTTAGAAGGGTGCACTGTTTTCATGGCCTGCCTCAAGTGTCTTGTTCAATCATGGGCAAATCCCTGAGATTCACTTTTATCTCATCCAACTCATGGCACTTAATGGAGTCTTCCCTGGAGTCCAGTTGCCCTACGCTCCTCAGAGGGGTAGAGAGACAAGCTGTCCTGGATGCTGATAAAACCCAGGTACGTCTCAAGCACTTTCTGGCAATGCCTGACTTCCCCTCCTGAGGCCATCCTCACAAGGACTGAGTTTCTGACTTAAGTGCTATAAATGGCATAAAAGCAGGATAAATCTGCCCCGGGTTGCTGGCTGATTTTATTGCTCAGCTGTACAATGGAAATAATAGAATCTGACAAGGCAAATGTGAAGATACAACAGAGACTATGCTCAAATGTTATGATAATAGATGTTTTACATGACCTTAAAGTATAAAAAAAATATGAAACAAATTATTCACATATCTTTCATTAGTCCATCACAGAACCATTCTGATTCCAACACAGCTGCAATGACCTACATTTTTTTAGCTGTTCCCTCTCCTTTTTTTTCTTTTTATCTTTTGTTTGTATTTAATGCATTTCAGGGATAGCTTTTAGCTAAAGACATATTATTCAAAAGGAATAAATAAAAATTGTATTAACCTTTTCTTTCCAATGAGCCCCAGGAAATGTTCAGGTTTCCCTGTCCCCATTTTAAAAACTCCACCCTAGGAGTATATGCAGTACATGTGAAGAATGTCTGGATAATGAGTAATTCTGAGTCACGAATAAGGCTTCCAGATTTGCACTTTTGGCAGCTGGGAGTAGGATTCCCTGTTTGTACTGTGTCCAGTCCTTCAGCTTTTCTCCCTCAGAGGCCTATTTAGCATAGACATATTTAGCAAGCAGGTCCTTTCGTCTACATGAAGCTTTACTGATTTCAGAGGCTGTCACCCAGGAAGCTAGGCAACCTGCTCATCACTGCAGGATAAGAAACTTTTGCGTTCTTCAATATTTCAGCTGCTAAAACACGAACAGATGCCTAAGTAAGTGCCTAATTCCTACGGAAACCAACAAGGGAGAGATGCTTAGGCAAGTAGTTAGGTGCCCAAATGGTGTTAAAAATTAACCCTTTCATTCCCTAAGACATGGCCCCCTGTACATTTCCACACCCCACAAAGGCTGTCTTACACAACACCTCTGTCTTACACGTGCCATGGGGTGCCGACTGCTATTAAGCAGTTTGCAGTGGCCTGTACAGCGGTCCAAATGGCTGCGGAAACTGATGGCTCAGTGGCTTGGCAGCAGCATTTTCATCAATGCTTTCACTCAGGTTTCTGCAGCTTTTGGATGATGAATATAAATCATTGCTGCTTTTTATGAAATAAATTGGCAATCTCAGTCCACTTTACATATGACCATACTACAAAGCCATCCATAACATTTGCTGATATGGTGAGAATACACCCTTTTCAGTTATGTAGTTATGATTCACATGGCAGTTGTGATCTTGTTGGCAGTTTCACTGGAGGAGCCACACTGCAGATTCATAGCAGGCATAGGGGGAATGAAGTAACCCCTAAAGCCAGCTCCTTCAAATCAAGGCTCACACATACTGGTGAGGAAAGTATAGAAAGATTTGCAATGCTACAGTTTATAAGTGTGTGAATGCACAGAAAATGCATTTTCCATCAAGTGTCCAGAGCAGCAGCCATAAGCCCTTTAACAGTCAGTTAGCTAAAGACTGCATAGACTCAAATATCAGCATTGGTTTTGATGAGGTAGATCTTTACTCAGGGAAAGGCAGCTCCATAACCTTTCAGGGTCACTGTGTATTTGACCTTTGCTAAAGGAAAGTTCATAATCTTACAGGTGTGGGCAGTTCTTGCTTCAGGAGAAAAGTTATCTGCTACTCATTGATGCTAAGAGCATATGATCTCCCTCATATGATGTTGTCTAGTTATCTGACAAGACCAGTTCCCCCAATTCCCATCCACTTGCTGCCTGATGACGCAGGATGCTCTTGCCTGCCACCTCAGCTCCCATGCCTGAAATGCAACATGGGCAACAGAGGGGGACATGATGCCCTCAGTGTCTCCATGCAATGTGCCTAATTCCAACAGGACAGAGACTACAAAAATACGCATAACAAACCTAAAGAAAAACTGCAGCCAAGCAATGACTGTTCCCCCCTGGAGCCCTGCGTCCAGCTCTGGGGTCCTCAGCACAGGAAGGACATGGACCTGTTGGAGAGGGTCCAGAGGAGGGTCACAGAAAAGATCCGAGGGCTGGAACACCTCTGCTATGAGGAAAGGCTGAGAGAGCTGGGGGTGTTCAGCCTGGAGAAGAGAAGGCTGCGGGGAGACCTTATTGCAGCCTTTCAATACTTAAAGGGGGCTTATAAGAAAGATGGGGACAGACTTTTTAGCAGGGCCAATAGCGATAGGACAAGGGGTGATGGTTTTAAACTAAAGGAGGGTAGATTTAGATTGAACACAAGGAAAAAATTTTTCACGATGAGGGTGGTGAGACACTGGAATGGGTTGCCCAGAGAGGTGGTAGATGCCCCATCCTTGGAAACATTCAAGGCCAGGCTGGACGGGGCTCTGAGGAACCTGATCTGGTTGTAGATGTCCCTGCCCATTGCAGGGGGGATGGACTGGATGGGATTTGGAGGTCCCTTCCATCCCAATGCATTCTATGATTCTATAGAACTGGATTGGATATGTTGCTTGGAGTTTACTAAGGTAACACACAAATATTTCCCATGCTGTTCTTTCAGCTCTTTTTCACATTTTCACCAAGCAAGAAGAAACAGGATAAAATCTGGATGAAGGAAGAACAAATAAAAGAAAAGGTTCTTATTATTATAGATTTCTTAAAGCACTTTGTTTATTTTTGTTTTCTTTGTATAGGAAGGCTTGCTAGGTATTTTAAAGAGCAGTGTTAATTCTTTTAAATCCTTGAGATCTTCAGGAACTTTCTGTGTTTTGAGACACAGATCTATCTCCTGTATGGGAGGAATTCGGGTGAAGTTATAATAACAAACAGATTTTTGAAAATCCTTTTCTGTTTTATTACAGGACCATCAGAAAATGAAACAAAAAAGGCCTGAATGGGGTTGACTTTGTTTTTGGCCTGAACAAAAGTTTCAGAATTGTTAAGACAAAAGTAAACAGACTTAATTAAAAAAATTACATAGGACAGTGTCCCAGCTCAAGGGATAAAGACATTCTCAGAACTAATCCATCTGCAGGGAGAGTTCATTTAGGTTCCCACTGAACTTGTGCAATTGAATTCTTCATAGTGATAGCCAAGTCATATTGGGAATAGAGGTAAGCGTCATAAATAAATGTGTGTGTTCAGGAAGAGAAAGAAGGAAAGCAGTTTCAGTAAAACTTCAAGGATGCTCTACACAGATTCCTTGAAAAAGAATGCATATATTTTCATAACTAACACTTATTTATATATCCATTTTGAAATATACTTTAAGTCACAGTAATCAATAAAATGCCATCTTATTGGGAAGGTGTTTTTGTTTAACATGATTGCTGATCAATATATAACATGAATTTTATTTTTAACTTCAGTCTTGACTTAAAGCATAGATATTAAATACAGCCTATCCTATGTCATATCTAAACCTTTTGCATCTGACATTCTGACCTCTTTTTTACTGTTTATAACTACAATATAAGTTAGAAATAGATAAATAGATCTATAGATCTATATTTCCACAGTCTGAAAGCGCTAAGATCCTGTGTCCTGGCCAAGGCCCTCCTACAGAAACTATTTGTCTGCATGTACAAGAGTGAGTTTGTTTTCTGCAGCTACTGAAAAATTATGTTTCTGTAGCATACATACAGGAAAAATTTAATTATCTTTTATCTTTCACCAATACAAATCAAAAAGAACTGCAGGAGGTAAACCATGCAGAGCTATGACTGGAGACTCAGCTATTCTGGCTCTGCCTAAAAGCCTTTACCTTTTGTTTCTAATTGCGTAGCAGCAGGTAGCTCACCCCTCAGCACCCCAACCATGCCTTATTATACAGATGACTTTCTAGCCAATGGGATGTCTCTAGTACAGGAACATAGGTGCAATTTGGTCTGATAAATTTAGGCCCAAGAGCACGGTGTTCCCTCTGCTGTTTCTCACTCTTTTGTTCCCTCCTCCTCTGCCTGTCCAGTGGTTTTGCCCTTTCTTAAACATGTTTCCCAGAGGTGCCACCAGCTTGGCTGATGGGCTCATCTGTGTCTTGCCATGGGTCCATTGGAGCTGGCTGGGCACAGGGCAGCCCCTGGTTTCCTCCCACAGAGGCCACGCTTCAGCCTCCTGCTGCTAACACCTTGCCAGCTACAACCAATACAATACCTTATTGACATGGGAAGTGATGAAATAAAACAGTGTAAAGTTGCATTTATCGGTAATCTCACATCTCATTGACTCATCAAGCAATTGATTGAACAAGAAACAGTTGTGTCCATTAGCCCATGCTTTGCAGAACAAATAAAAGGTGAATTTTAACTCAGAGGTAGTCTTGTCTTTTCACTTGATGCCACAGAATTTCTTTTCTGAGGACTGCTCCAAGAAAACCACTAGGATGAAAATGGATAAGTGCATAAATTAAACTGTGTTGCAGTTTTATGGCAGGCTATGCAGTTGTGATCTGTTGCAGGATAATCTAGTCCTCCTTAAGCACAGATTTAGTATTATGTTGAAGGTTGAGTGAAACAGCACTGATGCTGTTAACAGGCCTCCTCATATAGGGCAAACAGAAGAAGCAATTATAGTCCTTTTTAGTATAAGGCACATAAGACAGCTGAATCAAATGAGTCACTACCCAAAACTCTGGCCATATGCAAGTTGAATCAGAAGCTGAGCTAGATGGTGAAGGACTTTTGCTGGGAGATGTCTATAAATTCATCTAAACTGCATATTGTTTGGTAGAAGTGCGCACATGTTTATGGGCAGAAGCAGCCAGATGCAAGCAAAGAACCCATAAAGCCAGCAAGACAAGTACTTAGGGGTTTGAAAGAAAGCCAATTCATGGAATTTGGGGGATAGAGCATTGGTTGAAAAAAATGCTTGCATCTGTGAGCAAAGAAAATATTTTCTCTTGTTTGGCCTTTATTCAGTTTCGGGAATTTGAATGTTACCTTGTAAATAAATAGGATCACATCAGAAAATATATGGCTATATTATATATCTTCTGGGGGGGAGAGGTTAGATCCCAAAGCTTCATAAGTATCAGGTTTGTGTAATCCTGCCCAGAAGAGCAGTATCAAGCATATAGCCAGATCCCATTAGTCCTTCAAGTATTGCATATCCAGGTACTATGATTGCTCAGAGGTCCATAGGCAAAGTGGGCACCAGTATTTGAAAAATACTGTATTTTTAAATTATTCACAGTATTTTTACATTTTAAAAGCCAAATTGTTACACTTAAAAAGCTAAAATGTAAATAATATATGGATCACTTAAGTCTCCATAAATATTTACCTGCTTCATTGTCGTGGTTTAACCCCAGCCAGCAACTAAGCACTACACAGCTGCTCGCTCACTCCCCCCCGGTTTATATACTGGACATGACACCATACGGTATGGAATAGCCCTTTGGCCAGACTGGGTCAGCTGTCCTGGCTGTGCCCCCTCCCAGCTTCTTGTGCACCTGGCAGAGCCTGGGAAGCTGAAAAGTCCTTGACTGATGTAAACTCTACTCAGCAAGAACCAAAACATCAGTGTGTTATCAACATTATTCTCATCCTAAATCCAAAACACAGCACTATGCCAGCTACTAGGAAGAAAAAATCAACTCTATCCCAGCTGAAACCAGGACATTCATTCAATACAGTATTAAATACTGCAGCACATCAATAGGAAAGGATGCATGAAACAGAAACCTCAGAACAATCTGTTTCTTATGGGATGTGCTTATTCTGGCTTATGTAAACCACTGCAAATAGAAAGGGAGAAAGGAAAAATTCATCTGAGAAGAGAAAGAAATCAAAACAGATTAATATGTCAAAAATGCTAGTAAGATTAATTAAGATGTGATTTTTTTTTAAGACATTTAAAAGAGCAGACAAAGGCATGTTGGGCTTTTCAAAAGCATCAAGGCATGTAAGCCCAACTGATACTGAGATATGGATACCACATAAGTCCTGGATATTATTGAAAGAATAGAATAGAGCACTGAAGTAAATATGGGCTTCATTTTTAGTACTCACATCCAGTACTCACCACCCTATACATTTGCCCAACATTATACCAAAACAATTAGGTGATTCTATGGTTCTGTGCAAGGCACAGTCAAAGAAGAAAAGTGTCTTGTAGGTATTCTGAGCATGGATAAAATACGTACCTGGATCACCTAAAGACTTTAGGTGCAAGAAACTACATAACTCTAATTTTGTGAGCAGAAATAATACATATAAAAATGTGGATGAAGTCCTGGATCAGCATGAGCTCCCACTGATCAGGAGTGTGGTCTGTCTTAGTCAGAGGAATTTTTTCCTGTCCCACATGATCAACATTTATTGCTTAAAAAACAGTTAATTCCTTATATCTGACTCATAATGGAAGCTGCATGGCAGCACAAAATGAGAATGATGGCCGGGTTTCTAGATGGGCTGTGTTCACAGTCCTTTCAAGTTAGACAGTCTGCAAAGTCTAGACTTCCCGTACCTTTGAAATCTAGGACTAAAGGCAAAGAAGCTAACAAAGCTAAACAAAGAAGCTGTCTTTTTTCTCCTCTTCACTCTTTGATGAGCTGGATACATCCTTTTAAATGAAGCAAACCAGTCATTCCGCCTCCTGGTAGTCTTCCCCCCCTTCTTCCACCACGTAACCCAAATACATAGTTAGCAAAGGGTATCAGATGTTCCCCAGATAGTTTGTAAACAAAGTTGTCCAGTGTTTATTAAATAATTTATTAAAATTCCCACCCACTTGCCTGCAGAAATAAGAAGCAGAACAACCATGGTAAATGTCTTCAAATATCCAAAGGATGTAAACATCAAATATGCAGTAATTAGGTTGAATTATGAACTGACATTGTGACGTATTAGGTTTTGGAATAGTTCCTCTGGGGAAGTGGTTAGACTCCTTGGAGAATTTCAAAACTGGAGTGAATTAATCCTACTAAACCCTACTTACTTTAAAGTAGGAAACAATCTGACAAAGGCAGGAAGTTAGATAGCTTGAGGTAATAGGCCTTTCTCATTCCTAAACTGTACAATTTTGTGAAAATACATTTTTAGACATGTTATTTCTATGTCAGAGGTGTACTGAAGTGGGTGGAAAAAACCTGTAGGTGATATGACAATAGTATTTCAATCAGCAAACAAGTGGGTCACTAAAAATTTCAGTTACAGAGTTTGTGGGTTTTGAAGAGGAAGCCTGCCATTTTTTTGAAAAAAATCTCCTTTCTACACATTGACTTTTAAAATATGGGCTACATCTGCATTAATGAGTGACAAGTAATTTGAGAAATCTGGTGCACATGTGGCTTGGCAGGTGCTTTATATTGAAAAGCACACGAGGTTTTGTCAAATTGGGTAGAGCTGCTCTAATCATAACCTCTGAGCATCAGTCATTGTCTACCTTAATTCTATCATAAAGACATCTGGGTAACTCTTTAAAATAATGGTAAAGGTAATTAGTAATGAATTGAATTGGAAATCTGATAAATTACTTATGACATCCATATTGGTACCAAATGAATTCATCATGGTTGGCATTGTTACAAAAACACCAAAGGAATAAATAATAATGTGCCAGCATTTGAATGTGTTGCTAACATGAGACCAAGTATAATGAATGCTTTTTTTTTAAAAAAAAAAAAAGGTATTATAGAGGTATTTCAATAGCCCTGCAAAACTTTATGTCTACATTTTGTTATTGATAAAGCACATAACTTTTTTTCATGTATTACCATCCTTGGGCGAAAGGACAGACAAGTTAATTTTGTGCATCTTGTTCAGCAAGTTTTCAGGATAGCTCTTTGAGGCTGCATTACAAGAACTGAACATTGTGCAGATCCACTTCCCATTGCAAGAGCTCCTAGTTGGAGGCAGCATACACAATGCCCCACCACAGAAATCCATAAATGTATAGTTACAGCAGATCTGATTCTTTCCTGTTTTGACTTGGCACAGCTGTAGCTAAAGTTGGTGAACCAATAGTTAGTTCACTACAGCTAAAAAGCTGTCCCTATGTGGCTGTGGCAGTGCCACTACCACATGAAGCTGGGTAAAGTATGACACTGTAAAGTGGGCTGCATGCTTTGAACCAAGTCAGAGGTTTTAAGCAAGAATAGTCCAGTTTATTCATGCTAAATGGCTACAGCTTTCTGCATTGGCTGCCTAACAAGTATTAGCAAATAGTTTCATCATTCTGCACTAATAAAAGTCATAGACTCATAGAATCATAGAATCATTAAGGTTGGAAAGGACCTCTGAGATCAAGTCCAACCGTTAACCTAACTGCCAGGTCCACCACTACACCATGTCCCTAAGCACCACATCCACACATTTTTTTAATACTTCCAGGGACTGTGATTGCACCACTTCCCTGGGCAGTCTGTTCCAATGCCTAACCACTCTCTCCGTGAAGAAATTTTTCCTAATATCTAATCTAAATCTCCCCTGGCACAACTTGAGCCCATTTCCTCTCATCCTGTTGCTTGCTACCTGGGAGAAGAGACCGACCCCCACCTCACTACAGCCTCCTTTCAGGCAGCTGTAGAGAGCAATAAGGTCTCCCCTCAGCCTCCTCTTCTCCAGACTAAACAACCCCAGCTCCCTCAGCTGCTCCTCACAAGACTTGTGCTCTAGACCCTTCACCAACTTCGTTGCCCTGCTCTGGACACACTCCAGCACCTTGACGTCCTTCTTGGAGTGAGGGGCCCAACACTGAACACAGGATTCAAGGTGCGGCCTCACCAGTGCTGAGTACAGGGGCACCATCACCTCCCTGGTCCTGCTGGCCCCACTATTCCTGATACAAGCCAGGATGCCATTGGCCTTCTTGGCCACCTGGGCACACTGCTGGCTCATGTTCAGCCAGCTGTCAACCAACACCCCCAGGTCCTTTTCTTGCAGGCAGCTCTCCAGCCACTCTTCCCCAAGCCTGTCACGTTGCCTGGGGTTGTTGTCACCCAAGTGCAGGACCCAAAAGGACCCAGAGTCATCTAGCACCAAGGTGGAAAATTTCTGTCACAGAGAATTAAGCCTTGTTGTAAACCTACTTATGAACAGGAGGGAAGAAAGACTCCGTTCCCTGGCATATGTATGTGCATGTAATGTATATGTGCAATGTATATGTACAGTACTGTCCTGCCACTTCTATTTTCAGTTGTGCCAATACTCAGTAGATTTTGAACTCACTAGTTGGGAACTCTGTTCCCCAAGGGAATTGCAGGACTCACCAAAACAGTAAAAGCACAGGGTAGAAAATGGCACAGACATCATGCTCTATCAGTTGGAGGGCAGCTGGGCCCACAGCTCCTCTTCTAGTTACTCAGGCACCTCCTTCCCTAGTTTCCCAGCATTTCCACTTCTCTCCACTGCCACACTGATATCTCCCTGACGACTTTCTGGTTATCATCTCAAATGCAGGCTGCCTTTGTTTTCCATCCACTGCTTTCACACTTCTCAGTATTTTAAGCAGTATCTTAATTTTCCTCTCTTGGGTTCTCAGACAGGATCCCAAGTGTTCAGTAAGGTTATACCTTTGTAGCTCTATTTATATTTGCATGAGAGGTTTCATGTTCTCAGTGTCTCTATCTGAATTCCCTTCATAGCCAAACTTCTGAAAAATCCTATTGTTTTTCCTTCGTGTTCTTCCAGCATTTATCTTTTCTTTCTCATTTCTGCCACTAAAAGCCTTACTTGTGCCTTAGTCACTCATTATACCAACTTCCACAATCTTTCTCTCTTATCCTCTTTCTCTTTGTTCTCATTTGCCCAGACCCGTTTCTTATTCTCACTATTCAAGAATGCAGTGCTCATCCCTTTGAATTCCTCACTACCCTTTCTGCGCCAGGGTACAGTCAGCCCTTCAAAGTTTGCACAACAGAGCTGTGGTTACACCTCTGCCCTAATATCCACTGACTCTCCCTCTGTGCTTTCTGCCCTGCCCAGACTCCTCTGACTGCTTTGCCGCCCTCTCCAACTCCCTAGAAGTACATTCCACACTCATGCTGATGGAGCAACTTTGCTTTTGTATATACAAACTCGCCCTCTTTTTTCTTAGCTCTTCTTGCTTCTGAAGTGCATGGAGTATCTCTAACTCCAGTGGCTCTCCAATCTCTTTTTGTCTTTTTTCATCAACTACTTCCTCCAACACAACTGCAACAACTATCAATCAGTCTCATAACTGGTTGAAGTCTATATTTCTGCCAGGCATATTGCAAGCCTCCTATGTAATGCCTCTGTCTACATCAGGTTTTGGGAACTTTGTGAAGTAAAAAATGCCTCATTCTGTGTCTGTGTAGCATCAGGCTGGTGCTCAGCAATTGAGTGATTTATTTATCCTATTTATATTTTCTTGACTTAAAGACATGTTTTCTCACTTGGAATGTATTTTATCCTCTGATTTGAAGCTGTCATGTAATCATAACAGTGTGTTTGTGATAGCATAGTAAATTCCATGGCAACAAACTGTGACGTCATAAATGAAGGATTTATATCTTTTCTGCAAAATCAAGCTGAAGAAGCAGATGGATGGAAAAAACTCTCATTAAAATACCAACAGTTTCTAAAAATTGCAGTAAAAAAATCAATGGGAACCCAGACAAACATTGTTTAATGGATTTCTTTTTATACATGTTTCCTGATTTTTAAAAGCCTGCTTCTCTGAATAAGCCCCTCTTTTGGGGGTGGAAATATATTTTAAAATAATTGCAAAAAATAAGTGTTTGGATTCAAGGCTCTAAAATTCAAAACAGTTGCCTTAGACAAATTAAATAGAATGGAAAGAAAAGGGCCACAATGATGAGAAAATACATATAAAAATTTCTGGGCTACATTTCTCGAAGCTGAACTGCCAGTTATTCATTAGAATGCCTATGATGTATTAAGGATGTACTTGCGTAGATTATTTACAAAAACTAAGAAGTGATTAATAAGAGGATGGAGTTGAAAACATCCTCTGTGATGTTCTTGCTAACAAGTGGGCCCAGCTTTGTAATCAAACGTCATCAGAGAAAGCAGCACATCCCAAAATGGTATGAATCATTTCTGACTTCCTGGCCTCCCTCACTGAAAACATAGACAAGAAAAAATAAAAAAATGCTGAAGATAATAAAGCAGTTAAAGAAATATGTTCAACAAAATCATATCTTCTACTTGAAATTGCAAGACAAAAGGTGTTTCTAAACTAATGTCCCTAAACAACTGGTGTATTTCAAATATAGCAATAATGTAATATAATGCTTTACACTTTAAATTATTCATAATAGATGGGTTTTTTTCTGAAGATATCAAAACAAGTTGCAAATGTAAGTTAAATAGCAGAAAATTGTTTCCTGTAGAGGTCTGTAAGTTTTGCCTCCAAACTGATTTTAACAACCTTGTTAAGTAAAATGTAAACTATGTCCTTCCAGTTTGCCTGTTGTTTCTACCCATGCTGTTCTAATCAGATTTAGTAGATAAATGAAGAATCTACCCTTTCCTCACCTTTAACTACACAAAAGATTGTTTAACATTTGCCATGAGATGCATTTGGGTTTTGGGGAAAAAAGGTTTGAAGGAGAAAGAAGATGGAAGACATTACTAATATCTAGACATAGCAAGATCTGAGACCTGTTTCAGGGAGATGGAGATAGGATGCAGAATGAAGCCCCAGTTGTCGAAGAGGTGGCAGTCACCGACCTGCCTCTCCACCTGGATGCGCACAAGTCCATGGGCCCAGATGGGATCCACCCGAGGATACTGAGGGAGCTGGCAGAGGAGCTGGCCAAGCCACTCTCCATCATTTATCAGCAGTCCTGGTCAACCGGGGAGGTCCCAGATGACTGGAAGCTAGCAAACATGACGCCCCTCTACAAGAAGGGTCGGAAGGAGGATACAGGGAACTACAGGCCTGTCAGCCTGACCTCGGTGCCGGGGAAGGTCATGGAGCAGATCATCCTGAGTGCCATTACCCGGCACGTGCGGGACAACCGAGGGGTCAGGCTCAGCCAGCATGGGTTTATGAAAGGGAGGTCCTGCTTCACTAACCTGATCTCCTTCTATGACAAGGTGACCCGCTTGGTGGATGAGGGGAAGGCTGTGGATGTTGTCTACTTGGACTTTAGTAAGGCCTTTGACACTGTCTCCCACAGCATTCTCCTGGAGAAGCTGGCTGCTCACGGCTTGGATAAGTGCACTCTGCGCTGGGTTAAAAACTGGCTGGACGGCCGAGCCCAGAGAGTGGTGGTGAATGGAGTCAAATCCAGTTGGTGGCCGGTCACGAGTGGTGTTCCCCAGGGCTCAGTGTTGGGGCCAGTCCTGTTCAATATCTTCATTGATGATCTGGATGAGGGGATTGAGTGCACCCTCAGTCAGTTTACAGATGACACCAAGTTGGGTGGAAGTGTCGATCTGCTGGAGGGCAGGAAGGCCCTGCAGAGGTACCTGGACAGGCTGGATCGATGGGCCAGGGCCAACTGTATGAGATTCAACAAGGCTCAGGGCCGGGTCCTGCACTTGGGTCACAACAACCCCAGGCAACGCTGCAGGCATGGGGTGGAGTGGCTGGAGAGCTGCCTGGCGGGAAAGGACATGGGGTTTTTGGTCAACAGCTGGCTGAACATGAGCCAGCAGTGTGCCCAGGTGGCCAAGAGGGCCAATGGCATCCTGGCTTGTATCAGGAACAGTGGGGCCAGCAGGAGCAGGGAGGTGATAGTGCCCCTGTACTGGGCACTGGTGAGGCCACATCTCGAGTACTGTGTTCACTTTTGGGCCCCTCACTCCAAGAAGGACATCGAGGTGCTGGAGCGTGGCCAGAGAAGGGCAACGAAGTTGGTGAAGGGTCTGGAGCACAGGTCTTATGAGGAGCGGCTGAGGGAGCTGGGGTTGTTTAGTCTGGAGAAGAGGAAGCTGAGGGGAGACCTTATTGCTCTCTACAACTACCTGAAAGGAGGTTGTAGTGAGGTGGGGGTCGGTCTCTTCTCCCAAGGAACAAGCGATAGGACGAGAGGAAACGGCCTCAAGCTGTACCAGGGGAAGTTTAGGTTGGATATAAGGAAAAACTTCTTCACTGAAAGGGCAGTCAGGCCCTGGCACAGGCTGCCCAGGAAAGTGCTTGAGTCCCCATCCCTGGAGGTATTTAAAAGATGGGTACGTGAGCACCTACGTGATGTACTTTTACAGCCAGGTTCTCTATCCGGGCAGCAATATCTTGCCACAATGCAGCAGCCCAGATGGGTTTGCCTCTGTGTTGCCGGTTGCTCTGCTTCCATTGCTGCAACCACCCCACAGGGCATTTGCCACCATCCATGAGTCAGTATAGAGATAGAGCACTGGCCACTTTTCTTGGTCAGCAATATCCAAAGCCAGCTGGACGGCTTTCACCTCTGCAAACTGACTTGATTCACCTTCTCCTTCAGCAGTTTCTGTGACTTGTCGTATAGGGCTCCATACAGCAGCTTTCCACCTCCGATGCTTCCCCACAAGACGACAGGACCCATCAGTGAACAGGGCATATTGCTTCTCATTTTCTGGCAGTTTATTACACCGTGGGGCCTCCTCAGCAGGCGTCACCTCCTCCTATGGCGATATTCCGAAATCTTTGCCTTCTGGCCACTCCATGATCACTTCCAAGATTCCTGGGCGACTGGGGTTTCCTATTCGAGCCCGTTGTGTGATCAGTGTGACCCACTTACTTACTCCACGTAGCATCAGTTGCATGATGTGTACAAGGGACCCTCCCTTTGAACATCCAGGCCAGCACCGGCAGTCGGGGTGCCAGGAGGAGCTGTGCTTCAGTACCAACCACTTCCAAAGCGGCTTCATATGCTGCCAATAGCTCTTTCTCAGTGGGAGTATAGCAGGCCTTGGATCCTTTGTATCCCCGACTCCAAAACCCTAGGGGTCGACCTCGAGTCTCCCCTGGTGCTTTCTGCCAGAGGCTCCAGGTAGGGTCGTTCTCCCCAGCTGCGGTGTAGAGCACATTTTTGACATCTTGCCCTGCCCGGACTGGCCCAAGGGCTACTGCACGAACTATCTCCCGTTTAATTTGTTCAAAGGCTTGTTGTTGCTCAGGGCCCCATTTGAAATCGTTCTTCTTCTGGGTCACTTCACAGAGAGGGCTTACGATCAGACTGTAATTTGGAATATGCATTCTCCAAAAACCCACAATGCCCAAGAAAGCCTGTGTTTCCTCTTTGCTGGTTGGTGGAGACACGGCTGTTATTTTGTTGATCACATCCATTGGGATCTGACGACGTCCATCTTGCCATTTTATTCCTAAGAACTGGATCTCCTGTGCAGGTCCCTTGACCTTACTTTGTTTTATGGCAAAGCCGGCCTCCAGAAGGATTTGGACTATGTTCTTCCCTTTCTCAAAAACCTCTTCTGCTGTATTGCCCCGTATGATGATGTCATCAATGTATTGCAGGTGTTCCAGAGCTTCAATCTGTTCCAGTGCAGTCTGGATCAGTCCATGGCAAGTGGTGGGGCTGCGTTTCCACCCCTGGGGCAGTCGATTCCAGGTGTACTGGAGGCCCCTCCAAGTGAAAGCAAACTGTGGCCTGCACTCTGCTGCCAAAGGGGTTGAGAAAAACGCATTAGCGAAATCAGTCGTGGCATACCACTTGGCTGCCTTTGACTCCAGTTCATATTGAAGTTCTAGCATGTCCGGCACAGCAGCGCTCAGCGGCGTGACTTCATTCAGGCCCCGGTAGTGTACTGTTAGTCTCCACTCTCCATTAGCCTTTCGCACTGGCCATATGGGACTGTGAAAAGGTGAGCGAATCTTGCGGATCACTCCTTGGCTCTCCAGTCGATGAATCAGCTTACGGATGGGAATCAGGGAGTCTCGGTTGGTGCGATATTGCCGCCGGTGCACTGTTGTGGTAGCGATTGGCACCTGTTGTTCTTTGACCCTCAGCAACCCCACAACAGAAGGGTCCTTCGAGAGACCGGGCAGGGTCTGTTTAATTATTTCCTCCGTCTCCAAGGCAGCTATACCAAAAGCCCACCAGTACCCTTTTGGGTCCTTGAAATACCCTCTCCTGAGGTAGTCTATGCCAAGGATGCACGGGGCCTCTGGGCCAGTCACAATGGGGTGCTTCTGCCACTCCTTCCCGGTTAAGCTCAGTTCAGCCTCCAATACACTCAGCTCTTGGGATGCCCCTGTCGCTCCAGAAATACAGATGGGTTCTGCCCCTTTACCGCTTGATGGCATGAGGGTACACTGTGCATCGGTGTCCACTAGAGCCTTATACTCCTGTGGGGCTGATGTGCCAGGCCATCGAATCCACACAGTCCAGTAAACCCGGTTGTCCCCTTCCTCCACCTGGCTGGAGGCAGGGCCCCTCTAGTCCTGGTCATAGCATTCTTTACTCACTTCTTGTAAATGTGAATCAGAAGTCCCTTTATTAAGATTGGAAGCAAAATCAGCCCTTCTGCTCTGCCTGGGGAACTGCTCACTGGAAACTGGAGCAGCAATTTTCCTGGAAGAACCCCCTTGTGTCATTGTTTTTCCTTGCAACTCATGTACCCGTGCCTCTAGGGTCAAGGTAGATTTTTCCATCCCACTTCCTCATGTCTTCTCCATGGTCACGCAGATAAAAACAAAAGGTGGCCGGTGGTGTGTATCCACTGTATCCTCTCTCTTGAGGAGAGGGACGCTTACTCCTAATAGCTGAGATACTAGTCCATACAGGTAGGGAGCAGTTCATTTTCTTCTTGGTAGCTGGTATAGTGCTGTGTTTTGGATTTGGGATGAGAATAATGTTGATGACGTACTGATGTTTTGGTTCTTGCTGAGTAGAGTTTACGCTGGTCGTGGACTTTTCAGCTTCTTGTGTTCTGCCGGGTGCATAGGAAGCTGGGAGAGAGCATGGCCAGGACAGCTGACCCAGACTGGTCAAAGGGGCTATTCCATACCATATGACATCATGCTCAGTATATAAACTGGGGGAAGAAGGAGGAAGGAGGGGACATTTGGAGTGATGGCATTTGTCTTCCCAAGTAACCATTACGCATGATGGAGCCCTGCTTTCCTGAGGATGGCTGAACACCTGCCTGCCAATGGGAAGTAGTGAATGAATTCCTTGCTTTGCTTTGCTTCCGCGCACAGCTTTTGCTTTACCCATTAAACTGTTTTTATCTCAACCCATGCGTTTTTTCACTTTTACTCTTCTGATTCTCTCCCCCATCCCACCAGGGGGGAGTGAGCGAGCGGCTGTGTGGTGCATAGTTGCTGGCTGGGGTTAAACCACGACAATGTATATTAATGTATATGTTTAAATGTGTATATTTAAATGTATGTGTATGTATGTATATTGAATACACATTTTGTGAGAGTGTGTATATATATAAACTTTTATACATATGTACATGTATATAGAATCATAGAATAGTTTGGGATGGAAGGGATCTTTAAAGCCCATCCAGTCCATCCCCCCTGCAATGGGCAGGGACATCTACAACCAGATCAGGTTGCTCAGAGCCCCATCCAGCCTGGCCTTGAATGTTTCCAAGGATGGGGCATCTACCACCTCTCTGGGCAACCTGTTCCAGCGTCTCACCAACCTCATCATGAAAAATTTTTTCCTTGTGTTCAGTCTAAATCTACCCTCCTTTAGTTTAAAACCATTCCCCCTTGTCCTGTCACTATGGGCCCTGCTAAAAAGTCTGTCCCCATCTTTCTTATAAGCCCCCTTTAAGTATTGAAAGGCTGCAATAAGGTCTCCCTGCAGCCTTCTCTTCTCCAGGCTGAACACCCCCAGCTCTTTCAGCCTGTCCTCATAGCAGAGGTGTTCCAGCCCTCTGATCATTTTTGTGGCCCTCCTCTGGACCCGCTCCAACAGGTCCATGTCCTTCCTGTGCTGAGGACCCCAGAGCTGGATGCAGTACTCCAGGTGGGGTCTCACCAGAGCAGAGTAGAGGGGCAGAATCACCCCCCTGCTGGCCATGCGTCTTTGGATGCAGCTGAGGATACGGTTGGCTTTCTGGGCTGCGAGAGCACATTGCCAGCTCATGTCCAGCTTTTCATCTATCAGTACCCCCAAGTCCTTCTCCTCAGGGCTGCTCTCAATCCCTTCATCCCCCAGACTGTACTGATACTGGGGATTGCCCCAACCCAGGTGCAGGACCTTGCACTTGTCCTTGTTGAACCTCACGAGGTTCACACAGGCCTACTTCTCCAGCTGAGGGTGCACTCGATCCCACTATGTCATTGATGAAGATATTAAACAGCACTGGCCCCAGGACGGACCCCTGAGGGACACCACTCGTCACTGGTCTCCATCTGGACATCGAGCCATTGGCCACTACCCTCTGGATGCAACCATCCAGCCAATTCCTTATCCACCGAACAGTCCGCCCATCAAATCCATATCCTTCCAATTTAGAGAGAAGGATATTGTGGGGGACCGTGTCAAAGGCCTTACAGAAGTCCAGATAGATGACATCCGTAGCTCTTCCCTCGTCCACTGATGTAGTTACTCCATCATAGAAGGCCACTAGATTGGTCAGGCAGGACTTGCCTTTGGTGAAGCCGTGCTGGCTGTCTCGAATCACCTCCCTGTCCTCCATGTGCCTTAGCATAGCTTCTAGGAGGATCTGTTCCATGATCTTCCCAGGCACAGAGGGAAGGCTGACAGGTCGGTAGTTCCCAGCATCCTCCTTTTATCCTTTTTAAAAATGGCTGCAATGTTTCCCTTTTTCCAGTCCCCAGGGACTTCACCTGACTGCCATGACTTTTCAAATATCATGGAGAGTGGCTTGGCAACTACATCAGCCAATTCCAATATTTTGCAGTATGGAGAATCATTGACTCCTACAATCTCAGAACAATGCCTCAGGTTTAGATTATTAATTTTTTGTGAAGTTAATCTTAGTATCCAGTGTAGGGATCTAAGGATAATCAAGACAATCTAAACTGACAAGAAAATTATATTTTGGGATAGCACTGTTGGGTCTTGCATGTGCCCAGGGAATGGATGAGAAGTAGACAATAGCTGTACTTCTAAATAAAAAAAAAAGTCTATTCTAGCTATTCATTTGGTAGGTTCACCAAGTCTGACCTCTGCCAGAAAGTCAGATATGTGACTGTCCTGGTTTCAGCTGGGATAGAGTTAATTTTCGTCTTGGTAGCCAGTATGGGGCTGTGTTTTGGGTTTAGGATGAAAACAATGTCGATGATGCACTGATGCTTTGGCTCTTGCTAAGTAGCGCTAAGCTGTTGCTAAATAGGTGCTAAGTGGCGCTCACACTCGTCAAAGACTTTTCAGCTTCCCCTGCTCTGCCAGGGGCACAAGGAGCTGGGAGGGGGCACAGCCGGGGGGGTGCTGACCCAGACTGGCCCAAGGGCTATGCCAGACCATATGACGTCATGCTCAGTATATAAGCTGGGGGAAGAAGAAGGAAGGGGGGGACGGGACGGATGGGTATTGGGCGTGATGGTGTTTGTCTTCCCAAGTAACCGTTACGCGTGATGGAGCCCTGCTTTCCTGAGGATGGCTGAGCACCTGCCTGCCGATGGGAAGGAGTGAATGAATTCCTTGTTCTGCTTTGCTTGTGTGCGCGGCTTTTACTTTGCTTATTTAAGTGTTCTAATTTATTTTACTTCACTTATTAAACTGTTCTTATCTCAACCCATGAGTTTTCTCCCTTTTACCCTTCTGATTTTCTCCCCCATCCCGCTGGTGGGGAGTGAGCGAGCGGCTGTGTGGTGCTTAGTTGCCGGCTGGGGTTAAACCACGACGGTCCTTTTTGGCGCCCAACGTGGGGCTTGAAGGGTTCGAGATAAAAACAGATTTAATTGGAATGTGCTAGATCGAATTTATAGCCGTTAGTGCTGTTTAGCTGTTAATCGGCAGGCTTCTGTGCTTGCCACGGGGCTTGCTTGCCTTACTGTATATTAGAGTCTAATGCTCGTTAGTGGCTGCTTTTTGCTTTTGCTGCTTGCTGAACTGCTGAACTGCTTATCATGTTACTCTGCTGTGCCTGGGAACGTTTTGATAACAGCAACGGCCATGCGCCTGGGCTGGCAGATGGCCAGGGCATCTCTGCTGTTTCTGTGCTGCTGTACTGGACAGGCTGGAACTCCAGTGTGAACTCGAGTCGAAGGGACTGTGACCTGTGGACGAGTCCCTGCAGGAGCAGGACACCCCAAAGCGTCTGTGGATGTGGATATGCCCATGTCAGAGCAGCCCATGGAAGTTAAGAGTGGAGCAGAGGTTCTGCTGCAGCCCGTGGGGAAGCCCATGGTGAGGCAGGCTGTGCCCTGCAGCCCATGGAGGTCCACGCTGGAGCAGATATATCCACCTGCAGCCCGTGGAGGACCCCACACCGGAGCAGAGGGATGCGCCCGAAGGAGGCTGTGACCCCGTGGGAAGCCCGCGCTGGAGCAGGCTCCTGGCAGGGCCTGTGGGCCCGTGGAGAGAGGAGCCCGGGCTGGAGCAGGTTTGCTGGCAGGACTGTGACCCCGCGGGGGACCCACGGTGGAGCAGTTTGTGAAGAACTGCAGCCCGGGGGAAGGACTCACGCTGGAGAAGTTCGTTCCCACTGTCTGCCGTGGGAGGGACCCCACACCGGAGCAGGGGTAAGGGGAGGCGTCCATTGCAGTGTTAAACCCTATAACCTGGCCCAAAGGGGCCAGGGGTGGAGACTGTAATGGAAATACCTTTAAATTGTTGTGACCCGGGATTTGAGTTGCGTGTTATGGGAGTTACTATAGCAGGAACCCCTTGTTGCTAGCCAGGCTAGGAGCAAGGGGAGGAGTTCATTGCAATGTTAAACCTGTCCCAAAGGGACCAGGGGTGGAGATTGTGATGGAAATACCTTTAAATTGTTGTAACCCATGATGTGAGTTGCATGTTATAGGAATTACCATAGCAGGAACCACCTGAACCAATGGAGGAGAAGCCTTACAAGAAGCAGTGCAAGTGCAGCAGTGACCCAACCTGAGCTGAGCTGGCTTTGGTGCCCAATAACTCCACACAACACACCACCTCTCCTGTCCTGAGTGACCACTATCACAGATAGAGCCCGAAGTCATGGACTAAATGAGCTCAATGAACATTTTTGGGACAACAGGGGTGGTGGTTAAAGAGCATGTATTGGATAATGTGGGACTTGAGCATGATGTAAATGGTATGGAATAAGGGGTGGATACTGTCCTGGTTTCAGCTGGGATAGAGTTAATTTTCGTCTTGGTAGCCGGTATGGGGCTGTGTTTTGGGTTTAGGATGAAAACAATGTCGATGATGCACTGATGCTTTGGCTCTTGCTAAGTAGCGCTAAGCTGTTGCTAAATAGGTGCTAAGTGGCGCTCACACTCGTCAAAGACTTTTCAGCTTCCCCTGCTCTGCCAGGGGCACAAGGAGCTGGGAGGGGGCACAGCCGGGGGGGTGCTGACCCAGACTGGCCCAAGGGCTATGCCAGACCATATGACGTCATGCTCAGTATATAAGCTGGGGGAGGAAGAAGGAAGGGGGGGGGGGGGGGGGGACATTGGGTGTGATGGCGTTTGTCTTCCCAAGTAACCGTTAGGCGTGATGGAGCCCTGCTTTCCTGGAGATGGCTGAGCACCTGCCTGCCGATGGGAAGGAGTGAATGAATTCCTTGTTTTGCTTTGTTTGCGTGCACGGTTTTTGCTTTGCCTATTTAACTGTTCTAATTTATTTTACTTCACTTATTAAACTGTTCTTATCTCAACCCACGAGTTTTCTCCCTTTTACCCTTCCGATTCTCTCCCCCATCCCACTGGTGGGGAGTGAGCGAGTGGCTGTGTGGTGCTTAGTTGCTGGCTGGGGTTAAACCACAACAGTGACTTAAAATACAAAAATACTGTTTGCACTCAGGAGAAGGAAGTCCTCTTTCTGAAACATTACTCAGGACTCCAAGCACGGGTTTCGATATGAATCAGCATACATGCTGTGGATTCGGATACAACTGTGTCACCCACAAGAGCTGTAAGAGCCGATTCAAAGGCCTTATAAAATACTGTATAGGTGTTTGCACAGTTCCCACCAACTAGCTCTACAGCATTTGCATTTGGTCCTACAAATAGTATCACTTGTTTCAGTGGAACTACTTTCAGTATAAGGTAATGTTCAATGTGGGGTGAATTAGTTAAATTAATTTTAAAAAAAAAATTGCCCCTTGATTTGAGAGGTTCCAAAGAAAAATGTTTCAAAGTTTTTTGCAAAATTGTTCCTTGTGCGTCCTTAACTTTTGATGTTCTCCTCAACACAAATCTTTATTTGTTTACCAGTTTGGCACTCTCACAATCCTCCACTGCATTAACAGAGAATGCTACATAATCAGCTAAAGGCCAAATCCCAGAAAAGGTTGCCTGTGCTTGTGACAACACAATAAACGATTGCAGTGAGCTGATGACAAGCAGTCTAGATGTGATCCAACTGGTCTGATGACAAAGTAATCCTTGATGGCTTTCAAATGATGGCTTTTTGTAACTCTCTGATGACTCTACAAAGAAATCAACACCACAGTCAGTCAGACTGAGGTATAATGTGCTTAACATACTGCTGGCATACACCCCATTCAGTAATGTAAAAAATGACCATACATCTTTATGTTACAAACATTTCCTACCTATATTTATACAGATATAAAACTGTTAGTAAAATGGAAGCTGTTTGAGGCTTGTAAAAGAAAGCAGAGCATGTTATCTGGATTATTTCCATTTTGGACATATTCTTTTACTTAGTCCAGTATGAATGGTTTATATTAAAACATTTAAATACTGAAAGAGGTTTTGGGTTACAGACTGATAGTAGTTCCATAAAAACAAATTATTTTTCCATTTCTACAAAATCTAATTAAACGTGAAAAAAAAATGTGTTGTATAATATTAGAGTTATTCTTCCTTGCCTTCAACAATAATGCAGGACTCTGGTAATTCACTATGGACAGATTTTTTTTTTTTTGTGACTATGTGGCTGGTGGTTGGTTTCTTACCCCTTTGTGAAATATTTCTCCTTTTTTTTTCCCCTCCCCCTCCCCTTTTCTGCTGATTTCAATTTAAAATATTTTCCAGCCTTTATGAACTTGGGAAGTGACAAATTGCCTTTTGGCCATTTCTAAATAATTATAGATGCAAAATTTGTGACAGTAAAGCATATAAGTAACTCAAATATTATAGAGAAACTACACTACAAGTTGCATTTAAACATCCAGATCTCCCTTAAATAAAGTATGGCAGGTAGATGCACAATCCCAAATTTTGTCCATGCCCCCTCCATGCAGAACTGAGACCTTGGCCCTAATCCATTGCCATTGCCATTAACAGTAATCTCTCATTTAATTTGACTGAAAAGAACACAAGGTGATGGAATCCCTGACTTAGAAGCCTCAGTTTGGCATTATCACAAATACTTCCTACCCATGTTTAGGCAGGATGAATCTGGGCCTCTGAGTATGACTTGAGACCCAGCAGCTTGGGAGCAAGGTAAACTCATGCATGGAAGGAAATTTGCAACCTCATAGATAGTGTTCCTCCTCAGGCCCCAATTCACACCATAAACCTTTACTTCAGTGTGTTCTGTTATAAGGGCAAAGCATCATAGTAATTTCCCTCTTCACCATTCTTTTAGAAACATTGTCTTCAGCCATGCCTTATTCCTTCTGCAGTTCTCTCCACCTTTGCTCTTTGCTGGCTCAGTAAAACATTCATAATGTATGTCACTTGCCCTCCCATCACCTGACTTTTTGAACTATAACATCTTCAGCTCCTCTTTCTCCAGCTCTCTCCAAACAGTAATTGTTGTTTGAATGTCTCGATGTTTTGTCAATAATGCACCTGAAAAAATATTATTTCCTCACTATAAAATCCTATGGATAGCAGTATCAGCTCATTCCCGTCTTCTTTCATTTCATCCTGTTTGCTTACACACCATTGACAAAACACCTGCCAACATCTCCTAACACTGCTGCAATTGCTAAGACTCCAAATATCCAGGCTCTATCATATACTCGACTCACGATTCACAGCCTAATTTGAACATCTTGCGCACAGCATCGGGACTTTGTATCCCGTCCATTCCCCATAGGTATAGCTCCTCTCCTTCTCCCTTCTCTCCTGCTTCAGTGTCAATTCTGACAGCATTTCTTCCTAATTGTCTTCTCTGGATTCTCTTTTCAGTTTTGTCTGCAGCCTTCCTTCTATGAAACTCTTTATATCTGAACTCTGTTTGCCTCCCTGTCTTTCTATCAAAGCATTCATAGCATGCTTATCATCTCAGAGGTCAGGTTTCTGCTCTCTGGCTTTACTACCGTTCACTTCATTGATTCTTCCAGGATATTCCTTGTATGTCAGATCGCACAAGAGGAGACAGGAAGGTCAGCCACATTTGCATCTCTTTTAAAGGCCCATGGGCAAATATCTTAGTA
Source organism: Nipponia nippon (assembly GCF_047370975.1). Classification (NCBI taxonomy): domain Eukaryota; kingdom Metazoa; phylum Chordata; class Aves; order Pelecaniformes; family Threskiornithidae; genus Nipponia; species Nipponia nippon. The sequence goes on along the minus strand of NW_028262352.1, from coordinate 5,343,796 downwards.
TTACTGTAATTGTTCATGAGATTGGGATCTTACAACATAGATCTCTAAATCATCATGAACCCACTTACAAAGCAGTTAGCTTTCATTTTACTGTCTGATAAGATATTAAGTTCAATTTCTGATTTTTTTTTTTTTTTTTAGGAAAAGATCATTATAAGTAAAGTGATACATAACTTTACTGGACTAAATAAAATGCTAATTTGCCATATTCATCTGAATGTAAAATATACCAGAATACTTTTATTGTGGGATGTCCCAAAAATATCTGACAATAAAGTTCAACTTTGAATGAACTTAAGTAATCCAATAAGTCTAGAAGATAGATACAGAAGATGAGGAAAACTGAGAGAGAGGAAAGAAGCAAATGGAGTAAGTTGTTTTTGCAGGACTGATTTGACTTTAGTGTAATGCCCCAAAGACAGCTGTAGGACAACAGTACAGTTAAATGAACAGATGTGTGCACCAACCATATGTCCATAAACTAAGAGGTAGCCTTTTTATATGCATGTCTGCTAAAGGAATACGAATAGAAAATAACATATTTCCAGTCCAGGAAAGGGTAGAATATTCAACCCATACAGAATGGCTGGTCTTTAACTCTCCCTCTTTATTAGTGTAGTAATAGAAATGGAAAAGTTCAATTTATCATCAGCAGTAAGATTACCAGTCTGCTGTGGTTTTTACAAGCTTAAGTGATATGCTATTATTGGTAACTTTTTGTTAAGTTATTGTAAGTGTATGTAAGTGGTCTTACAATTTTACCTCATTATCCATATGATCCTTTAAGAGAAAATACAGGAGATTTGATAAAAGAAATGCCTATTAAATAAACACAATATCATTCTGTCCTATTTAAATAAATAATAAACCCACTACCTTTTTAGAAAAAGTCCAAATGTATATCTGTCAACCTCTAACCACACTGAAACTGCAAATACAAATGGTATGAATCATGATACGGAAACGGAAGATGGATGTTACCTTCTGTGTGTTGTGATATTATCACCCTTCTATAAGATTGATAGACCCATCTAATGAGAAACATTGTTTAAAGGAGAGACAATACTATAAAAAAAACCCAGTTTCTCAAAGTTTCCCCACTTCAGAACTGTTCTTTGGGAAAAATAATATGCAGTCATTCATACCCATAACGTGATAGAACTCTAGAAACATTTGGATAGCATGAATATCCTGTGAAGGGTGATCACTCAATTTACCACGTAGATATATGAGAAGCAGAACATGTTAGCGCCGTGAACCTTTTCCTAGTGAAACTAACACCAACAATAGGCATTCTTCTGTCATCAGCTTGCAAATCTTTGAATAGGAATAAAATCTCCAAGCACATGATAATAGGTAGATACTTCCTAAGTAGTAAGAAGCTTCAAGCCACATTAAGCATGGCAATCTCTAGGTAAGACCTTTTCAACATAGTCCATGTGTGTCTGCAGAGGCTCTAGGTAATAAGGTAATATTCATCTCATTAGCAATCCAAATGCAATGTATCTAGTTTGAGTTACTAGTCTAGGCTGCCTACAAAGGTACCTCCAAAGGGCAATTTCTTCCATCCCAAAATAGTCACTAAAATGACTGCCTCTTCCTCTTTCTCTCCCTCAGGAGGCTAGCCAACTAACGCATACTAAACATCTAACTTTTTAAAATAAAAGTTAGGTGATATTAATTCCAACCATTGTATGAAGTCTGTCAAGTGTCACTCTAAGTATAAGGAAAATTATAAACAAGTAGAGTGAATGTTAGAATCAGTAAGCTAAAGCTCTTCATTTGCTTGGTGTCTGGCATAAATTGACATCACTCCACTGAAGTTCCTGCAAAAGGCTTGGCCTCCAAAATGACAGTGGATTTTATATTAAAACTGTCCAAAAATGTACCCTTCCTGTATGTCTCGCCTCTGATGGTTACAGCAGAATCCCTTACCAAGAGACATTCTGTTCATTCTGTTGGGTCTGATTGATTCACTGTTCACTTAAACCACTGTGAATAAGACAATGAACGACACTGAAATTATTATAGATACATCAAGATTAATGAAAAAAGAACCAGAAGCATCGGAGGAATCAGATCTAACTCAAGCTAAGGACTCATTTTTGTTTATGCTACAGAATTTCCCCCGCTAGTTTCACCAACTTTGTTTCTCATTCTCTTTTTATATTGTGAGCCTCTTTTTCTAGCAAAATTAAGCTTATTAGCCTAATTATGGTGAGCATTGTGTGTGTGTGCGCGCGCATGTGTGCACGTGTGTGTGCATGCACATGCTTATGCATCTGTGTATTTCTCTCTCACTGACTCTGGCCATCCTTCAAAGCTTTTGAAGCTGTTACTCAGTTTAATTAACCAATATGACAGAGGGAAGTCATTCTCAGACATGTTAAGTTTCTATGATGAGCTAAGTTTCTAAGTTTTCTATGAAAACAGATAGCCAGAATGAGAAAATAGCTCCTACCAGTGTCCCTGGAAAGGGTGTGTCATGAGTCTGTATCTTATTAGACACTAGGGAATCTAACCACAAAATACTGCTCTGTGAGAAAGTGTATTTCAGTAGCTTCACTGTTCGTAGACCTACTAGGAATAAAGTCTACCACCCACTGTTAAATTTCTCTTGAACTGCTGTGGAAATGCCTAAGTGGCTACAGATGCACAATCTCATTTTAGGATTAATACACTGCAGAGTAACCTCACTGTCATCCAGAGAAGCCAGCTAGGTAGAGGATCAGACTGTCCACTCAGACAGGTCTTCCTGAGCCAGCATCCATACCAGCAACAGCAGACTGCAAGCTCAGAGCATAGACTGCATAAATGCCTTTTCTAGCACAGACTGGACTCTCCTGTGGGCAAGGAAGATATCATTCTCTGTATGAAATAAATCTGTTGCCCTATATAGAAAGGTTAGATAATAACAGCGATGATAATGCCAGTTCCTGTTTTGAAATTAATTCAGATCACCAGATGCACACAGTACAACCCTGCTAGATTTGAAACCAGTTCTGTGCAACCCAATCACCTTGGAGTTCAAGCACCCTTTTCTTTTAAATGCACAGGAACAAACTGCAAGCCAAGGAGCAAAAGAATAACTTATACTGCATTTGCTTCATGCTTCCTAGCTCAGGGAAACCAAGTGGCACATGAAGATGAACAGCAGGGAGAAGCGGAGGTGTTAGGAGATATCTGGCTATTCTCCACCCCAGTAACTTTGTAATGACACAACTTTTGCCAGTGGCATTTCTATGAGAAGGGATAAAAACTCATAAAACAACAAAAAAAGAAAGAGCACCACCTTGGTCTGACTAATATTCCCTTTCCTACTCGTTTTATATTACACAACCAAGTGTGCTAACACTAAAACACCACATTGTCCATGCAGAAGTATGAGTTAGAACAGCTGTAGCCACAGCATAAGTGGCCTTGAACTTGCTGAATTTTTCCAGTGTATCACAATTACAGAAACACCTGTGCCAAACAGCTTTCTTCTGATCCTCTATAAAAGTTCACAAAACCTTCAAACTTTCTTATTTCATACAGGTCTGCACTGCCTTGAAGGAAGCTCCATATGTCTCAATATGGGATACTGCAGAATTGTTCCTTTTCATGACTCAAAAATTAAAATAAAGAGTATGTGCAGGTGCAGTAGTAGAAATGTGATTCTGTTGCTTGACAATAAAGCATAAGACACAAACACAACAATATTCACCTTCTTGATAAATCCTTTTGATGCACAAAATTACTCTCAAAAAAAAAATTAAAAGCACAAATATTGTGACAACAAATATTATCCATGCTATACTACTTGGGAAACTCTGTATTCTAGATTTCTGCAGATACAACTATTCCACAAGTACACGTTAGCTATTGTTTTGTTACACACCATTCTGGGGAGAAAGATTGTTAAATCATATGTGTATGTCATGGCAAAAGCCTCAGGACTGAATACATTTGGCTTGGTTGTTATTTTACAAACAAGATGCTATGGTTGCATTAGCCTTAGGAATTGCTGGCTAGACTCTATTAAATTATTTACATTTAAAACTACCTGAAGTGTCTGTTTAAAAAGGGTCAGAAGAAAGCCACCCTTAGCAGTCACCACAGAAAGTGTGGCTGACTACCCTTCAGAAAAGAGAAAGGGAAGCAGCAGAAGTCAGTTACCAAGCCTAAGTGTTCAGTTCATGCAGAATTGCAGCCTGTAGATAAGTTTGTCTTATGAAAGATGAGGACTATGTAGTAATTACACAACCTCCCAAGTCTTGGCTCTCTACAGGCATTCCCAGCTATTGGAAACTTCTCCATGTCCAAAAATTCATCAAAGAAAAGTTTTAATAATATATTCATCAAAAAGGCCCAATTTTTGCAGTCTTACAGAGGGGAAGCCTTCCACCATCCCCATTTACATAGCCCCATAGCCCACTGTGAAAAGCATGAGCAGATAATAAATAATATTACTACACTAATTCAGGAAGTGATGTACAATGGCAAGCATAATTTGAACCACTTCTGCACTGCTTATACACTCAAGAAAAACAGCTAGATGTCATTGTGTACAGCTCAGGGGAAACATCTGTTCCAACTGCCTTGGTCAGCAAGTAATAAGGAATAATACTGAAAATATCTGAATGCTGTTATGCAAATCAGTGGTATGCCCTCATGTTGAATATTATGTTCTGTTCTGATTACTCCACCTAAGCAAGGACAAGCAATTGTCTATTTTTTCTTCACTGTGAGGGTGGTGAGGCACTGGCACAGGTTGCCCAGAGAAGCTGTGGATGCCCCATCCCTGGAAGTGTTCAAGGCCAGGTTGGATGGGGCTTTGAGCAACCTGCTCTGGTGAAAGGTGTCTCTGCCCATGGCAGGGGGGTTGGAACCAGGTGATCTTTAAGGTCCCTTCCAACCTAAACCATTCTGTGATGCTATGATTCTATGATTTAATGGAAATAGAAAGTGACTGGAGACAACTGATAAGCATGTTACAGCCATGAGAAGGATTCCATAGTCTTAAAATGTTAGGACTATTTAGCTTGGAAATAAATAAAACCAGCAGCCACAGTGCAAGCATACACCATAAAATAAAATTGTATGAAGGACATAAATTGAATACTCCTATTTTGCTTGCATTTTCTGCCACTTTTATTACCCTTCATCTGTCTGGTCTATTTAGATGTTAAGATATTAGAATTAGGAATTGTCTATTACTCTAAATTTGAACCATGGCTACCACAATGAGGCCCACAGATGGTCACTAGGCAATCCCATAACAAACATGCATAATCTTATTTACTCTTTGTCCTCATAAAACAACAAGGAGACAATTAAATTTAAAAGGCAACCCATTTTGAATATTAAAAAGGAAACACTCCTTTAACATAGCCCCAAGTGCAGCATTTCAGTGGCTTATGCACCCCTGGAAATCATCCTCTGCTCACCCAGGAGGACAACAGATCCAGGAGCAAGCTGCCCTCCCACAGGTGTGTCACTCAACCCTGCTGCAGCCCAGCCTCCTGCCACCTTCAGACATAGCCCTGACATGAACACAAGCTGGCAAGGAGGACAGCACGCTTTTCTGTCTTTGAAAAGGACCTTTTTTACTCGCCACTGGAGAGCTTGGGACACTACAAGGGACTGCTGGTGCAGAAAGTGGGGCTGAAGTTCCCCTGCTCCCTCCCTCTGTCACTGTCACCCTCCCTTGGCACACAGGCACCCTGTGCAGCTCACTGTGACAAAAAAGCACCACTGAAGCACGGAGCTCCAAATGTTTCCAACTAATACTCCAAACATTTTGTGCCGTACATCATATATTTCTCCACACTCCTTTCTGGAGAATTCAATACTGGAAATGATCAGAGATAAGAATCTAAATGGCTGTGGTCCCAAATTATATGTTTCTAATTCACATTTCCATCAAAATAGGAGTTATTTTTAGTAGTGATGAAAAGACCTGCTTTACTTAAGTGTTAAACTCATTGCTACAAGATAAAAGCCCAGGCAAAGAATTTAGCAGGATTCAAAAGGCTTAGACTCTATGACAGGTCAAAACTGCTGCAGTTACATAAGGCAGACAGACTCCCTTTTTTTAAGAGCAAGAGCATAGATGCACATTTCAGACACAGAGCTGACCACTAACTTATTACCACAATGAAGAATTTCCCTGTGGTCACATTATTCCATATTTGTCTGCCCTGGGGTTTCTTGGACCTTTTCAGAGGCTTCTGGTGGAGTTGATCTCTGTCAGAGATAGTCTACTGCACTGAAGCACCAGCCCACTCAGTATCGCCATTTCTGTGTCCCAGATAAAGAACTGAAATTTATTTCTTTTCTTTTACCTTTTATCTTTGTGTGTGTGTGAGAGAGAGAGGAACAAATAAAAGAGAGAAAAAAAAAAAACGCTTTCTTTTATGTTTTTACATTTTGAAACAGATCTATTATAAGCAAAACATCTGAGATGGGAATCTTAATGGTGGTAGAGATCAAAAATAATCTTCCAGCCGTAGTATTTATGGTTCCAGTTTTAGTTTCAGTAGATAGATAGGAAATTTGTTCCAGCATCATAAGCTTACTTCCATTTATTGTCTATTGCAAGCACTGGCACATACTTTTAGTGTGAATATTGTGGATACAGTCTGTGAATACATGTTGCCACTAGTTCCCTTGCAGCCATGGAAACACCTGCCTCCAAGCTAATTTATAATCTGCACCTATGGCCATGGGCCACTTAAAGTTTATTGAAAAAGGTCTTGACAAACCATATAGGAAAGACTCTGTTCTTTCTCTTCCTGTTCCACATGACATAAGTTTGGCATTAACAAGTCACATTTTTATATCCAACTTTATAAATTGTTAATAATATGTAAAGATATTTGATATGTAAGATCACGGGTCAAATATTTCTCACTCTACTCATGTGAGTAGTCCCACAAACTTTATATAACTAGTCTGAGGAAGACAGTCATGCTTTACCTTCTCTGTAAAATTATTCTGCAGCATTATGAGGCAGCTCTCAGCATTGCTTACAGTATTCTCATTAACTCTGAAGCACAACATATATCCTACTCTTGAGCTCTTCAGACTAAATCCTGTAAGACGAAGGAGAGTTGTTCGCATATAAAAAGAAATCTGATAATACAATAGGATGCCCTGGTTCTTCTCACATATGATTATATAGTAAAATATCACATCCCCTTTATGTTTTCTGGGTTTAATGTATTCCATGTCATTCTACCTAGAAATTATTATGAAAATCCATTCAACCACTATTTCCTTAACAATGTTTTTTTCTTTTGTTTATAAATGACTGTGGAAAACAGGTCTGTAAATGAGTCATTGCTTTTGACTCTAGTGTATCCAGCTGGCATACTGTATCTTGGCCCTGAACTAGACCTAGGTGGTTTGGTTTTGTATAATTATCATGTAAGTAATCAGGAAGTGGAATCTCCTGGGATGTTTATAAGTATCATGAAGAGTCATTATTAAAAGTACCAGGAACAATCCTGTAGAAGATATGTCACATGTTCTGAAAAGCAGAGGAGAAGTTCAGGTTGTAGTAGTTTTTCTCCACTAACTTGCATAGGAAAGAAAAGCACTCAATAAACTACAGAGCAACATAAACTACTCATTCCGATTCAAATCTGGATCCAAGCTGGAAGCACCTTGGGTTTAGCATTTAGCACTGAGCCCATTTCAACACAGAACAAACAGCAGAAAGTTTCCACAGCATTTGCAGTTTTATTGGAAATCAGCAGATGGTGCTTCCACAAGGCCCTTTACAAGTTCTGCTTAATGAAATATATAGGTGGCTAGGTCATGCTGAAATGTTAATTTTAACTGTCATGCCTGGCTGTGTATTGCACCTGTAAGGTCTGTTCATTGACCAAGTTTCTTGCATTTTTTAAATTGCTGACCTACCCATAAAATGGGTGAATTATGTCAGAAGCTTCACTGTTATGCCTCTACGGATTACATAGTAGGTACTCAGAGCCTGTCATTCTACATCCCCTGAAGCTTGAACCAGTGATAAGAACAAACTGCATAGCTACTTTGCAAGGTTTCCTTGAAATCTAAAAATACTGACTTAAGTTAGACTGTGGAACAAAGCCCTGTGCAATCCTAGAATAAGTATCCCACCCAAAGAGGAAAAAGAGCTGTGGGGATCAAACAGTAGGCTTGGGGCAGATAACAACTGGCACTAGCACTGATGTGTTTAGGGGTAAAAGTATCAAAAGCAGAGGCGCAGCTGCTTGCACAGCCACCATCTATCTTGATTTTAGGGCCAGCAAGGGAAGTTACTCCATGCCTCCACTTATTTGGCTTGTACCCTCACCTACACAGATACCTGTCCTTCTCCCCTTCCCTTCTGCCTCACAGTTGGCAAATAGCAGAGGGAAACAGTCACGAGGCAGAAGCCTTTTGTGCCCTCTTTCAACATGTGCCACCAGAACTGTTAGGATGAGACAGAAGAGATCATATGCTGTCGAGGGACAATATGTTCCTCCCCTCCCTAGAGGCAGGCTCCCTTTCCACCTCCAGTGCAGCACATGGGTGGGTCCTCCCTCATCTGGGTCATCAGACAGACAATCCGAGCACTGGTGACTGCATTATCCCTGCAGCTACCTGGTGCACATTCTGCATTCTGTATTTGACAGCAGAGCTTCAAAATAGGCCAGGACCAAATATTTCATTCATAATTGCACTCATATTACAACATGCAGATATATTATCATTACCATAAATTTACAGTGACCTAGGACAAAACAAATGAAATTAGTTTCTCAGAATGACACAAGAAAGACCAGTAGGGATTTTTCAACTGCTATGTTCTATTTTGACCCCAAATCCATCTTTCTCCTTTGCAAATTAACCTTACCAGTGCAATGTCAGTCCATTTATATCCAATACCTTATTCCATAGCAGTGGATTCCTGAAGGTATTCTTGCAAAATGCTTAACAGCCTAAGGCCTGGGAGAAATAAAAACTGTTTCTTTGGTTCCCAGCTATTTCTGATGGGATGAATAATCCCTTTAAATCTAACAGCAGCTAATATACCCAGTCAGTGGTAACAATTATTTCCTGAAAGCAACTGATCTGTGTACCTCAAATTCCGTCTTTCCTTAGAGATACCTGGGGAAAGGAAGCCACTCCAGGAACAAAATAAGATGTCATCATAGTTTGAAAAGGTCATCCGGTGAAATTTGTGGAGAAGGGAGTCAAAGAAGTAGCTACCGACAATTTGAATTTAAAAGGAATCAGTTTCATGATCCTGAAGATGTCCCTCCAGCCATCTCTCAAAAAAACCTAGAGTTTCCATTTTCCTTTCACCTTGGGATCTCTGCAGCTGATTTTTATTTACTTACTTTACAAGGAATTCAGATTAATACAAGTTTGCTATTTTCTGTTTTCTCCACAAAAGGAGAATGGCCACCAAAACTCAGAAACCATCAGCAAAACAGGTGAGGCTTCATGAGGGAATCTAGAGCAACCACCTGTAATCCTTGATGTGACATGAATTAATTGCGCAGAGACAGGACATCCGAGAGGGCGGCACACCTCGTAGACCTTAGACCATGGGGTTCCCATGGACTTGGTGGGAATGCTCCTCAAGGAACACAGCAGAAATGCCCCTCTGGACAGCTGCATGCTAAACATCTGTCTTTCATTATGGCCTTTCAGAGCATCAGAGCTCGAGTGCGATCAGAGTGGTCTCAGGGGGAGCATCCCTCGTGGCACATTGTTTGAAAGACACTGGAGACATTTCCCACATGCAACTGAAATCCCATCCTGTTCCACTAGAGGGTTATGCCTAAAGGATAAGCCTAAGCAGTGGCAGTAACAGGCAGGCCAGCGTGCTCTGCCTCAGTGTAGTGCTAATTTTCACTTTTCAAATACAGGAGTACAGCTTCTACTTTACACCACTAGTTTTTCTTGCAGGAACAATTTATGAAACATAAAAAACCCTAAATGTTGTCCTTTTCCCCAGCTGGTGTCTCTGAGCCTTCAAAGCTCCCCTTACAAATCTTTCTCAGTCTGATTTTGCTGAAAACTTATCTGATTATAAACAAGAAAACTTATCTGATTATAAGACATTAAGACAAAATAAAATGCTAAATGATATGTAAGCTCTGCCATACAAAAGAACTACTTTTTTAATGATAAAGCATGTTTACAGCATAAAAATGGAATTTTTGCAGAGGAGTTTGTCTGAAATAACAGGCCATGCATAATAACCATGTAACTGAGAAAGTGATGGATCCTGGTCTAATAACAGGCACCACCTCTACCTGTATATCTTGTCTGAACAGGAATGCTCAAAAACGAGAGATCAGATTTGAAGATAATCTTAATTCTGCCCCTAAAAGGACATTGCTGTAATTGAATCACAAACATCCTATCACTTTAAGCAAAATATTAAAATATTAAAGAAAAAAAGTTAATTGCAAATAAACCCCTACTATCTACCTTCTACATCCAGACATACTTTTATCTGTGACCATTCATCTTTGTGTCAAGTTGTTACGTTTCTAACTTGGGGCTGGAACTTGTCCAGGATTTGACCTCCCTTTTCGGTGAAAAGAATATGATTTTATTTCTGAGAAGCTCAAAGTACATTTTGGAGTTTTTCTCTTTTTTTAACTAAGATTAATAAAATCAACACCCTCATATTGCAACCTTATTAGAATATCCTAGAAAATGACAAAAATTGCCTGCATCTGTTCTGCTGCAGGATAACAATGATGAGCATGTGCTAACAAAGTTTTTAGGAGGCTTAAAGAAGATCTTAAAAATTATGTACATTTTAAACAAGGCAGGGTAAAAATACTACTTCTATTTCATTTTTAAGTGGTTCCAGACATTGCAAGTTACACTGTTGGTATGCTGTTATTCTCCTCAAAAGAGTCAGTTACTTCACTTGCAGTATTGAATTTTGGAATATTGTGGTGGGAGCCAAATAACACAGTCTGATGCTCAAATGTCTCTCTTACTGTCTAGATTTGTTATGCCTTCATCTTTGATATACTTCAGAATTAATTCTTTTAAGGATTTGTGTTTTACTAGTAGCAGGTTACCAAAGCATGCTTCAACATTTTGTGGATAAAGCATTCACTTGGCTGTAAATACACTTTCTTTCCACCAAATGGATGTCAAATCAGTTTTGACTTAGGTCTTCTCAGGAATGCTTTCCTTTATTCTGTTTTCCTTTGTTTTATCAATAGGTGAGCAAGTTACACAGACATCAAAGACATCTAAGAACAGAGCTAATGGAATTCATCCTTACTCCTCAAAAGGTCTCTCTTATTTTATGAATTCTTTGTAGATATAAGTCAGTTTGGAGTAGTTAACATTATTTTAAATCAATATATTTTCAAATTTTAAAGTTCTTCCTCAAAACCTCCTTTACTATCTGTTTACTGCTAAGATCCCTTTTTAATATTTTTTCTTTTTTTTTTTCTCTGCCAAAACACTATGAATACCAATGGAAAGCTAATAGCACAAGTTTTGATTCTCTAATTTACAGTCCTCTCTAGAGGTTCTAATTATTCCATTATTTACCCCTACACTTTCTTTTCCCTTCCCTCTCCCCTGCCCCTCCACCAAAAGCTCTTGAGTTTCTTTAAATTAATATGAAGAAAAGTGTCTTTCTGTGACAATCATATTTCCATAAAGTAGGCCACTTTTGCTATTCTGCCTTCAAATCTTTCAAGACCAGCACGGCCCCATACCTTGCAGGCCTAAATTTCCTAGTTGGAAATTCTAGTGTTTCTATCAAGGACATATTTGATGTTCTTCTTAAAATGCTAGCTACTGGAATCCAGACCACATATAAGAATCTCAGCTTTCATTTAAAAAAAAAAATATTTGCAAAATGTCATTGTTCTGCAGAAAGACCTGAAAATGTGATTGCCATCTCAGAAACCAGAAAGTAGGAAAGAAAAAGAACTCAATTAAAAACTACTTATTTAAGCTCACTTGTTTGAGTCAAACCTCATGATACACATACATTCAGGACACTTGACCTTGGCAATACTGTAGTTCACTGAGGCAAGCAGCCATTAAAAGCAAAGGCTTATGAGAATCTCTGGTGAGAGGAGTGAGACCTAAGGCACCCTCTAGTTAACCATTACTGCCGCATCACTATAGAGAAACAGGGGCCTGCCAAGACTCTCAGATTTGCTGGTTTTGCTCATACATAGTGGACAGCACTATTACAGCATTCAGTTTAGGAGTTTGAATGATATAACGGATGAATTTTGGACTATACTGTGTCTTTTCCCATTTGCAGAGATGGCCTCCTTTATACACAAAGCTGTCTTACCACAGCTGGAAAGGAGACTACACAACCTTCTCACCATCACCACCACAGAATTTCATCTTCCTTTTGAATCCTATGAAGGATTCTCAAAAAGTTCAATGAGCTCAGCAGGATATGGCCAATGAGTGTGATGAGGGACTAGAAACAGATCAAGTTTAGACTTGGAAACAGGGACTTTCAGGTTTGTGCAATTAAGGTGGAACTACGAGGCTAGAAATAAGGAATACGTGAACCCTGGGCCACACCACTGTTACCTTCTACTTCCTGTAATGGAAGAAAGTGGCACAAACTTGACGAGTGAACATCAGATAATTCTTTTGGGTCTGCAAGGTTATTTAAGTGCCTGCATGCGAGCCTTTAGAAGTGATTCAATAGTAAATGTAATAGATACAGATAAAAGACAGCCACCTAATACAGACCAAATCCTGAATGTCAGGATTTTATGATGCATTCATGAAACAATTTTTCTTTTAATAATCAACTTTTCTTTATCATTTCATATTTTAAAGCATGGGGCCAATCCAAGGCTTTTTGCATGTGTAAATGAGAGAAAGTAACACAGCAGCAAGAAAGGATGGCCAGTGGAGGCAGATTTAGTTGGGATTTGGGGTTTCTCCCTGCTATTCCACAGCCTATTCCATATGCCTTTAGGCACATCACTTTGTCCTTGATTCAGTTCCTAAACAAAGAAATTTAACGCCATTTGTAACAATCTAGTATACCCAGGTTATTCATACAAGGCTAGCAGATGTGATGCCACATCTGTGCAAGACACTTCTGGAGCAGCAGCTGGAGTCACGATAGGATAGGCACATTGTGTGTGAAAATGGCTAAAGTCCTTTTCCTGCCTCTACCTCAGCCTCTCTCATCTGAGAATCAGATCTTCTCCATGCTTACCCTTCCTCTTCTCACAGAGGTCCTGTACAATGAAATTGTTAAGAATTAGCAGGTTCTCAGAGCTGGAGGCCCCACAGGTATCAGCCCCTCTCTGTTGGCCAGAGGAAACCAAGGACTTGGTTGATCCTTAGAAGAGGTGAGGGCTAGGACAGAGACAAGGCAGAAGCTCAAACCCATGCGTTCTAGACTGTCCTGCAAACCCGTGAGTGAACTGGCTGCCCTGTGCACAGAAGACACACTATCTACTCTTTTTCCAGACATCCAGGGAGGAAGGGAACTTACTGCACCCTAAGGACTGGCTGTCTGGATATCAGTCCTCCTATTCAGGACTTCTGGCTCCTCAAGTCACCTCTTGATCAAGTGTAGAAGAAAGCATATGTGAACTAACCAAGTTAGTGGACAGAACAGAAGCCACAAGGCTCCTCCTAAACCCCCTTCTTGGGAGAGTATTAGGAGGACATAAGCCAGTTTTTGTGCTACTGGAGGGAGACAACAACAGCACATGCTGTGAAGCCAACAAACTCTCAGCAGTCCATGCATGGCCTCTACTTCAAAAAAATGTATGCAGTAGGTCCCAAAAGAAAGCATAAATAACCCTGGGATCTTCTTTCTTTCCATACTATTAGCTAATATTTGTAGTCATATTTATTCCAAAAAAGCCTGACTTCAAAATAAGACTTTAGAAGGTCTATAGATACCACTATTCTGCAGTACAGTAAAAGAAGTCTATGGACTTAGTTGCAGTTCCATTTACTTAATATAGCATAATACCTTTAATTTGTACTAAAAATTCATTTTGGAAATTAACTGTTGTTTATGTGATAGCAGAAATGTGCTTTTTAATGGACTGAAAAGAAAATTTTGATGACCTATGAAGACTGTCATATGTTGTCATACATCTGATGCTGTAGCAGATCTTGAAATAAAAATGTTTTAGCACTAAGTGCTTTTTATAAATATATTTCATTACAAAAGAAAAATTTGAAAGAATCAGGATAATAATCAGGATAATAAAACTCCTTTTCTGCTCATAAAAATAAAGAAGCTCGTCACAATTGGGAAAAAAGCTTTTCTTTGCTTCCATCATAGCTATGACCTTAACTTCTCTAAAATTCTTTGTCACAATTAGTCTGGTTTAGATCATTATTTTTGCTGGGGTCTCTGTCTAATTAATTTCTTTCCTCACATGCTATATATTCACCAATATGTGCAACACAGTACTAGAAGGTGACATTTGGAGTTTATCACATGTACTGTGTAGGATAATTTTGATAATGTTCCAGTAAGCTGCCACTGACTAAACAGCAGTCTAAAATCCATTTGGTTCCATAAATCTCTGAAAGTAAACCATTAAAACTGATTTGCTTCCTTGATGGGCAATAAAGTAAATACAAACCTCACAATAAGTAGTTAATGATCTGTCCCTAACAAGGCTGTAACTTTGACGTACTCAAGCACCTACTCTCTCAGTCTAGAAACAAGATCCAGTATGTCACCAGATACATGCACTGAGCTGGAAATTTTTTGTTACCCTTTTTGCTATGCTATATTGAGCTTGTCACAGTTGGCTATGGGTATTACTCTTAACAGTGATTTTTATTCCATTTAAGCTCCAGGCCAGGATCTACAGTCAAATGAAGCCTTTTTTGGATTAGAAAATTACGTGACTCCACATATCCAATGATTCAGATATGCCCTCCGCATTAACTTTAATAGAATCAAACTAACAAGAAGAAAAATAAAGTAATAGCAAAAATTAATTGAATTTTCACAGTAGTTATTTACAAACTATGTCCATCCTCACTTTAATCTGGTTTTAGTCTCCAATCCTGTTCCAGCTGCAACTGATTGCCAACTGACATGTCTTTTGAAGTCTGCCACACAAAATGTTCCAGACCTTAAAAGTACAATAACCACACATAACCCCACCATTCCTAAAGCACCATGCTCCTCATCTATAATTTTAACTTAAAAATTTTAAGTTATATTACCAGGTGTGACATAGCTCCGTTTGGCAGAGTCGTGGAAGTAGAAAAGGCAATTTGCCAGTCAGGAAGCTGGGAAGAGCCATTCCACACTTAGCACATGACTTAAGACAGCCAAAGGTTAGCTTAATGTTGCCCAAGCTGAAATGGCCTTCCAGGGGCTGTTCTATCTGACAGCTTTGCTCTTTCCATGCTCCCTCCCACTACGCCACTTAAGCCTTTACAAGAAAATGGGTTGTCTAGAGCTGGTGGTGCTGCCTTTCCGGCATTTAGGCATTCCTTTAAAACAGTAGCATCCTAAATGGATGTTTTGAGCATGTTTGAGCAATAAATACATTTTCCCTTTTTTTTTTTTAAGTTTTCAAAATTTCATTTAGAATCAAGGTCAGAATTCCTGCTGCTATTGACAACATTGCAGTCCCAACATGAGGAGAGTCTTTTTTCTGCCCTAGAAATTCCATGGTCTGTGTGCATTTCTAGTTGTTTTCTGTTCTCTGAAATTATACAGAAAAGTATCTGATCAATATATCAGATCAGTAAAGCAATAGATCAGTATACTTTATCATTTTTCATTTAATGTCCTCAGTTAATGGTTTTAATGCTTTCCTTACAACTTTTTCCACTCCTATTTTCCACTGGAATTTTGTACTTTTGTCCAGGTTTTCAATAACCTGGAAAGCTTTTGTAACTTGTTTAGCAACCTGTTTTTATTCCACTCACGCATTAAACCTCGTCTTACCACATCACATCCTGTTTGCAATGGGTACTGAATAATAAGGCCTGCTGCACTTCCTCAGTGCTGGTTCATAGTATTGCCAACACAAGAGAAGAAAATGGGCCTGTGTGAACCTCGTGAGGTTCAATAAGGCCAAGTGCAAGGTCCTGCACCTGGGTTGGGGCAATCCCCAGTATCAGTACAGTCTGGGGGATGAAGGGATGGAGAGCAGCCCTGAGGAGAAGGACTTGGAGGTACTGATAGATGAAAAGCTGGACATGAGCTGGCAATGTGCTCTCGCAGCCCAGAAAGCCAACCGTATCCTCAGCTGCATCCAAAGAAGCGTGGCCAGCAGGGCGAGGGAGGGGATTCTGCCCCTCTGCTCTGCTCTGGTGAGACCCCACCTGGAGCCCTGCGTCCAGCTCTGGGGTCCTCAGCACAGGAAGGACATGGACCTGTTGGAGCAGGACCAGAGGAGGGCTACAAAAATGATCCGAGGGATGGGACACCTCTGCTATGAGGACAGGCTGAAAGAGCTGGGGGTGTTCAGCCTGGAGAAGAGAAGGCTGCAGGGAGACCTTATTGCAGCCTTTCAATACTTAAAGGGGGCCTACAAGAAAGATGGGTATAGTCTTTTTAGCAGGGCTTGCTGCAACAGGACAAGGGGTGATGGTTTTAAACTAAAGGAGGGGAGATTTAGACTAAACACAAGAAAAAAAATTTTCACGATGAGGTTGATGAGACGCTGGAACGGGTTGCCCAGAGAGGTGGTAGATGCCCCATCCCTGGAAACCTTCAAGGCCAGGCCGGATGGGGCTCTGAGCAACCTGATCTGGTTGAAGATGTCCCTGCCCGTTGCAGGGGGGATGGACTGGATGGGCTTTAAAGATCCCTTCCATCCCAAAGCATTCTATGGTTCTATGATTCTATGAAAATGTCTTTGGAGTGTCAAAGACAGCTTGTCAGGGAAAGTATCCACCAAACTGCAGAGTGATACACAATTCTGTTATTACTCCCGGAATCACCAATAAAAGGTAGGAAAGGAGTCAGTTTGACTCATACCACATACGTGTCAATTTTATCTGACCTAAAATGTGAAGGCCACCTGTCTACATGCCCTTTCTATGGTCTGAACAAAGCCACAAACACACAGAGTTGCTAAACCTCCATAGGCTACCAGAAACTTTCCATATTTAAGATCAGAGTATTCACAGTCACACTGTCCTCCTGTTCTTCCCGTGAACCACAATGAATCAGGCTAAATGTTGAGGGTGCCCTCCAGGCAGTCTGAGCATCTGTCATAGGGTGGATTATTAAAACTGCAAATTGCTCGCCTACAAGAGGACTGCTTGACCATGCTCAATTCCTTCCTTCCACTGAACCACAGGGAGAAGTTTCAAATAGCGTACCTGTTTCCAGCTGTCTTGGTCAAAGATGATGACAGATTTTCAGATGTGACTTGCCAAATATCTACTGATGATCAAACTTATATTCCCTTTGCATTTTTTTTCCAGTGGTATTTATTAGGTAAAATCCCTACCACCTCTTAATTCAATCCATTGTCCACTACCTGAAAACAAACATCAACTTTTAGGTCAACTTAAAGAAAAAAAATAACTGTTCAATGTACTTGTATTCATCTAGTAAGCACAGCACTTACCACTGGCATACAATATAAGTTCTATGTTTAACAGTTTCACTTATGTGTAGGAATAATTTCAGTGTAATAGCACACATATCCACTACCTCAAGAATATAATATTAGAATTAAGTTAATACATTTTGGAGCTTAGTTTTATCAGGAAATGGTTTGCTTGTTTTTCATTAGAAAGTCTTGGCCAAATCAAGAAAAGAACCTTTGTAAATGAAATTTTTATACTACTCTATGCTGAGAAACAGCACATGAAATTTCTACAGCAGAAAAGGCTGTTGAAGGCTTGAATTGCCCTATACTGAAAAAAAAAAAAAAAAGCAAGCTTATAAAATGGAACAATGTAGTGGTGCTCAGAAAAGTCCTTAAATCTGATATCTAAGATGTGAAAGAGGGGAACCTTTGTAAAAGTGCAGTTTTCCAGAAACAGGCCCTTCTTTTTGTGATAATCAGGACAATTAGGTGAGAGTAAAGGAGGCTCACAAGTTTTCTCTCCTACCAGAAGAGGACGTTCTACTTTTATTTGAGTACTTGCTCTGTGGGAGAAGCCAGTTGTATGAGAAACTACGTCGGATGATACATGCATCCAGGACCACAGGAGGGTGTTTGAGTCTTTTTCCCTCTCCCTTGAATGTTAGGTTGGGAAATGCCAGGATAGGCCTTCACATTTTCTCTTGCCCAAAATCCAGATCCCTTCCAAATAATCAGCTTTTGCTTGGAGTCCTATCCACATCCTCAAAAAACTTTATGCAGACATGTTCCTTATTCGAAGAGAGGGTCCTGAGGCGGTCCATTCTTGATACAGGCAACCGCTCCTCTGTTGAGAGGCAGCACATTGAGGGGAAAAGAGTAAAAGGAAATATATTATACTACTACAATGAATACTGACTTATCACAAAATAAATATTCCCCATATGTATGTGTATATATGTATGCATGCATGTTAATAGCACACGTCACACAAGGTTACACTTGAGGATTATTTTTCCTCCTGCTCAGTATTTTGCTGCAATTTTCCACAGAGACCAGCCACTTAATATTTTGGATTATGGAGCCTGTTGTAGCTACAGCTATATTAGAGATAAAACAAAGACACATTTTATGTACATTGAGAGCTAAATCTGAACTTTCTGAAAGTTTGAGATGTTAGTATATATGGGTTTTTTAAAAGGTTTTATTATTCCAAGATCAGGGCCAGCTGCAAAGACTGGATTCACATCCAAAAACATATATTAAAATGCATACACTTTTTGGTAGAAAGAAGTTTTAAAACCTCTCAGGCTGACAGCAACACTCTTTTTGTGTTCTGCCTAACAATTCAGTTACAGATTGACCCTATTGTTTTTTGGGTAATTTAAATGTGATTGTTGGCAAAGCAGAAAGGGGTAGGGGAGTTGTACAGGGAGGCACACATTGAAAAAGAAGAAAGCATTTTTGATTATACACTATATCCCTGACATGTTGTTACACACAAGCCCAATATTTAGCATTTAAAAAAGAAGAAAAAACCCCCAACAATAAAAGAAACAGCAGCTGTTTCTATGTGATGTCAGAGAACAGGTGTGATACAAATCTCCATACCAGCGCAATCATATTGATCTCCTGATGATACACACATGAAGCACATGTGCAAACGTTACCGACCCATCCAGCAACTCATTTCCAGGAATATGGCCTGAAAATGCCTCTCTATAATTGAAAACATTATCAGGATAAACACCATATTGGCCAATTATTAAAAAACACAAACAAACTGGGAGAAGAAAAAAAAAAAAAAGAAAGAAAAGATGAGCCTGCCCCCGCAGCACGTCCCGGTATCGTGGGTGGACGGTGCCTCCTTGCTCGGGAGCAGCTGGGACAGCCGCCTGTGCTCCCTGCGCTGCCGCCGGGCCCCCCTCCGGGCCACCCGCACTTGGGTGAGAAAGCAGCTCGGTCCCGGCGCTGCCCCCGAGGGGAGGCAAGCTGCTTCAGGAGGTGTGAGGCGGAGATGCGACACCGCACCCGGCCGTGGCCGGGAGCCCCGCGGGGCGAGTCAGAGGGGGACCCGGGAGAGGGGCGCCCGGGAGGGGGCGGCGAGGGCAGCCAGGTCTCCGACCCCCGCGCCTCGGCGGGATCCACGCCGTTTCCCACGCACCCCGCGACGAGCCGAGCCGAGCCGAGCCGAGCCGAGCCGAGCTGAGCTCTCTGCCTCCGGGGGGGGGAGGCGAGGGGACACTGGCCTCTCGAGGCACCTTGCGCCCAGGATCCGTCCCCTCCGGGAGGAGAGGCAGCTTTTGAAACCGGCCCTTTATTTGTGTTTTGCTATTAATTGTTAATGTCATCTGCCATTAGAGGGCACTAAGCAACCCTGCATTAAAGCTGCTCCGGCGAGCGAGGAGGGAGAGGCAGGGGGAAAGAGAGCACGACACCAATTTGGGAAAAGATTAAAAAGGATGTGGCGTCCAGGAGCTTCTGAAGTGCTCAAAATGCCCGGGCGCTGCTCAGGACGATGATCATAATAATAACAAAACAAAACAAATGCAGCGAGGTCAATCATTTACCAGTCTGCTTCTTAAAGCGTGTGACCGCAGGTGGTACTGAGGGACATTGTGATTCATGCCCACTTTCAAAGCAGGACCAGGGCCCGGTCTGAGGCACCCAAACAACTGTCTTCTAATATTAGCACGGCTGTATTTCTGGATCTATTATAGTCTGTGGGATCTTTTATTAAGAGATTAGCACTATCTCCTGCAGTTGGTGGAAAAAAATCTGTTATCACTGAGTTATTTGCAGTTGTGGGGAGGGGGCGGGCGGTGGGGGGAGCCGGAGGGCGGGAGCGGGGAGGAGGGGTGTGGGGAGGGCCGGGCGGAGGGCGCGGGCGGCCGCGGCGCACCGGCCCCTGACCCGGCACTGTCCGGGCATTCCTGTCTGCATACTTCGCAGTCTGTTGTGCTTTGGTGGCTCAGAAAAGCGAAAGAATCTAAATTAAAAAGGCAGCTTTTGAATAAACAATACCATTTTCCGTTAAGTAATCGTTTTGTATAAAAGGAAATATCGCCTACTCAGTTTCATTCAGCGGTGCCAAAAAATGTTATAAATGAGAGACCACCAACTTTTCTAAGGGGAGAATAATGCCAGACTGTGCTTAATAAACTAGTACTCTAGAAGTTCATTATCGATGTTGCAATCTTTTCTGATTCTGAAAGGAGACCGCCTACTTCGCCCCCATTCCCGTTTCGTCCTCCCGGGCTCCCAGTGAAAAGGCTGTCACTTGGGCACAGCCTTAGCTATTAAACTGTTATTTGGTTCTTGTTTGTTTGTTTGTTTGTTTGTTTGTGGTTGGTCGGTTGTTTTTGTTGTTTTTTTTTGGCCCGAGTCCCGCCGAGCGAGCTGTTTGCGCGCCAGCCGCCTCCCGCCCGTCGGAGGTGCGGGGAGTAGGATTTATTATTAGCAGCGACTTCGCGCGGGGATGGCAGCGCCGCTCCGCGCCCCGGCAGCCTCCGCACCTCCGCGCACCCGCCCGCGCCGTCGGGGGGACAGGGGCGCCCCTCGCGCGGCGGCGACCTCCGCGGATCGCCTGCCCCCGCGGCGTGGGCGCGGCCTGCCGCGCGCCTCCCAGCTTGCGCGGGCGCCGCCGGCTCCGCGGCCGCCGGGGCTTGCGCTGCCTCCCGCTGCTGCGCTAACAGCTCCGGCGTCTCCGCCGCGCAAGGCTGGCGTGGGGCTGCGCGGGTGCGCTCCGGTGCGCGCCTGTGTGTGCGTGCACCTAAAGCAGATAATTGGAGAGGGTTTCCAGAAGGTGGAAAATGTCACCTGATTCACACTGAACTTTTTAAATCTCCCCACCCCCGAGCAGACACACACACACATTAGGAGACCGCCCACCGCAGACAGCTAGGACCCCCGTATAGATTTAAAGAGAGACTGCATTCACAGCCTGACGTTCATTCAATAGAGCGATCATAAGCAGGCTGGCTAGTGCTCGCTCCCTCTCCCTACTCCCCCTCACGCTGTTTGTGTGTCTCTCTCACTCCCTGCTATACTGAGGATGTTAAATCAGAGAATCCACCCGGGCATGCTCTTACTCTTGATGTTTCTGTGCCACTTCATGGAAGATCACACAGTGCAGGGTAAGACCAGATTGTTTATTCGCAGATATATTTCTTTATTATTATTATTGTTTTCTGTCTTTTGGGCACGGTTTAGTTTGCTGCGGTGTTGAACGCCTCTCTCCAAGGTCCAACAGGACAGAAGTTAACTGTGGGCATGGGATCGCTTTGTACCGAGGTGCAGAGGTGTCATTTAGATCCCTTTTTGATCGGATCTTCGCACTGCTCTGCATAGGCACAGAGGACAGATGAGGATGTTTCTTGGTATTTATTGTTATTATGCAGCATGAATGAAGAGCAGCATCGCGAGGGAACTTTCCCATTCTCGGCTCCCGAATGAGTGCTCAAAGTTTGTTGGTAATTTAGCTCAGATTTTTATCTCGCCTGCCTGACGGAAGGAGAGGTGATGATGGGGAGCCCCACAATTACAGCTGACATTTTTAGAAACCAATAAGTGGTCATTTTCTGGACATTCCTTTAATATTGGGATTTCCTCCCCCCCTCCCTTTTTTTTTTTTTCGAATAAATATTACTGTGTTGTAAGCTCTCCTGCACTGAAGAGTATGCTTAAATAAGTTTTTTTTTCCCCATGAGAAAAAACCAAACTCGAACCTGCTATTGACAACTCTTAAGAGCCCTCTTTCGACACAAGGGAATATTGATTTTTAGTTTTGGGGCTTTTTTCCCTTATCTTGACCTTGTTCCAACCACAACCTGGATGTCTTACCATTGCTTGTTTTATCATTGTTTTTTTTCTCTTTTTTTTTCTTTTCTTCCCCCACCGAGTTAGAGCATAAGTTAAGCTAATGTAGGCAACTGTAAGACTTTTATTTTTTTATTTTTTTAAGGGCGTTGTTTGTTCAATGATTTTTTTTGGGGGGGGGGGGGATCTTCCCCCGCGCCCAGCGACATCTCGGCTGGCCGATCCCGACCCCGACCCCTCGCTGCGGTACGTCCCCATCGAGTAAGGAGGCAGGATCGAGCCCTGGCTGGATTAGCACCAGGATCAATTGGTATTGAGTTGCTGGAGAAGTCACATTGGTTATTCACGAGAGACTCATCCCAACCAAAACTCTCCAGCTAAAAAGGGGGGGTTTGCTTGGACTAATGTTCTTGGCTTGACTCCACAAATAACAGGGATACAAAAAAACCCCAAACAACCCCACTCTATCCGATTTAAGGACAGTGTACTTTCCTCTGAAATGCTTGCGGAAGAGATGGCGCCTATAACTTTTCCAGCTTGATCGATTTTTAAAACTCTGTAGGGACTTCCTACTCTATGTGCCCTTTTATTTTGTGTAATTTGCTCACTTTTTTTTTGAGCTCTGCTAACTTATATTAGTGAAGGAAAGACATTTGTTAATAGAAGCAGCAAAATGTGGAGATTTCGAAAGACTTCGCTAACAGCAAATGTTCCCAATTCGTGCAGATTGCAAAATGGGCTGGGACCGAAACTCTGTGCGGCACTAAAACAATGCTGCTGTGCAGCCGCGGTGAGGAGGAGAGGGCAGGGGGAGGAGGAAGGAATTTGCAAGCGCGATTTTCTTTTTTTCCTCTTTTAAATGCACATCCTTTTCAAGCCTCTGTCACGTGCCGGCAGTGCTCCTTCTGTTCTACATATGGAATAAATACCTCCGAAAACTGCCTCGTCCTGTTTTGATCGGGTCTTTTCTTTCTTTCTGGTTTTTGGGGTTTTTTTTGGTGTTTATTTTTGGTGTTTGGTTTTGAGTTTGTTTTTTTTTTTAAACTGCGCTCCCAAATGGGCCGGAGTAGCTGCGGGTTATGAAATGGGACAAATACAAGTAAACAGTCTAGTAAAAGTCATTGCAAGGCGCACGTGTTGTGTCTGGATTAGTGGTGACCGCCACTGATCCGGCTGGATGTCTCCTTCTGCCCCTGCGCCCCCCGCCCCCCCCCCCGCAGCTGGGAACTGCTGGCTCCGGCAGGCGCGGAACGGCCGCTGCCAGGTCCTCTACAAAACCGACCTCAGCAAGGAGGAGTGCTGCAAGACCGGCCGCCTGACAACTTCGTGGACGGAAGAGGACGTCAACGACAACACGCTTTTTAAGTGGATGATTTTTAATGGGGGAGCCCCAAACTGCATCCCGTGCAAAGGTGAGGGGGTGCTGGCGAGCTGTTTCTTGCTAAGGAGCGGTTCAGGCAGGGACTGGGCTGAGGGAGGAGGAGCGGGGAAGGAGCTGGAGGGGGGCAGCGCGGTCCTCCTGCTTCCTTCCTCGGTGGGGGTTTGAGGCGCGTCTCGTACCAGTCCCGGGATCAGTGAGGGGACCCCCATTTCTTCTCGGCCACCGTGCACATCGGAGGAAGGAGGGGAGCGACCTCCTCTCCCCCCTGCCCTCGCTGGCGGGGGGAATTTCCTTCGAGTGGTGTTTCCTGGAGGGGGGGAAGGTGTTTTCTCTTTATGCCCAGGGGTCACAGTGCAGTGTCTTTTTTTTTTTTCCTTTAAGCAGTTTTGACACCAGGTCTGTTCTGCACACTCGGTACTAAAGTGGTGCCTCTTTCCTTCCATCAGAAACGTGCGAGAACGTGGACTGTGAACCTGGGAAGAAATGTAAAATGAACAAGAAGAACAAACCTCGGTGTGTTTGTGCTCCGGATTGCTCTAATATCACTTGGAAGGGCCCCGTGTGTGGCTTAGATGGGAAAACCTACAGGAACGAGTGTGCCCTTCTCAAAGCCAGATGTAAAGAACAGCCTGAACTTGAAGTCCAGTATCAGGGCAAATGCAAAAGTAGGTTTGCAAATCTAATCCGATCTCCCTCAAATGCCAAAGAGTGTGTGTCTGAGTATAGGGAGGAGGAGCTGTTGGACGTACTTTCCCACAGGAACCAGAGCGATGTTCCAGATGCTGGGAGACTAACTAAACCATGCTCAACAAGCAAGGACGTAGCTGGATTGAGAGTTCCCCATAGTCTAGCAGCACTTGTGTCCCACCAGCTGCCCTGAGATGAGAAGGTTTTGTTCAGTGGCCCTTAAATGAGGAGAGCTGCTGAAGGCTTTTGTCTGATCATTTGTTTCATTGTGTCACCCTTTCACTCCTCACTGGGGCTCTGGGATCTCCTATTAATCATTGTGTGTTTCTGTCTTTATTTCAGAGACCTGTAGGGATGTTTTATGCCCAGGCAGCTCCACATGTGTGGTTGATCAAACTAATAACGCCTACTGCGTGACATGTAATCGAATTTGCCCAGAGTCTACCTCCCCTGAACAGTACCTCTGTGGGAATGACGGCATAACTTATGCCAGTGCCTGCCACCTGAGGAAAGCTACCTGCCTACTGGGCCGATCCATTGGATTAGCCTATGAAGGAAAATGCATCAGTAAGTATCTTGGTCAGAGGAGTAAGGGTGGGGGGAGCTTCCTGGATCAGCTGTTTCAGAATATTGTGTGTGGAATTGGATGGATGTAGTGAGCGTTGGGGAGGAGGAGAGACTTCCAGCAGCCTGGGTTTGTGCTCCCCTCCAGGAAAAGGAGAGCCAGGGTGAGCTTTGCCCCAGAAAAGATTGCAAAAGGGGTGAGGGAGTAGAGGGCCTGATCCTGCTTCTCTTGCAGTCGCTGTGGGTGCTGACATTAGTATCCATGGGGAAGTACCTGCCATTAAATAGATGATGACATGATTACAACATAACAAAGTCCCGATATTCAGTGGATCTAGATTCCTGGAAACAATTGTCTTCAAGTGGTCTTGGCAAAGCTTGCGTTAACTTAATTGGAAGCATCTGATCACTTTTTCCTCTTTAAAAATATTGCAGAGTTTGGAGACAGTTGGTGGGTGAAGATAGGAAAATAATCTCTGTGCATCCTGACATTTTGTATTGTGATTTCCAGAAATGAGTGATAGTGAAGCATGTTACAAGGAAGCACCTTCAGGGCAGCCTCTGCTCCCCAAAACTGCTGGGGGGATTCGGGGAAGTCCCAGGCTGCTTTTAGTTGGCATAGGTTGAGGTGAATTCCCTTTCTAATCTTGCAGGCAACTACTCTATGTGGGTTAGTTTAAAAATAATTGATTTAGAAATGCTGAATGTGTTGGCAAATTCTGCACTTACTGCTAGTTTGGGGAGCTGAATTTCCACTGACATCAAATGGAGCAGGAAGGTCATGTACAATTGGCAAATGTAATTCTGTATTCCCAGGGCCAAGCTCTGTTGGCACAGCTGTCTTTCCTCCCCCACATATAGACAGGCAAAGGTGTCCAAGGGACTACTTGCTTTAGTAAAATCAGCAAGTATCATCACATCTACTGCATCTGAGCTTTATCTATTCACAGTTCATGGGGGAAAGGGAGTTTGGGGTTGTTTGTTGCTTTTCTTTTTCCTTTGTCTTTTCACTTACCTCTAGTATCCTGTGTATATTTTTAGAAGCCAAATCCTGTGAAGACATTCAGTGCAGTGCTGGGAAGAAATGCTTGTGGGATTTTAAGGTTGGCAGAGGTCGGTGCGCCCTCTGCAATGAGCCATGCCCTGAAAGCAAGTCAGACGAGGCAGTCTGTGCCAGTGATAACACAACTTATCCAAGCGAGTGTGCCATGAAAGAGGCAGCCTGCACCATGGGTGTGCTTCTAGAAGTAAAGCACTCCGGATCTTGCAACTGTAAGTGAGATTTTTAACTCTGAAGGCAATCCCTAGGTAATGAAGACTTACACTTTTAAACACAAGAAAGCTTGATTTAGTGATTCGAGATATGGTACAGGTGCCATATAAGTATGTATCTATCACACACACACTTTGGTTACTGATAAAATGCAATAGATCTCCAACAACCAGCTGGCTTTCAAGTTGGAGTTTTGGGGCTATTCTGAGGACAAGTCATTTTGTCAGAAAGGGGTTGCCCTAGGAGTGTAATTCTAGTGATTTTTTTCCTAATTTGTCTGCTCTTGTGTGCTTTGCTGATTGCTTTATTAACACCTGGATAAACTCTAACTGTGTCCAAAAGAACAAGCTTAATGGTACCACATGGGCACCTGGTTTAGCACAGTTGCCTCTACTAACTCTGAATGAAGGACACACAGCAGTTAAACCTAGAACACAAGAGCGCTTTTTATTTGATTTCAGGAATCTGCCAATAAAACCTGAGCCATTGATTTTTCAGAACTTTCTGCAGTTATGACTTCATAGATTATGTATAAAAAACCTTATTGCATAACAGCAGATGCCAAAGAGCATCTCACTACAAGTTGCATAAAATACAACTATTATGGCTGTTCAGAGGGCTTTGAAAACATGCACTGAGCTGCTTCTGTGCTGTTGTTGTCCTTATTTAAACAACAGCTCCCCTGTATTCTCCCATCTAGCCATTAATGAAGACCCAGAGGAAGAAGAGGAAGATGAAGACCAGGACTACAGCTTTCCTATATCTTCCATTCTAGAGTGGTAAAACCTCCATCACTATTGGAACAGCCATTGGGCACAAAATCAATGTCCATACTGTAAATAAGTGTATGCTTATTTATTTTGGGGAGAAAAAAGTATACATATAGTTGAGTCTGGTAGACATTTATTTATACTGTGTCATGTTTTATAATTTATACATAAAATGTCTGGTTGACTGTATGCCTTGTTTTTTGAAGAAATTTATTCATTAGGGGAAGAGCAGTGTTATTTATTGTGAGGTCTCTTGCTTGTAAAGCTAAGCTCTTATTTTTTCTTGTAAACTATAAAAGTCCATTCCTTAGAGCTTACCCACATGATCTCATCTCTGTTTCACTTATGTTAACTCTTTTCCACTTTAACAAACTTGCATGTCAGTTTCTGTTATGTTTATTTATTGGATTTTCTGCTTGCTGGTTGTGTACATAAAAGATCCCTCCCTACATAAAAGATCCCTTGGGTTTTTGTTTACAAGGAATCTTGACTGACCAAAAGGCATTGTAACTGACTTAAATATACTTCCAGGGTGCAGTGAGGAGATCTTTAAGGAAACTTCTTCCACTTCACTTTACTTCTGATCACATCATGTACTGAAGTGATTTCTAATGTGCTGAGAATATATACTGTACTATACACATTCCGGACTCAAAGAAATCAGATTATGAAGGTTGTTAATAGCTACAGGGCTAACTGTAATAAGAATAAAGGGTTTATTTTATTTTTATTGTTTTATTTTTTTGTAACATGCATAAATGTTTTGTCAGTTTTTTCCTTTAAGATGGTCTCGCAGTACCACTTTCAAAGTTTTGTTTTCCCAATCAGTGTGTCACTAAAAGTTATATCAAAGCTTTATCAGTTCAAGTTTCTTGCTTTTCATAATACTTTTTTTCTGATGTAATTTTATATTTTCAAACATGGTGAGTTTAAATATAAATTCATTTAAATATATAGTTTTGTACTTTTCTACCATGTAAATGTGCAATGTATATAAAAGTTATAATGTGTATTTGTAAATAAATGATGAGTGAAAAAATAAAAAATGGAGTTTTCCCTAGAGGCAGTCCTCAGTTTTTGGTTCTAAAGGGTTCTGGCCCTCTGGTGCAGAGAAGACATACTGGTGGTTAGGGGAAAGGAGGCTTGTGCATGACATAGCAGCAAAACACACTGGTTAAGGCCAAAGCTTTCAGCTGACATTGATTCAAGAAACCCTTTTTTCAGACAGGAGCAATGTCTCCAGTTCATTGGTATTAATTAATTTTAAATCCAAGTACACTGATGGAGGAGAAGAGTTTTGGCATTTTTGTTTCCTTCTCCATCCTCTAAATAAAAAGTCTGTCATTTCTTGGACATACTTAATTTTCATATTTCTAGGAGGTTTTGAACATGCGTTTGAATTTTTGCTAAGCTTCAGATCCATGTTACTGGAGATGAAGTTGTATCACCATTTTAGACAACTGACAGAAAAAGCAAAACATGGCCTAGTTGCCTAAATGCATGATGTGTAACAATTAGCACAAAAGACCAAAAAAAACCCCAAACAAACCCCCAAATCATCAAAGAACACATTATCACTTGGAAATTATTTGCCCCCAAAAGGAAGGTTAATTCAGAAATTCTTTTTGATGAACCAATATTCAGACTGGACACACTTTTAAAAATGGATACTAATGCAGTGAATTGAGGAAAGGTAACAACCATAAGCACAGCAAGGACCAAAATGCTACCTGGGTTATGCTGCTCTCCCAAATAAGGCCCCATTTATCAAAATTTCTCTATCATACTGCATAAAAATTAAAAATATACCTAAGCACCTTATTCAATAGTGTTTAAGTACTTTGCTGAACTGAGGTTTGAGAGCAGAAGTTGACTTACCCATTTTGTTTAAATACAGATCATATTTAAAGGCTGCTCCTGCTATAAACTAATTTGTTATGGATTGTTTAGCATTATCCAAATCAAATATAATTTATTCATCTATGAATACATAAAAACTACAGGTGTGCATTTATAATATTATATTCAAAATAATAAAAAAAAATACTGCCCTTCATCCTCCTGCTGCTTCGTTTAGACAAGTAGTCTCTTTGGAAGGAAGTACATGATGAGAGGAGAAAAGGGAGCAGGATTTTAGTCTCCTGAGGGCAACAGAACCCAGAATAAAAGAGAATGGGGGCTGGCAAAACAGAGGGATGGAAAAAGAACCTATCGGAAAATCTCTTGAGGAACTAATAAACACATGACAATGACATAGAGACAAAATGTTTAATAGATGTGGAGAGTATCAAAGGAGATTCTTCTCAAATTCAGATAGGTGCCAGCTACTTCATTTCCAACAAAACAATGGCATTAAAAGACTGTTTTTAATTGTAAATATATTTACATGTCTTACAGAAAGACTGTAGCAGAACAGGATTTCTGGGTTCTAATGTTATGCTGGTTCACAAAATAATTTTGAGAAAGTCACTGACAGCCAAATTCAAAAAAGCAACAAAAATGCCAGGAAGCTATATTTATGCATGTACATGTACGTGAAACAGCCACAAAAATCTACATCAGGTCTTTGCTGATAAAATTCTGCTGATAAAAAGTTCTGCTATTGCATTTCCCATCGCTACTGATATTTCTATACCGCTGAAAATCTTGAAACCTACCTTGCACCTGCCTGTGATGTACAGGTGAGACATCTCCCGAGAGACTTCATGAGGTAGGCATCTTCTGAGCATGCCTAACATACACCAACCTTGGCATAAAGCACAACAGTCCCAGAAACTTTCTCACAGAACATGTCCGGAGGTCGTGGCAGCACGACTGCCAACATTTTACATAATATCATACTTGTAGATAAGGCACTTGTTTATGAAGTGAGAGATGCAGATTCACTGCCAGCCTCTTCCTGAGGAGATCATTCCCATAGCTCCCAAGAGTGCATCCACCACCAGGTCAAGGTGAAGCTCAAGCTGGAGAACTGTCTGTCATGCCTGCTGAAGCCATACTTCTGCATTGGAGAGGAAGCAAGATTCATTGAGAAAGGCTATTTTGCAACCCTAATAAGTACTCCTTTTGAAGAGGAAGTCCTGGGTTCTTGCCCCAGGGGCTGCCTACACATTTTGCATTTATAATTGAGTAACATACATAAATAGTGCTTGAAGCAGGGGCCAGAATCCAGGTTGCCTCCCCTTCTCCTTCCCCCAGTAGGTAAGTGCCTCCATCCTTAAGCTATAAAATCATGTTTAACCCTCTGTTTAAATCAAGATTACAAATCTCACATCTCTTTCTACACTGAGTCATAGTTACAACAGGAGAGGCTTTACTTTTTTCTTTCCTCTCTTCTAGGCTTGTACACGGGAAACTTCCTGGGAAGTGGAAATGTGAACTTAATTCCCTCAGTCTAAGGAAGGTGCTGAATCTGTTTTTTCTACTTCCTGGGGTTTTTTTGTGTGTTTTTTGTTTTGGTTTGATTTTGTTTTGCTTCCTCTCTTAATGCACAGGCTATCCTGGATGTTGTTTAAATGAAGAAACAGAAACATCTGGATGCCTAAGTACAAGAAGGTGGTTTCCAGCTCTGAAACCATCTTGCACAAGCTCCTAAAACCAGAAGAGAAATAAATTTTCAGAAATATCTTTCTCTTCAGTTCTTTCTGTCATCTGGCATACATATTCCCCTTGCTGTAAATCACATTTCTGAAACTCCTAGTTCACCGTGGTGTGTACTTGGGTACTGAATCCCAGGCCTGTGAACTCCATTCACAAATGCAGGCGCTTAAAAGTCAGGCACAGTAACACAGAGTGGAGCGCGTATGCTTGAAAACAGTAACCCATATTCTGGCATTTAAGTAAAATCAGCTTAATTCCAAGAGACCCAGCTTGAGGTATTTGAACGATAAGAAAAAAAAGCCCTGGTTCCCAAATGTATTTGTCTGTGCAATACATGCAAGCGAGTATACATAATTTTGATCACACTCGAATGCATTCCTCATAGCTGTTCATATGACAGACTTAAGAACAATATAAGGGACCTCTTTTGCACCTTTTACCTCTGCTTGCTTTCTGCCTGCTAATACACCTCAACTAAAACTACATTCCAAACCTCTCAGTAAATTTCAAACAGCTGCCATTTCTGGTTTTTTATGGCATAAAAATGTTTCCTTCTTTCCCTCCAAATGGGAATCAGGTGAAATTAAATTTCAGTATGCAGTGCTGTTCTCTAGGCAGTGACATTTTACTATACAATGAATCACCAACACAGAAACATCTGTATCTTATCCCTTTGAAGAACTAGGATTCCATGCTTTCTGGTGAAGCATAACATTTGTACATAGACCAAGGGGTTCACAAGCTATCAGATTTTAAATTCATAACTCCCTAAAGATAAGGCAATTACATTTTTTTTTTATATTTCTGTAATTCCAAGGCCTGCCTGACCCATTATGGCAGAATGAATTTTGCAGGTAGTATATGAAAAATAGTACCCACAAGTTAACTCTTTAAAATATTTTTTTTTTCTGATAGACATAAATACATAATGGACCTTAGTGGCTGGATTTTGCTGACGCTCACTTGGGATTACCTGTATAAATCACAGCTTCATTACTCCTAAACAATGTGGCCAAAGAAATTATCACACAGTGGAGAAATATGACATGAAAACAAGGTAAGAGCCATAATGTTCAGCTCAGAGACTGATTTGGAGTTAAAACCATACACATGGCTCGTTTTCCTGTAATTTATAGGTACCTTCTTTTGATCTCTTAATCTTTAAATGGATTTGTTCAACTTCGCCATGGGATTGAAGAGCACTAATGTGTCAGAAAACTGAGAAGGAAGGAACTTTGGACTTTGATAACAGCTAATCAGACCTACTAGATGCAGTTACAGGATAATGATTTTACCAAGGTGGTCCAGTGTAGATTTGAATGTGTAAAGGCCCATGAATTTCCACCAATGCAACTCAGTAATAGCATCTGAACCTCCCAGTGCTTCAGTGAGGTCTACAGATACTCAGAACTCCCCAGAATGAAACCACTGCATTCACATTCAAGAACTAAATTTTAGTCACCTGGTTTTAAAGATTTTTGAAATATTTTAAAATGAATGTTGGAACTATTTTTGATAGCATGTTAGAGGTTCACAGCAAAGGCAGCATTTAAAAAAAATCATGATTACTCTGGGTAGCATGATTGTATGTAAAAATATAGTTTTACATAAGAACAATTTTAAAATCTTTCCCAAGATCCCTTAGCAATTTGGAATGCTTTTATTCAGATAACAGTGTTCCTATTGATCTTCTGCTGAGCTTCATGTTATGTACTCTTATTTTAAGTTTCAATCACTTCGTATTTTAAGAGGCACCTGGAACTACAAGGATGATGTTGATGGGTGGCCGCTGTTAGAAACACTTAGAAGATGATACTAAAAAGTGCTACCATTTGATTTCTGAATTAGAAGCATTGCTAAAAGAGGTCTCAGGGCAAGATATGTAGATAAACCAGATAGGTAGTTATGCAAGTCCTTGGACAAGGTGGCACTGATGACAAGCAAGCCCAGCAGAGGCCCACCAGGATGCTCAGGGGCTGGAACACCTGTCCTGTGAGGGGAGCCTGAGAGATGGGGCTGCTTCAGCCTGGAAAAGGGAAGGCTTTGGGGGCACCTCAGAGCAGCCTTCTCCTGCCTACAGGTTCACGCTGGGTATAAGGAAAGCCTTTTTCCCCACGAGGACAATCCAGCAGATGATCTCCTGACATCCCTTCCAAGCTGAATTATCCTATGATCCTATGAAGAGGTATGTCTGCCCACTTTTAAGTCTTACAGACTCCAAAATCAGAAAGGAATGTCCAGTTAAAAAGAAACAGTTCCCTGAAGAAACATTTATGGAACAACGATATCACCACAGCTGTTGGATGCAATTGTCAGCAGGAATATAGAGTGTTCCTTTTCTAATATGTCTTTCCTTTACACAATCCTTAAGTGATCCTAAAATTTCCCATAAATGCTATTTTCCCATTGATTTTAGAGAAACTTTTTGCTGTGCAAAGAATGCAGTATCTATTCACTAGAATATTCATTCTGTGCAGAGTAGAATGCATAGTGGAGAAAATGAAAGCAAATGCACAAAAGTTTCTGTCTGTATTTTTAAGTGAAAACAAGTAAATAAGATGAAAGAGTGAAGTAGTTAAAATGCAGTTTAAAACTATTGTATTGTTCAGTTTGCAAATTTTTTTTAGGACTGACAATAATTCTCAAAGAGACAATAACAAGTACCAGCTAGATTGGTCAAGACAGCAAGGAAAGAAAAAAAACCCCAAGGCAAGACACTTGGAAAAATAATGGATAATGCCCACTGGAGCAATTAAAAAGAGCCCTGCAGGGATGTTTCCCATAATCTTTTCCCACATACAGATGGTTTAGTCAGAGCAATTCAAATCCTTGTTTCAAATGGTGACTCCACCAAAACTGCAAAAAGCCTAAAATGCTTGGCAGAAAAGATATACAAATATTGAGTATTTCCACATTTGGACTCAACCTTTAGAGAAATGAATTTTCATTCATTTTATGAGAAAGGAAAAAGGGACTGGGTCTACCTCTATAAAGATACAGACCCGGAGCTCCAAATTTACACAGCCCACAAACTTGAGAGTTGCACTTCCCAACCCAGCATGCCTGGAAGCTGTGACAATTCATTTATTAATCTTCCTGGCATTCTCCACTTATGGGCTCTGATGGAACTTCAGCCTTAATTGAAAGGCACTTGCCACTGTCAGCAACCTAGCAAGCAGCACCACATGCGCTGATGGGGAGAAATCTAGCCAGGGCCCACAGCAGAAGCCCGATCAAAACCCTCATTTCCTATCTGGAAGAAAGGCCAGAATCTGAAGTGTTTAGCTGCAGCCTGTGTACAGCAAAGGTAGTGTAACATCTAGACTTGAGGCCATACAGTGTCTTTGGATGTATTTCACATATACTGCAAGTTAGCAAATAGCTGCTTACCTCATACTGCAAAAAAATACGTGGTGAAGCTTAGTATGGGCTGTTCTTCATATTAATACCATTTCATCTGTAAATGCAGGTGGATCGTTGCAGTGCACTTTTGGAGCCACACATTCAGATACATACTTAGGACCTTAAAAATATTTGGGAGTAAATCTTACTTACTGCTCCCCCTCTCCCAGTTCTCCTCAGTAATGAATCAGTCAGGATCTAGATAACTCATTTCTGAAAAAAAATCAGTGAGGAATTTCCACTTTATAAGATCCCCCCCCCCAAATGAGAGATAGAATATGGAAAACTGGGAGAAATAGAGAAGCAACAGAAAAGTGTTATAGCAAGGAAAATGAAAAAAGAGAAGGGCAGAGTAAAGATCCCAGGAAAAGAGCACAAGACCAAAGAGAAATAAAATTATGCTAAAAGTTGTACATGAAGAACTACATACAAGAAGCCCGTTTTTATCAGCCCCTCGGATGTATAAGCAATGCTATGAACTCTGAAGTGCCATCTACTGGTATATCTTGTGTTAACTAACCATGTTGCTTGGAGTCCACCATGGGACACATGAAACTGGAGATTCATCTTTTTCTCTGCCACTGACTTTTTGGTGACTGTGAGTAACAGACTGTCGTGGTTTAACCCGAGCCAGCAACTAAGACCCACACAGTTGCTTGCTCACTCCCCCCCGGTGGGATGGGGGAGAGAATCAGAAGGGTAAAAGTGAGAAAACTCGTGGGTTGAGATAAAGACAGTTTAATGGGTAAAGCAAAAGCCATGCGTGCAAGCAAAGCAAAGCAAGGAATTCATTCACTACTTCCCATCGGCAGGCAGGTGCTCAGCCATCTCCAGGAAAGCAGGGCTCCATCATGCGTAACGGTTACTTGGGAAGACAAAATGCTGTAACTTTGAATGTCCCCCCCTTCCTTCTTCCCCCAGTTTATATACTGAGCATGACGCCATACGGTATGGAATAGCCCTTTGGCCAGTCTGGGTCAGCTGTCCTGGCTGTGCCCCCTCCCAGCTCCTTGTGCACCGGGCAGAGCCTGGGAAGCTGAGAAGTCCTTGACCAGTGTGAGCGCCGCTTAGCAACAACTAACACATCAGTGTGTTATCAACATTATTCTCATCCTAAATCCAAAACACAGCACTATGTCAGCTACTAGGAAGAAAATTAACTCTATCCCAGCTGAAACCAGGACACAGACCTTGCCAGAACAGTGTGCTAATCTCCCCACTGTAAAATGAAGATATTAAGATTTCATAACCTGTGTGCTTTCACAACCTATGCAAAGCTCTTCGAGATCTATTGGTAAAAAGTTCTGCAAGAGAAGTAGGAACTTTTGCAGCAGCACCTCTGTGTCCAAACATGGCACTTCTGGAGAAGAGGTTAAAAAATGAAGTGGGAGACACAGAAGAAAAGAACAGAAGATGGCGGAGGAAGAAGAAGGGAGAAGAGGGTAAAGACCAGTAGGAGTTAAGGAGAAGGAGAGTTGATAGAATACAGTGTGAGTGATTAATTGCTAAGGACAATACAATTTACACTGCAGTTTTAGCAGATGTGTATGTGTTGCTCCAGCTGTGGGAACAGCAGACTTTCCAGATCTTGTTTCTGACATACAATAACTGTGAACTCTATTATGTGCAAATAATAAATCTAAGCAGCATCTCCAACATATGAATGAGAAAGAAAAAGAGGCTCATATTTTCAGAAGTGTTAGCACATATTTGTCAACACCAAACTTAGCTAAATAGCACAAAGAAAGACTACAACACAATGGTAACACATACCCAAAGCAGTATGTGAGCTTGCAAGTAGATACATGTTTTTGAAAATCTGACCCATGTTTAATAGGTAAGGCCTTCAGGGATGGCAGACTGCACAAAGTCTTGGGTAGACTGGATGGGTTTGTTTTGCTGATATATTTACTGGCTGGTATGTTAATTTTTTCAATGTGTTATAGAGCAGTTCCTAAGTTAGGGTCATGACCCCACTTGGGGCTCCCAAGCCTGGAAGTGAAAATGAAAGTGGGGTTGTGACCCTGGAAGTAGGGTTGCTAAGGGAAAACTTTGGGAAGCACTGATGTTGTGCTACTAGGTGACACCCACATGGATGGTGAGTTTAATTACTGCCAAGGGATAAAGTTTTTAACAGTGCCTATATTTCTCAGAGACTTAAGCCTCTTTTCTGATTGATTTACTGCCAGATTCAAGTAAAGGTCTCAGGTATATAAAGAGAGATTTGAGAATTAAATTCAGGATTGTGCATACTACATCTTGAAAAGATCAGGCCCGTCATGTATTGAAGACAGATCCACCATTTTATTTAAAATATCCATTGGTAGCTGCAGTCTACTGATTAGAGCACTTCCCTGACACGCTCACCTCTGCCATTTTTCAGGAGGGTGATCTTACAACCAGGGCATCATCATGGGATGTAGCCAAATTTATGGGCTTTGCCCAACTCTTCAGTGTTACCAGGGGAGGTGGGGGTTGCCCCATACCACCTGCATGATCTTTGGGCATGGAAAGAGTATGTTTGATTAAGGAAAGGGTCAGTATGTTGAGCAAGCATACTGAATAGAAAGGGATAGCCACTCTGAAGAAAAGACTAAGTCTTACTCGGTTCTTTAGAAGAAGTGGCACAGATACCTTCTTCAAGAACAGATCCTAAGCTTGAATTCAGCCTGGACTTTGAAGGTTTAAGGTTCAGTTGCCAGTACACACTCACCTAGTGGCACTTCAGGCACCCTAGGATATCCTGGTTGGTCTCCAGCTGCTGTTCCCAAAGGATACAATTCTTCCATAGCTCCTGTGTCATATTTGACAGCCCCATGAGGAAGCTTGCGATACCCTAATGAGTTTTAAATGGAACAAGATCCCTATGTGTGGACAAGTGAATTGAGCCCTTAGGCTCCTAAATCATGTAAGTACTTCTGAATACAGTCATGACAAGTAGGCTTAAAGAGTTGTATCTCCTTATTTCTCATGCTCTATGCACATTTAATCCAATCTCAAATTATACTGTGCTATGACTGCAGCATTCACAGTAGAGCTGGAGAATATTCCTGACTTTGACCTAGAGAAATATTTTGTAGTTAGTAATATAACATTTGTGATATGTAGCATGCCATTTCAGTAAGTGAAGAAGCATTAACAGCTGATTTTTGGCAGTGACATGTCTCTATTTCTCATTTATTAGTAACTTGTATTGATTTATACCAGGATTAATTATTGATGCAAATATTTCACCTATATTTTTTCTGTCACAAGCAGGGAAAAAATGCATGGCTGTGAATAATCCATACAATGGTTTATGAAGCCCAAATTCCTCAGAGAGTATCAGATATCCACCCGGTGTCCCTGACTGCTGGATTTCACATTTAGATCTCTGAATTAACAGATGTGTACAGTCATATACAGGCGAAAAGCTCCTTGATACTACCTCTGAGGAGGCTCATGGGCACTGTTTATTTTAACAAAATCATGGGTTATCTTGTGCTTGTGAAATTTGTTCTAAATCTACTCGTTTTAGAATGTTAATAACCAGTACTCTGCACAGAGCTCAACTTCTAAGTTTTAGTTCATAAAGCACATCTAAAAAAGATAAGTGTACCTACTGTAATATGTTTCCAAAACCAAAACAGCCACGATTTTGAGCAGGAGCCCCTGAATCTCAAAAACATACTTTTATAATGTATGCAATCCTATTAAAAAGTAAATCTTATTATGCATTTTTGCCTGAACATTTTGGTACATGAGATCCAACATATTTCAAATCAGCTCAGGCAAATAAAATTTGTAGAAGTCATTATTATCAAAACTATAGTGTTAAAAAAGGGGAGGTCTCAGAAAGAAGGAACTTGATTTAAAACTTACAATATTTTAAAATACTGCACATTTCAGTTCCTTCTATTTGCTGTGTTAAAAGTGGGGATTGTAAGAGCATTTCCAAGCTTTTTTTCCACAACTATGAAGGCTAGAAAGATGGTCTAATATGAAGCACAGACTTCTATGCATTCATGTTATGCAAGAACTTGAGGATTTTAAGAAACAAAACAAAAACAAATATTGAAAAACATGATAAAGTCATAAGTCAGCAGGCCTGACCACCAAGCAGAGAGGACTTTATTTATTCAGAACTGTTCTGTGTCTATGAAACTGAAGCCTTGTCTGCACTTAAGAATGTCTCTTTTTATTATTCCCACATAGGGCAATCATTCCCCTCATCTAGAAATGGTAATTCTAGCTTAAACATGTTTTAAAGGTATATCCTACTTCTGGTCAGTGAAGCAAGAGTCATATCTTCAGCAAGAGCATCAGCATACCTACATCTGTGGTAGGGCAGTGTGAAGCACAGTTATGATGATGAAAAAAATTGTACTGCTAGCAAACATAAACATTCCGGTAAAACTTATTAAGTATAGACCAGACTTGAATACACTATTTTCTGAAGAACCACAGAAACCAAGTTGACATTTGGGATTTGCTTTTTCACAGGAGCAAGTAGCCACAGCTGCTTATAAAATTTTAATAGATGTGTTTTTCACTACAGTAGCAAATCATATAAGAACATATCAAATAAGCTTTTATTATAGTCTTGCAAAATAGTCAACAACATGTATCAAGCCTAGAACCTATGTTCTCACTCTTTGTTCTGATGATGTTAATAAAGAAAAAAAATTTTTTTATATATCTGATCCAGAGAAGAGGAAGAGTTTAATATGTCTGTCATTGTGAAATCCTCATCTTTTCTAATGAAAAGCAAAATATTTAAGGTCAATTTTTCAACAACTCATGGAAAAAAGCTTGCACACTATTTGCATATTCAGACCAAATAACTGTCATTACTTGCACATACAATCACTTGATGTACTGTATGTTTCAGGCAGATTGGTTGCAATCATATGCACAGAATCCTCAAAGCTTCCTCAGGTTTCACAGAAACTGAAAATCATAGATGATATCTTTGTTTAAAGCCTCCATGGGGGGATAGTGGCTCAACAAAGTAGGAGGAGTGTAATAACTGTTGCTTATTTTCATGAGGGAGGTTAGACAGTCCCACTGTTATGTGCATTCTTTCTCCCCTCTCCCCAAGTTATGGAGCAGCACTGCTGCCAATAAATAAACCTAGGCTGAGGAAGGAGGTGGAGTTTTTTGCCCTTCCACCCCTTCCGTGAAGGCAAGTAGCCCTAAGCCACTGGGTTTGGTATGGAGAGCTGTGCTGGGGCTTAGGTTACTGAGCTAGAAAGGGAACCTGAACAGTATCCTAAGGCAGGCAGGGATACAATGAAATCTTCTGATAACGCTGCACTGATAAGCTCAGCAGGACCACAGCACGGGTGTGCGACTGTAGCGTGAAATTGTTATCAAAGTTCCTGGCATAGTTTTGGCTCAGGCCAACTACCCCTCTCCCACAATTCAAAGTCATATTTCAGGGTTTTGCACAGTCCAAGGATCATCCCCAATAAGAATACAGTTAATATAGTCAGAAGGGCAAAAGAGCTAGCCATATGGACACAGGCCTTGCCATCCCAGTCAGCTTCAGGACCAAAGAACATTCCTTAGTCCATTTTATTTACTAATACAGACACAGCCTTTAAGTCAGATTTATATGCTGTATGTGTGAAACCCCTTATTTATATGGTCTAGGAACTGCTTATATAACTTGCAAGTGATGGAATGACATAAGACAAAGCCACAAATGAGCTGTGCATGATACTCATCTTAATTGTCTAGCAAAGGCACACATGTATCAACCTGTCTATGTTCCTTACTCTTTTAAAAGTACTATAGAGATTTTTCTTGAAGAATCGGGAAAGAGACAGCACGTAAGTGAATATACTCAATATCTTAATATGCAAATAGTGTACAAGTAATACACTAATAACAGAAAATGTGCTTGCTATTAAAATACTCAGGGAAAAAATTGATTGATTTGAATAACTCAAGTGAACTTCACAATCTGTGTTTCTGAATAGGAGAAATGCCAGATTTGGAATAAGTTGTTGCCTCATGGAATCGTGGCATTTTCTCCTGCTCAGAAATGCAAACTGTGAAGTTCAACTGAGCTATGCAAATCATCTTGTCTTATGCTTCTTTTATTAGGCAATTCTGTCTTGATATTCTGAGTAATGATGAACTACATAATACAGTTTCAATGGTACATGGAATCAACATGTTACTTCAAGAGCGGAGACACTCTATGTAAATAATTGCTTAGAATAATTTCTTTCATGCTTAAATTAAAGAGCTGCTGTCTGCACAAATATAGCTAGGCAGACTGAAGCAAGAAATGAGAAGGAATGAAGCGCTATTGGACACACCTCGTGGGTTCCTGATATCACTAGGAATATCCTAGGTGCATAGCTCAGTCTGAGATGCTAACTAAACTATGGGATGCGGGTAGATAATTCACATTTCCTTTCTTGTATGTCACTGATCTGTCTGCATGAGAACAAGTTATCTGACCTTGGCAACCCGTCACAAGTGGGGTCCCCCAGGGATCGATATTGGGCCCAACGCTATTCAATATCTTCATAAGTGATCTGGATAACGGGATCAAGTGTAGCCTGATGAAGTTTGCAGATGACACCAAATTGAGTGGGGAAGTAGACACTCTGGAAGGGAGAGCCACCCTGCAGGAAGATCTGGATAGGCTGGAAGAGTGGGCTAACAGGAACCTTATGAAGTTTAACAAAGACAAGTGTAAGGTCTTGCACCTGGGAAAACAGAATCCAGGAGTGCAGCACAGGCTGGGATCCACCTGGCTAGAGAGCAGCTCCATGGAAAGGGACCTGGGGGTTCGGGTGGACAGGAAGCTCAACATGAGTGAACAGCGTGCTGCTGCAGCCAAGAAGGCCAACAGGATGCTGGGCTGCATCAAAAAGGGCATCGCCAGCAGAGATAAAGAAGTCATTATCCCACTCTATTCAGCGCTTGTCAGGCCACACCTGGAATACTGTGTACAGTTCTGGTCCCCGTTATACAAAAAAGATGTGGACAGGCTGGAGGGGGTCCAGAGAAGGGCCACCAAGATGATCAAGGGTCTGGGAAGCCTGCTGTATGAGGATAGGCTGAGAGAGCTGGGCTTGTTCAGCCTTGAGAAAAGGAGGCTTAGAGGTGATCTCATCACCATGTACCAGTGCTTAAAGGGGAGCTACAAAGAAGATGGAGACTCCCTTTTTACAAGGAGTCACATGGTGAGGACTAGGGGTAATGGGTACAAGTTATTCCCAGGGAGATTCCGATTGGACACGAGAGGTAAATTTTTCACAATGAGAACAGTCAATCATTGGAATAATCTCCCCAGGGAAGTGGTTGACTCCGCTACGCTGAACACGTTTAAGACTCAGCTGGACATGGTGCTGGGCCATCTCGTCTAGATTGTGCTAGAAAGGTTGGACCAGATGATCCTTGAGGTCCCTTCCAACCTGGTATTCTATGATTCTATGATTCTATGACCTACTAAACATAAATACATCATAAAGCTCTGTTTTAGAAAGGATCACAGAATTTTTACAAGGTTAAAGCAAATGCCAAAATACATCATTAAAGACAGATAAAAAGGAAGAATGCATGACAATAAATCATATTAAAATAGCCAGATGGTCTACTAGTCCTAGCAAGCAAGAGGAGTTAAATCACAAATGCTTATGTGCCTTTATTTTTATTCCAGAAAGTTGATTTTACAGCAGGTAATTAAAAGATACCTGCTTGTAGCATCCCAGTGGAGAGAAAGCACTCTAGTTTTCCAGAAGAAACTAAGCAGAGTCAATGCTATTACCTTCACACTTCAGAGCAGTAAGAGAATTGCCTTGTCTCCATTAGGATTTTACAGGCTTAGTTAGCAGGTACTAGTTGATCCACTGGGGGAAAAAAAAATCCAAGAAAAAAAAAGAAAGCAATGAAACCACAGCTTCTGAGCCTTCACTTGAATGCTAGCTGGAGAAATCTGCACCCAATTTGAGCATCCAGGTTAGCCCAGGCCCAGGGAGCCCAGTGCAGTATTACTCCTCCACTCATGAGAGCTGTACTCCCTTTATATGTTCTTCAGAAGATCCCCTTTTATTTCCCCTGCAATGAGATGAGCTGTTCTCTAATTTTTCCATTGGAAGAACTTTCTGTCTTGGGTAGAACTGTCTGAAGGTAATAGATAGCCACCAGCACTTTGATGATTTTAGCTTAGATTTTCACTGCAAAGGAAATGGGCAACCAGCCTTGGTTAAAGTGAAATCCAGGCTCTAGCAACATAAAGACAAGCAGTGAGAAAGGCACAAGAAAACTCCTACAAAAAAGTGACTGTTGCATTTCTCAGGCTAATTTTTGCAGCGTGATTTTATAAGATTCATTAATTATTCCAGCAGACCTAATTGCAACTAAAGACATCTGTCATAAAATTCTCCTGATATCATCTGAAAATAAAGTCTTGATCTCACTTACTTGGTCCATGCATGAAGGAAG
The DNA here is from genome assembly GCF_047370975.1 of Nipponia nippon. Classification (NCBI taxonomy): domain Eukaryota; kingdom Metazoa; phylum Chordata; class Aves; order Pelecaniformes; family Threskiornithidae; genus Nipponia; species Nipponia nippon. Next base: position 5,301,334 of record NW_028262352.1, on the reverse strand, counting down.
GAAAGACTGTTCTATTTTTCTATCAACATGAGGATTTGTGGGCCAATTTCCTTTTTTGACATAATCTCTACTTTCATCAAGGTATCTAGACTGCTTGCACACCCTTAAAAGATACAGTCAAGAAGTCCTTTACCAGGGAAGCCACATCCATCCCTAGAAATTATGCTCTTTAAATAAAATAAAATGTCACCCATATTTTCAAAAATTGATAATTTTTTCTCTCTATAAAAAATAAGATGAAAAAGATGGAAGTTCTGAAAAATTACTACAGCCATCCTGCAAATTAACAGGGATCTTTTTTGTAGTATTTTGCTATCAAAATCCATAAAGCTATGGGGTTTTAGCTGTTGGAAAACAAAAGTAATTAAGTTTTTAGTTTTTTTAGTTGATTTTTTTAAACAAAAAAAAGCCCTCTCATATAAGAATTACTGAAAATAAACAAATGGAAATATATTTTCTTCATATATTTTGCTGAAAATAAAATACATTTTCAGCCATCATGAGACACTTCTGCAAGAGGTCTTCAAGTAATCTTTGGACAGGCTACATGGCAATTGTATTCTAATTCTGGAAACCTATTGTCAGGAACTGGTGATAGGGGCATCAGGTCCCTAGGATACTACAAAGAAATACAACCTTCCTCCAAATATTTAGGTCAAATGATATGGAAATATAAAGGACCTTTTGTAATTTCTTTCTGCTGACTCCTCTCCACCTACTTTTGCTATAAAAAGGAGGATGACCTATGCCAGAAAAAAAGCATGACTTGGTGACTTGTCAAAAAGGGAATGAATAATACAAAAACAAGAATAAAATTGGACTAGGCTAGAATCAACTTCCAATAAAAACATTCCCTAGGAAGTCTGAGTTTGGAGCTTATTTGTGCATGAAAGTATTTAAACTTTCACCGATATTTACAATTGCAGACATCCCAATGCTGTCTTTTTCCATTAGTAAGCAAAGTTTAGTTTCTGTCTTACATTTCAGCTGGTTGGCATAGCAAATGGCAGAAGTGAATGACATTCTGGGAAATCTATAGTTTGTAATTCTTGTTTCTTAAAGATCTGGCACAAAAAGCTTCAGGTTCCATGAGGCTGCCCTAACAATGTGCAAAAGTTCATAGCAGAAAGCAAGAATAAATGGGGAAAAAAAGGAAGCCAAGAAGAGATAGGTAAAATGCTAGATGTAAATTTCATCATACTGACATTGTGTGGTCAGATACTGACATTCTTTGACCAGATAACATATTTTCAGACAAAGGAAATGCAATCCACTTGGGCATCAGCAAAAATTGTGTTATGACACCATAAAGGAAATTTTTAGTTATGCTAGAAGAAGGTGGGGATTACTGGAAGAACGGTAAGGCAGGTAAAAAAATGGCCAAAGAGGAAAAAGGAGATGATCGCAAGTAGTCCTGAGAAAGGAAGTATCCAACCAGAGTGCTCCTCAAACATCATGTTTAATATATTTGTTAACTTAACCTTGAGACAAAATCCAAGCATACATATGTTGATAACAAAAGTTAGGATACATGGTCAGTACAGATGAAAACACAGATACCACCCACAAGAACTGGATGGCATTGAGCATTGGTAAGTTACAACAGAAAAAAGAATGAGACTCCAGACTGAGGAACTACTAACAATGATACAAGGCAGTTGTGTGATATGGACATCCTACAAGTCAAACACAATCCCAAGACAGGATAGAAAGAGCAATGAAGCTCTTGAACAGTCTTCCAGAAGGAGCAATGGGGCAAAAATAGCCCAGATCATGTTAAGATGGAACTTCATCAATGTATTAAAAAGGCTATATGATGTGGTTGCCTGAAATAGGAGGAGACTGGATGAGCCAGAAGATCCCCTTCAGTCTTGGTTAAAAAGACCATAACACCTTGGCACTATTTCTAGAAATATGACTTACAAGCACAATAACCTGCATTCAACAATTTTCTATTAAAATTTATTTTCTTGTTCCAGTTCTTCATGTTGAGAAGCTATCACTGCAAAACCCTTTAAGCATTCAAGAAAAGGAAAATCCAAATACAGAAATCCAAGTTGCGATGGAAAACTTTTAACTTTATGAAGCAACAGTCAAACCATAATAAATACAGGAAAGAAACCATGGGCTTTGCCTTCTTAGAGAGACTTTTAAGACTGAAGGCTGTGGTGATGGAGAGGGTCATAAAGATAATTATTCAAGGCAAAGTTCAAAATAATTTACATAAGAATACTTGAAATTCCCCTTCATTTTGGAGCAAATCAGTAGCAATTAAACAAAGTTGAATATCAATGTTGAAAATTCTGTGGTTTTTTCCGAATATATAATTTTCCTGCTCACAAATCAAACATTGCTCGTTATTTAACTACAGAAGTTGTGAATGTTGCATATGGGCTTCATAACTTGGACATTTTTCAAGAAATATCCCTAGAAATTGAAAGTCAGAAACATGTAAAAACAAGTTTTAACACTGTTGTCTGTGTTCTTAAAGACAGAAAAATAACAAAAGGGAAAAGTCCTTCTCTATGTTTACTATACTTTATGATTCTAGTTGTCCTTCTGAAGTGCAAATTCCAAGTTTGTGAATAAAGGGGGTATTTCAAGTCACTGCAAAATTTTGCATTTGCTTTATCCAAGCAGAAAATTGCGACAAGCTTTTTTTAAAGCTTCTTCTGAAAGTTGTACCTTTTTGCAGTTCTTTCCTAGTTATTTGAGGATCTCAGTTTTGTTTTACATTTCAGTTCATTGCAATCAGAGGCCTCAATTCAGCAATGTATTTACCATGTTCCAAATTTCTTTAGGGCCATGAATATCTCCATTGAATTCATGAAAGACTCCACGTTATATGAATGTGAGAAATAGAGCTGGGTTTTAAACACATCTGAGGAGACCTTATAAAGTATTTTAGGTTAAAATGTGCTCAAAATGCATTTGTTTTTGAATATGCATTTCTAATCAGGTAATATAAATTAGTGGTACATTTAATATCTAAACATGAGGCTATAAAGTTCCTTTTAAACTGTCTGAACCTGTTAGATGCTACTTATACAGTTGTCATGTAGCTTAACAAAAAATAATCTTTGCGAATAGATATAAATTATTTTCCATTTCTAACATTAATCAGAATTAGAAAGAAACTTGAGGCATAAGATGAAATTTAGGTTTCCAGAAAATGCTGCTAATTTCTTAATTTTTTTCTGAGAGCCTTTGTTCTCATTCAGAATGCCAGTGATCCTCTCTGGACCACAAAGATTCAATAGAAAACCTTGATTGTTATGTCCATTTTGTTCATAAATGTACCCTTTTATTTCATCTTGTGCTCTCTTTTCAGAACTACCCCCTTCTGCAAAAAGGAAAACCCTAATAGCACTTTCCTCCAGTGAATTCCAATAAAAGGGGGCAAGCAATAATAGAAATATGGATTCACGGGCATTAAAATGAAACCATATGGAAACATGGGCAGAGGATTTGAGCAGGAAAAGTACTGTTTAAAAATTAATCTTTATGGTTTAATGTGGATTGTTCGGAACACTGCAAAAGTTCTGAAAACTATTAGTTCAATGCTGCTACAAAGCCAATGCTCTGAAAAAGCTAAAACAACATTTATGTTGTCAGACTGGCTCATCAATGACAGCCTGGGAAATACACTTTGTGACCTAAGTCTAAACTAACAAAAGACCATGAAGAATACTTATTGTATCTGTCATTTTAGTCACAATTCTGTGACCACTGACATGTACATGTGTACAGGGAATTTATTACCCTGTTGTAATATTACTACCCTTCACCTTCTTATGAGGAAAATAGAAAATGAGAAAGAGGAAGGGTCTCCAAAGTCTTACATGGCAAATAAAGTACAAAGAAAGAAATATGAGAGCTAGAGTAGCATTTAGCCTGTTTATGAAAAGGCGGAGAAAATGTAACTTAAATTACAGTATTAGTTTTCTGTCTGTTTTTCCACTGCACTTCAAGGGTATAAAATGGAAAACATGAGAAAAGTAGTCTCAAAGAAGGGGGTTTTTATGACACTTTCCAAATTGACAAGAAGAATACACAGACACAACAGGGATTACAAGTCTCTTTGATGAAGCCTCTCTCATTTAAACTTGTTTCTGCTTTCTTCATGGAATGAGATAATCTCTCAAAAATTAATTTTTTTTTGTTTTAAAATGACTCAAAGAAAGGTAATTGCTAATGTAAGGCTTAGAGGTCAGAACAAATGTGGGAAGAGAGGTAAGGAGAGGAATAATAAATATATATAGATAAAATTAGAAAAGGGCCAAGATGAAGTAATTTCACAAGCCAATTAATCTAGCAAATGCTTAACTGTTTCACTGAATAGCAGGAAGAGAAAAAGTAATGATCATACAGCCTTTTCTATGAAAGAGCCTTGCTTACACAACACATGGATGAGTTAGATCCTCCTCGATTTAATCTTGACATGTTAATATCTCAGTCAAACGGCACAAGTTTGAATAACTTTACTATTTGCATTAGCTAAAATTAAACTCACCAGGAATACTGAACTGGGTGGAAAAGACCTATTTGTGGCTAACAGTTTCTGTTTCAGATGAAAAATAAATTTCTTTCTGTGTTTTTTTGTTGTGTTGCAATACAACTGCCTTTGGTGAAAACTAAATCTGATAGAAAACCAAAATGACAATTTAGTCAAGAAAATGTCATAGAAAATGAAATAAAAAGTAACCTCAAATTAAAAAAGGACTGCATGAACTATTTTCTATTATCATTATACTTTAATTATATGTTTAGGGAAATGTTTTAATTTAAATGATTTATTGCAGAATAATAGTTCATTTCCATTTGACAGGGAATTAATGTCACTTTTACTTTGCCACTTTCCTGTAGGATGTAAGTCATCTGTTCCTCAGGATACTGAGGGAGCTGGCAGAGGAGCTGGCCAAGCCACTCTCCATCATTTATCAGCAGTCCTGGTCAACCGGGGAGGTCCCAGATGACTGGAAGCTAGCAAATGTGACACCCCTCTACAAGAAGGGTCAGAAGGAGGATCTGGGGAACTACAGGCCTGTCCTCAGTCCTGGGGAAGGTTATGGAACAGATCATCTTGAGTGCCATTATGCGGAACGTGTGGGACAACCGGGGGATCAGGGTCAGCCAGCATGGGTTTATGAAAGGGAGGTCCTGCTTCTCTAACCTGGTCTCCTTCTATGACAAGGTGACCTGCTTGGTGGATGAGGGGAAGGCTGTGGATGTTGTCTACTTGGACTTTAGGAAGGCCTTTGACACTGTCTCCCACAGCATTCTCCTGGAGAAGCTGGCTGCTCACGGCTTGGATAAGTGCACTCTGCGCTGGGTTAAAAACTGGCTGGACGGCCGAGCCCAGAGAGTGGTGGTGAATGGAGTCAAATCCAGTTGGTGGGCGGTCACGAGTGGTGTTCCCCAGGGCTCAGTGTTGGGGCCAGTCCTGTTCAATATCTTCACTGATGATCTGGATGAGGGGATTGAGTGCACCCTCAGTCAGTTTGCAGATGACACCAAGTTGGGTGGAAGTGTCGATCTGCTGGAGGGTAGGAAGTCCCTACAGAGGGATCTGGCCAGGCTGGATCGATGGGCCCAGGCCAACTGCATGAGATTCAACAAGGCTCAGTGCTGGGTCCTGCACTTGGGTCACAACAACCCCAGGCAACGCTACAGGTTTGGGGAGGAGTGGCTGGAGAGCTGCCTGGCGGGAAAGGGCCTGGGGGTGTTGGTCGACAGCCACCTGAACATGAGCCAGCAGTGTGCTCAGGTGGCCAAGAGGGCCAATGGCATCCTGGCTTGTATCAGGAATAGTGTGGCCAGCAGGACCAGGGAGGTGATAGTGCCCCTGTACTCGGCACTGGTGAGGCCACATCTCGAGTACTGTGTTCACTTTTGGGCCCCCCACTACAAGGAGGACATCGAGGTGCTGGAGCGCATCCAAAGAAGGGCAAAGAAGTTGGTGAAGGGTCTAGAGCACAAGTCTTATGAGGAGCGGCTGAGGGAGCTGGGGTTGTTTAGTCCGGAGAAGAGGAGGCTGAGGGGAGACCTTATTGCTCTCTACGACTACCTGAAAGGAGGCTGCAGTGAGGTGGGGGTTGGTCTCTTCTCCCTAGTAATGAGTGATAGAACGAGAGGAAACGGCCTCAAGCTGCACCAGGGGAAGTTTAGGTTGGATATAAGGAAAAACTTCTTCACCGAAAGGGCAGTCAGGCATTGGAACAGGCTTCCCAGGGCAGTGGTTGAGTCTCCATCCCTGGAGGTATTTAAAAGAAGGGTAGACATGGTACTCGAGGACATGGTTTAGTGGTGGACTTGGCAGTGCTAGGTTAACGGTTGGACTCGATGATCTTAAGGGTCTTTTCCAACCTTAATGATTCTATGATTCTATGACAGTGTCCTGCAGCTGAATGGCTGATAGTGGCAAGCATATTAATATGCTAAGCCTTTTAAGTGGCATAGGGTAGAACCATCCTGTTCTCCCCAGATGTTGAAACAGGCCTAGAACTTATCATTTAATTTTAAGACTCTGAAGTTTAACTTGGTAGCATGTCAAACTAGAGTCTCCAAAATTAAAAACATAACTATTTCTTGTAAGTAGAAATCTTGTGGCATTTGTAGTCCTAATGTTATTATTAGATGATGCAATATTACCTTAAATAGAAAAAAGAAATGGAGTGAAATAAATAATTTATAGCACCTTTTTAAATCATCGAGACAAATTATGGTATGCAATAGAAATTGCATGACTACCAGAATGATAATCCCATAATTAACTCTGTATACTACTTATGAAAAAGTAGAGCTCAGGCCTTTAGAACAAAACTATATTGAGAAACACAGATAACTAGATAACCTTTTTCAGAACTTCATTTTTGCAATTAGTTTTATACAGGCTATAGTATCTTAGCAAGTAGAAAAATAATGTCACTGGTAAGCAGTAAAAAAAGAGTTTATAGAAAGCCATTTAGAGAAGAAAAGGGAAAATTAATTGTGAATAAGCAATCGGGTGCTTTAATTTATAGAACTAACAGCACATTTTGTGAAAGGTGTGGTGGGCAAGCTAAATCTGCCATTGCCAAGCATCTGTATTAAAAAAATGTATTCCTACAGCATGTAACATGACTGGGGGTTATTTTGAGGAGGGCATAGTGTTCCTTCACCAGTGTATTCAGTAAAACCAGGGCATTCTTCAATATTTTCTCTTATAAATGAGTTAGTTAGAAATATTTTTTTCTGGAAAGTTTCTAAATATTCTATTTAGAAAATATTATGTCTATATATATTTTAGTAATTTACTTCCATGAAAACAGAATCATTAATCCTTAAGAATTTCAACAGCTGCTTTACAGAAATCATATTATTTTCCTGGCACCACAATCCTTTTTGTAGAAACTAATTGTGTCACCAAAACCAACATTCCTAGTGCAGTTAATACAGTGACAGTCACAATCAAAATTTAAAGTACTATACAGCAGGCTGCATTTTAGTAAGATGACTTCCATCCAAATACAGAAGGTGCAGAAATACATGTGTGGCCTCTTCCAGATCCAGCATGCCAGTGCATAAGGCAGACAGATACAGAACTTATAATTCCTTATCCAAAGTACTCATAGCCAAAGCAAGCATAACCGAACTGGGATACTGTCTTCCTTTTTGCAGTCTCTTGATTTCAGATTCCAGTTGTTATAGGGACATCCATCTTTCATTTCTATATGAACAGTCACAGATATTGCAGATGTTTTAGCAGCTCTCATGAATCTTAGACTCTCAAGCTGTGCACTTAAGAGAAAACTTAATTTTCATTTTACAACAAAGATCCAAAATAATGTTCATGGTTCTGTAGGATAATTTGAATATGCAAACTGAGTAAACCAAAAGGGCCCAAAAGTCTGGAGGCAACCCATGTTTTTATTACTTAATTTTTTTTTTAACAAACTCATGACATTTTGGGCCCAGTTTCTCATTTCTGAACAGATGGGGTTTGCAATGCTAGGTCTGGGACAGATGAATCAATCCTCACACGAGTTAATACTACAGTCAGCCTTTTGACCAGATGGGGACCTGGGGATTTCCACAGGAGGGGAATCCAAAACTGCATAGAGCTGAATAAACACTGCCCCTTCCTAGAACACACTAGACACAGGAGTCAGGGTATGCTGATAGCATGAGAGCCTGCACACCAGTGTGCTCGGATCAACACACGAACTCCTGCGAACAACACAAAAAGAGCTAGAAGTAGCGCTTTCTTCAGTCTGGTCAAGGAACCAGAAGCACAATGGCAAATCACATACAGATTGTTACAGCCAAGAGAAAAAGCAAAAGCACTCCTTAAAACCTCTTGCAAATTTTACAGGACAGCAGTTAGATTCTCAGTCTTTTCTGTAGTTCTGAACTGCAGAAGCCTGGGATTCAGTTCTTGCTTCTGTTCCTATGTGTGGTGGGTTGACCCTGGCTAGACACCAGGTGCCCACCAAGCCGCTCTATCACTCCCTTCCTCAGCTGGACAGGGGAGAGAAAATATAACGAAAGGCTCGTGGGTCGAGATAAGGGCAGGGAGAGATCACTCACCAGTTACCATCATGGGCAAAACAGTCTCAACTCGGGGAAATTCGTTTAATTTATTACCAATCACATCAGAGTAGGGTAACGAGAAATAAAACCAAATCTTAAAACACCTTCCCCCCACCCCTCCCTTCTTCCTGGGCTCAACTTCACTCCCAATTTCTCTATCTCCTCCCCTGAGCGGCGCAGGGGGACGGGGAATGGGGGTTGGGGTCAGTTCATCACACGTTGCCTCTGCTGCTCCTTCCTCCTCAGGGGGAGGACTCCTCACACCCTTCCCCTGCTCCAGCGTGGGGTCCCTCCCACGGCAGACAGTGGGAACGAACTTCTCCAGCGTGAGTCCTTCCCCCGGGCTGCAGTTCTTCACAAACTGCTCCACCGTGGGTCCCCCGCGGGGTCACAGTCCTGCCAGCAAACCTGCTCCAGCCCGGGCTCCTCTCTCCACGGGCCCACAGGCCCTGCCAGGAGCCTGCTCCAGCGCGGGCTTCCCACGGGGTCACAGCCTCCTTCGGGCGCATCCCCCTGCTCCGGCGTGGGGTCCTCCACGGGCTGCAGGTGGATCTCTGCTCCACCATGGACCTCCATGGGCTGCAGGGCACAGCCTGCCTCACCATGGGCTTCCCCACGGGCCGCAGGGGAATCTCTGCTCCGGTGCCTGGAGCACCTCCTCCCCCTCCTTCTGCACTGACCTTGGTGCCTGCAGGGTTGTGCCTCTCACATATTCTCACTCCTCTCTCCGGCACAGGGGTTTTTTTTTTCCCCTTCTTAAATCTGTTATCCCAGAGGCGCTACCACTGTCGCTGATGGGCCCGGCCTTGGCCAGCGGCAGGTCCGTTTTGGAGCCGGCTGGCATTGGCTCTATCGGACACAGGGGAAGCTCCTAGCAGCTTCTCACAGAAGCCACCCCTGTAGCCCCCCCACTACCAAAACCTTGCCACGCAAACCCAGTACACTATGGGGTGGAAACAAGCACTTGGCCTCGAAAGTCCCATTTATATGAAAGTGAGGTAGGGCTAATTCAAAACTTAGGACAATAATTTTAAAAACCCCACACAGCACATGACTGGCTTGTGGTGTTTATTACCACAGAATATTATCAAGCTCATAAAAACTGCATCTTTAAAAGAACTTTTAGGAGTAGGAGAAACCTTAATGTTTAAGGATTTTACTTAGGATGAGAACTTCAGTGTGGAAGACTCAATGTCATCCTTGCCTGCAGCGTCCTCAGAAGCATCTGGTAGTGGTGACTATTAGGGGCTACTTTCATGCTGACAGAAAAGTACCTCAGTCTGATCCAGTGTTGCATTGTTTCTATATTTCTGTTCTATATTTCAGTTCTCATAAGGCTATAGCAAATACTTTTCATATGTATCTTATTGGACAGCCCACTTGCTTCATCAAAATAAATTTTTATTACATATTTTTAATAATTTCCTGCTAATATCTCAAAAACATTAAAAAGCCTCTTCCTTCAATGAAACTGGTGCCATTCAGTATCTATCTGTAGGTGACGCCATTCAAAAATAGGTAAACTGAAGAAGAAGAGAAAGACTATTTAAAAACTATATTAAAAAACATTCAAATTTCTCTTAAAGAGCGATGGTATTCTGCACAGTACCTCTTGTGAAATCTGACTCCAAAATTATTTTATGCACCCAAATGAAGATCAGATCAGTGAGAGAAGAGCTTCAAATGGCACAGAGTAAAGAAAAAGAAAATAAAGTTGCAAATCAGACAAAAAATGTTAGCTTCAATATAGGCCTTTAAATAAATTAACAATTAACCAAGTAATCTTTCTCAGAATTTATTTTTCTAAAATCTCAAATGCATGTATTTATTCTAGCTTACCTATGTTTGCTTTTTTCATAAAGAATTAGAAACCTTAAGATATAAATATTTGAAAAAAATCACTACTTTTCAGTAATATATTGAGAAACATTTCCTAATTTTGAATGAAAGGGAAATAGAGTTCAGAAAAATGGTACTTCTAATGCACTACATATTATTCTATGATATAGTGTTTTCAGCAATATTATACAATCACAATTTTAAATCTTTTTCTTCCATATTAACCAGTTTAGGTCTTTTTATCCTAAATCCCATGTATTATTTCACAAAGCCCCTTAAAATCTCATCACCTGAATTTAGGGTTCAAAACCTATCCAAAACATCAGGTATAGATTCCTATGATGGTTGGCTAGAGAGGAGCCTTTTAAATTTTTTTTTTTAATTTGGAAGACCAAGCACCAGCCAGACTTATACTCTGTCAAGACTGGAGAGAAACATTTTCTGAAGTCTTAATTTTCCATGAAACTCAGGAAAAGCTAAGAGAAGAATGATTATTATTAGCATTATCGATCAAGGAGTGTCTGACCTGGACGACTAAAAGGACTAGAATCTCTAAGAATTGCTCTCCTTTTATTATTCTAAGACTCTCCCACTAACAAATACTCAGGCACACCCAGGATCTTTCAAAAATCATATGAGAAAGCAGATGGCTATAAAAATTCAAAGACTAAAATCTGCTTTACCTCCAGTTTCAAAAAAAAAAAAAAAGTAGAAATTACCCTACAGATGTTAATAATGGGTGGGAGTTAGGGAAGGGGGAGGCTGGCTTCTAAGTAAACAATGCAAAAAAAAAGACAAAAAGAGGTAAAACAATAAAAGATGTAAAACAATAAAAGCAGTTTTCTCAGCAGTGTTAGCTTAGCAAGCCTGAGGGTCTATATTTTAAACCCCAGTGGCCTGACGTCACTCACCCTGATGATGTGTGTGAAGGAAGCTATCTCTCCATGATGACCGACCTGAAAAGTGTTTTCAAAGCCCAGTGGGCTAATGTCACTCACGCCGATGGTGGATGGTGGGATCTCTCAGGGTGGCAGCCTGGAAGAAGTGAGCTGCAACACCAGCAGCTGACTATCACTCACTCTGATGGCAGGGGGTCAGCTGGGATTCTTTGGTGGCCTCCCGGACAATAGTTAAAAAGAAGATTTTGGTTCACATGTCAATGTCTAGCTTGAAAGCAGGGAGTATAAAAACTGATTATTTTTTTTAATTGTGGTTTGCCAGTGGCAGCAGTGCAGCCAGGAAGAAGAGTTTCCCTGTGAGGCCATTTGATTGCATGTGAAGCTTACAGTGGGGCTGGCGCTGCCTGGTTTTAATTTTTTTCTCCCATATGAGCTGAGATGTTTTATTCCCCCATACCAAGGGGGGGGGGGAAATTAAATCCAGACAGCTCCGACTGCACTTTAAATTTCATATGCAATCAAACAGACTTTGAGAATATTATCAGCTTCCTTACCAACCTGACTGCCATATAGAGAATGTAAATAAATACTAAAATCCCAAAACATCATGTTCTTATGCTAACTCATCTTTTAATGCAGAAATCAACATCTGGGACAAAATCTCCCATTAAATTTATTCTGGCACCTGAAGCATGGTAAGGCTTGCAAAGGACTATATAAGAGAAATAGTCTTTGTCCCACTGCAATTATTCAAAAAAAACCTGCAAGCATAACTGCAGCTGATATTTCATCAGCGAAGAAATTATTCCGGACAGAATGGAGCCAAAAGAGTCACTACTTGCAGAGTAAGCTCTTACAAAGATAAAATATGCTTTTCAAACTAAAAATTACTATTTTAAAAAATAAGTTCCAGTCCTATAAAAGTTAATTAATGTGAATAACTTAGTGCATGTTAAGCTACTGTCATGCTTAGATGTCTGAAGGGTCAGAATCTGAGTTATCCAACACTGAAATGAGAGTTTCTGTATGTAAAAGCAATATAACCAACAAACAAAATGGAACTGAGAATACACGTAGCTATAGCCAGTATAATCAATTTGCTTGTATGTTGTACCCCTTTTCTACCAGTTCTTTGCCACATTAGACTGTTGAGATCTTTGAGACTGATGCTATTGTTTCCTACACAGTTCCTCTACGCCACCCGGAATAAAACAAACCAATTCAAAGCAACAATACATTAAGGAATATCTCTAGAATTCTGCTTGTCACTGCTAACTGCAGTTTATTCAAGACTATGAAATTAATTGTACCAGAATTTATTTGCTTGGCCATGGAGTAAAGCTGTACAACCTTACTCTTACAGGAAAAAAGTAAAAGGTTAAATTTTCCTTTCCGATGTGTGCAGCTCACATATGTGAAGAGAAAATATGACTCTAACTCTGCATAGTTAAGTTAATAATCTTTCTCATAGAGTGAGATAATAGGAACTGTGAGCATACCATACAGCACAATAAGTGCTGGCACATGAACTGTTTCAATCTTGAGGGATGGTGTTTCACAGTATATCAGTGACAGAAGACCAGCTTGCAGCCAGAATTATGAATTAAAAGTTTAAGCCTTCATGAAAGTATGGACTTAGAATGACTCTTTTGCGGTCACCTCAAAAATTGACGTATTGAATTATTTTGGGGAATACAGCATTTAACACTTTATTTTCTAAGACTGTGTATACACACACAAATTGATTAGTTTAACCTAAGACATAATGATTTAAAAAGGTGTTATATGTGTGAATACATTTACATGAATTTAAGCCAATCAGATAAAAAAGTATACGTTCAACTTAAAACTACGTAGGAGTATCTTATAGGTCTATTTCTAAACCTGGGGAAATAGCAGGAAACAGAAAAATTTGTATCTTTCTCCTTTTCTCAGGCACCAGACTGCAAGGGACTGTTGATGCATATTAATTTCACGGTAAACAGTGTACTTGGAATTGCCACACATGCTGTCTCTGGAGAGCTATGGTTATTTGTCTTGAAATAGCCTCTCGTGTTTGTGACTACTATACAATAATACTTCAGCAACAAATGCTATGGTTACATTTATATTAGTAAACAGTCCAAGGACCTTTTTGTACTCCTGATGCAGCTCAATTTACATGGCACAGCTCACATTCATGGAGCTAAACTCTTTCCCCTCTTCTCCAAATTCTCCCCTACTCTAAAAAAAGCAATCCAAAACCCAGAATGGCCTCATCAATGGCTTATTAGGAACAGTCCCAGGCCCACGCTAGTTCCCAGCCTGTGCTCAGACATTGTTTGGGACGGTGCTAATTGGCCAGGGCCAAAAGGGTTCCAGGGACTGTGCTAGCAATTAGCAGCATGTTCACTGGCTCACATGCTCAAGCCCATCAGTTGCTGTGATCTAGCACAAGACGGTCCTGTCTCTGCAGCTGCCAAAGGCAGCTCCTGAATTTGGCACCCTCCTTTGATGGATTCAGTTAATAAAGTGGCAGCTTCAAACTCCAGCTGCCATGTGCTACCTCTGTCCTTCCCCCTTCACCCAAAGAAGAGGTAGCAGGGAGAGCAGGAGTTCAAAGAACTGAGCCATGTGAAGCACAAGAGGCCTTCAGTGCTGCCCAAACTGCCGGTTCCATCTCTGACAGTGAAAGAAGACATCAGATACAAAGATCCTGAAAGCTGGATCTACCCTAAAGGTCTTTGGCTGAGCTATGATGATCTGACAGCTGATGGAAAGTAGACAGACTCAAACGACTTGCCTCAGTTTACAGTTGGGCCCTCAAGGGCAACTGGCTTCACCAAACCGCTCTTCCTCAGCTAGTGCCTTTGAAGAACTATAAAATATTCCTCTGCTTCCAGAAAAAGGCATATTTCTCCTAGCTGAAGCACCACAAAAGGTACAAGTGAAGATTAACTGAAGTAAATCTGAGTTGGTGTGAACACCTCCTCTAACCTACCATCATTCACGTACTGAAAAAAGATTTTGGAAGAGAGAGAGAAAAATTCTTGAATTTCCTGAGATGCAGATATTCTTACTACGTCTATCTGCATGTGACCAAAGGTTCAGTGTGAGAGATAACATGCATTATTAGGTTGATAACTGATACAGTTGAAAAAAAAATCACAAAAAACTTTGGGGAAGAGAGTTTTTCAAGTCTTTCTCTCAAAACCCTTGAAGAAAAACTGGTAAGCTCAAAAGTTTGGGGTATTTTCCCACCTACATTTAACAAAGGATATCACCTCTCTATAGAAGCCATGTTCAATTCATCATTGCGACAAGATTACTCCTGCTGTCTGTCTTACTACATCTGACTTTGACCATATTTCATATGATTCATATTTCATATGATTGAAAAATTAATTTTAAATACTCCTATTTGTCAAAGCATCCAATTTATAAACCACTGTCCTTACTGTGTCTTTGTATTATGCTGCCCAGAATGATTTTTCACTTTTCTTCTTTTTCTGCAGTTTTGCTGCTGTTTTGAAAGGGAAAAACAGTATATGCTTTCATTTCCCCACAATTCTGAAATATTTGATGGGAAGAAAGCATAGAAAATTAAATTACATATTCGAGAGTGGAAAGTTCTAACAGGATGTTTTACAATAGAAAGTGTTTTGCAACCTTTGCTTAATGCAAAGACTATGAAATAATGGCTCTAGGTCTGATGTTTAATTAGGATTATATAATACAAGGGTGTTGCTTGTTTGTTCTCATTGGAAATTAATGCTCTGTTAATTTGATAACTGCAGAAAACATTCCTTGAAAGTTTGTTTAGCTTCTCATTAGAACTATTCCTCTTATGTCTTCCTTTATTTGGGGCAGGAAAATGCTGAATTTACTTGCTTGTGCAGAATTTTTGTATCTGCCCCTGTCAAACTGTGTTGTCAAAATAGAGAACAAGGTCAGCTTCTCCTGGAGCAATGTAGAAACAGCTAGTCAAAACCAACATCTCCTCCTGTAGGAATTTCACCACTTTTTTGTTTAACAAACTTCTAAATTGTTTTTTTCATTTTTTCAGTAAAATTTAAGCTGAAACTTTAGGTAAGCTTTTTTCAAAATGCCAACAGATTTTTAATATAAAAATAATTAGAATAATTTTAAGAATACCACCTTTTTTTTCCCCAGGACCAAAAACTTTTCAGTCCTTCACAATATTCCAGATCCCACTATAAAACTGTGCTTTTGCACCACGCATTTCCAGAAACTTTATGTCATTTGAGGTTTTGGCACTGAACACGATCATATTTGACTCTTCATTTATAACAATCTGTCTTCTTTAACCATGAACACAGCGCCATATTGCTTCCAGGGCATAAGTACTGTTATTTACTTCCCTTTTACAGTTAATGTATTAAAAATATGACTCCACTTTAAGAGTACAGGGATCGTCAGTCATCTTTGTTTGAATATAGGAAATAAGGCTAGAATTAGTTTAAAATCAAAACAGAGCTCCTAAAAGTACCACAGTATGTCAGACACTTGCTTATCTTAGTGGGCCAAGAACGTGAATCCATTTTAGATAATGAAACTAAGAAATACGTTAAAAAACAGCTGCAAGAAGAAATATAAAAGCTTTGGTTTCTTTGAATGGAGTGCACCGTTTTGTCTGTGAAATGTAATGGGAAAGAACAGGGCCAAAAATATCTGTCCCACAGCTTTTGTGCCCAACCAGGAGGGGCTCCAGGCGTTTGGGGCACCAGGGCTCGGAGGCCACCATGCCCTCCTGGCCTTGCTGGCCCACAACGGTGACACACACGCAGGGTGCCAGGGGCACATCTGACCAGCCACCCTGCTAGGAGGGCGGTGAGTCTGCTGGACCCAGAGGCCTGTGCCATCCCTCCCAGGGGCTCAGCCCCTGCCATCGAGGAGATGGCATCATGCCCAAAGCTGCCAGAAAACGTTTCTGGGCCGAATGCGTGGCCAGGGCGGGCACCAGGGGAAAGGGGCGCCTGCGCCCTGAATGTGTGCACAGCTCCTCTGGGGGGCTCAGGGCATCAAGCCCAACCTTCTTCAGTGCTGACGATGAGGGACCGTCAAGTCCCCCACCCTTTCCCTTCTCCCCTTCCCCAGCCCTCTCTCCATCGCACCCTATCCCTCTCCCTGCCCGCCCCTCCTGCTCCCTCTCGCTCCCTCTTTCCGCCCTCACCTTCGCGTTTCCTGTCTGGGCGGAGGAGGTTTGGCCCTGCGACGCCGCCGTCTCCCAGCGGCTGCGGCAAGCATCATGGTGGCGGCTCTCTCAATGTCAGCGACTCTGAGGCACCTTGTCGCGGGGAGTGGGGTTGTCGCGACCCGCCTGTCGCCGGCCAGGTAATGGGTACCGCGGGCGCTCCGCCGGCCGGCCGGCACCGCCGTAGCGAGGGGCCCGCCACGCTCCAGAGGAGGCTGACCCGGGCCTACGGCTTCGCCGTGGCCGCCTCGGGCGCTGGACCGGGGGGGCCGCGCAGGGCCTCGCCGCGAGTGGGGGGTGGCCGGGCTGCCAGCGGGCGCCTGGCCGAGGCCTTCCTCCGGGGCTGTGCGTGTCTGTCTGTCCTTGCTGTCTTCCTCGCTGTGACCGCCCGCCTGGAGTCCTAGCGGCGCCCGGAGGCCGGGAACTGGTCGAAACGGCAGAGGAGCCCCGGTATGATGGGCAGCGTTTGCTCCGTGGCCAAGGAACTGGAGAAGGCGATGGCTCCTTCCAACGCCACCACGATCTTCCCAGAGATTTACTCCCCTTTGCCCTCTTCTGTACCCTGTAGCTTTTCCTCTCCTTCCCCTCCCCAAGTTCTGTTACTTTTTTCAGGGGATATGTAGCTGCTCTTTCTGCTCTTTACTCCTGGAAATAATGCTGGAAATCGCTTTATAATTTTTGGTGGTGCTTTGTTGTTTGTTTCTTCAGTGCAGAGACCTGTGTTGAAAGTCCAATATATGACCTAACCTGTAATTGAAGATGTATGCATGTGTTCTCTTCTGTGCATGTCGCAGGATTTACATTTTTGTAAGACTCCCTTCTAGTCAGGAGGAAAAATTATATTTCAATGACATTTACTATGGTTTGGAGGGTTTGCTTTTCCATGCTACTTAAATCTTTAAATATAAACATGAGTAAAAGATAATTTCAGTAATTTTTTTTTAATCTGTGGGGGTTTTATACATATCTATATAAAAAAATATACACACAGAAAGCTATACATACACACATATACAAAGAGAGAAGGACTATGGCTGTACTATTTTTTCCCCACTTTTTATGCTCTGTCCCATTGGTTACTGCTGCTTCCTCCCTCTTAAAATGGCACCTGTTTTACAGTGCTGAAAATGAATCTTCAGTCTCATAAAAATGCTTTGGAATCTGTGAATATGAAGTTAGGAATTCCTCTATGCTAATGCAGAAACTTACTGTTCATGTTTGACTGCTTGTTTCTGCCCTTCTTTT
Organism: Nipponia nippon; assembly: GCF_047370975.1. Classification (NCBI taxonomy): domain Eukaryota; kingdom Metazoa; phylum Chordata; class Aves; order Pelecaniformes; family Threskiornithidae; genus Nipponia; species Nipponia nippon. The sequence goes on along the minus strand of NW_028262352.1, from coordinate 5,283,586 downwards.
AGTCCTCTGTGATGTTGACGCAACTGTTGCCCGTGCCATGTGGTAAATTGGATCAGTCAACTGATTAAGGTTAAAAATAATTTTGTTTGTTTGTTTTAAAGTTTTACTACTCTACCTTTTAAGCAGTTATTCTAGGACAAATAGTAGGATGTAGCAGGGGTGGGAATGAACAGCATGGAGATGCGAGGTAGACATTCTTAAGTTGGCATTTTTTCCAGGAAATTTCTTATTTTAAATAGTGCCCCAGATTCCTTTGCTGCTACAGAGGGAGAGTATTAGTGTCCCTTAATATTTTCAATAAGAGGGAAGTTGGAGATATTTGCCTGAGGGGGATGTTTCACATTCCTTAGGAGAATGGCCTGATCATAAATCTGCAGGTTTCTTGAAGAGGCAGGGAAGAGCACTATGAGTCTTTCTTATTTAAAGTTTTACACCTTTGCAATCATTGCATATTGGAAGAGTGAGAATAAAATTTTCCTTGGAATAAGGAAAAGGTGTTTCAGAATAAGATAGTAGTTTTGGCAGTATGAAGGAATAGTTAAGGATGTCATTCATTGCATAATTTTAAAAAAATAATTATTTTATTAAACTGAAACTTACATCTCTCCTCTTTTCAGTTACTGTTTTATACTAAAAATATTGTTAAGCAGCCTCTGCAATCTCCCTACTTGGAAGGGAGAATCAAGATACATAATTTCAGAAAAGGATTCATGGCTCTAAATTTTAAATTCAGGATGTCTTCCTGTAGCTTATAGTGAGGTTATAAAATTAGACAGAGGTGCAAGAGAGAAAGTGTATCTCTTGCTTCCAGTATCATAAATTTCAGTAGACAGGTAGATTCCTCAAAGCTTAATTGTATCTAAGTCCCATTTCTAGCTTCAGTATCTAACATCTCATTTTGTAAAAAGGGGATAAAAGAACTTCCCTACCTCACAGAATTGTGAATTGTCAACTGTGAGGGCATTTGAATGATTCTTCTGTCACTTCGGCAGTATTCTTTTGTTTACTCAGATTAAGAGTAAGGTTTGGTCTAGTTTGGTACAACTTTGTTAAATTACAGTTTCATGTTGTTTGCCTAAATTATGTTATGAGAGTAATATAGTTTATTGTTTGACCACTGTAGGATTAAAGTTAAAACCTTCAAGCAATAGTTTTATTTGTAGTGGGTTTTTTTGCATATGAAACTTCTGATAGTTCTCTAGTTTTCAGAACTTCAATTACAGAATATAGCTGCTCTCTGATTTTGAAAAGAATTCCCAAGATCACTTTCCAGTAGTCACAAGAGACACTCTATACTGATTTCCATGAGTTACACTTGATTCTTACAAATATTATGACTTCCTCTAACACAAAGATTAAATTTAATCAGTGCACGTTTAAGCACTTCAGAAATAAGCATGCCCAAGTTGCTTGATGATTCTGAACTGGTGACTGGTAACACAAGGAAATAAGTGTTCAGCCCTAAGTTAAGAGAACATGCAGCAATGTTTGATATCTTCAGGAAGTTCTGCGTGCCTAGTTTAAATCACTGAAGCAGCGGTTACCAAGTCCATCATTCTTCTGTCTGGTGGTGAGCCTAATAGACCATCAGCGGATGGCTTGAGCTGATACAGAAAGTAGAAGTGCCTCTTTTGCGTAGATAGCAGTTTTGAAGCTTTCATGCTGTAAGATCTGTCAAGGTTTCAGGACTTTGAAATTATGTTGAACATGCTCTTTTGAGTTTGACCTTTTTGGGAAGAAAGATGCACCTTGTTTGTCTGTCTTACCTAATTAATTCAAATTTTACCTCTTAGTTATCTTCAGCCAAACTTTGATTAAAGGCCATAATTTAAATAATACAGTTACATTTTTTCAAGTTTCATGTGAATAGGAAGAAAGCAGAGGAGGGACTCTTAAATGTCTTCATCTTGGGAAAGATTGCAGTGTCTCCTTGCATTAGAAAATATGTGTAGGCGGAGCTGGGAAAAGAACTTCAAACAAATTTCTACTGAACTGGGAATCAGCTATTTGTTCAAAAACCACTTAGTAGTTCAGAGAGTCCCTTTATTTCACAAGGTATTGCAGTCAGGATACAAAGATACTAATTTCTGTTGCAGAAGCAGAGTATATTGTGTGTGCAGGTGTAATACCTGGCCATGCAGTCCCTACATTTCATGATAATGGATTGTTCTTGTCACTTTTCAGTGATAGATGATGGTTCTTCAAAATGTATTATCTGCTTCTTGTAATTCTTTTGTAAAGACTCTGAGCATAATAGCAAATGTTTTGCTAGTTCATCATAAATGGATACCTGAGGTTATAAAAACAAAGAATTATGAAAACAAAGAATTATGGACATCTGTGTAGTAGAAAGCCTGTTATTCAATTCATGCTGTATGTTAAAGAGAATGAGGAAACATAAGCAAGCTTTCCCCTGCAGAAAAAGAAGGGGAAGCCACTTCTGTGGGAAAATAAAGGACTTCTAAAATACAGAAGAAACCTGTTTCAATTGTTATCTTGTTCTTTCATCAATAATAGAGAAAACGTTTATTAAAATTTCAAAAAAAGTTTATTTTTCCTCAAAATAACTAGCTTACTCTTTTGTGTTACTGTTGGGGTTTTTTAACTTCAAAATAGTATTGGCTTTTTTGTTGCATGTTCTTAAAATCTGGCTTAGTAGACTTCCCAGATCTAGATCTGGGTAGACCAGAGAGCTACACAAAGATGCACAAAGCTCTAGCTATGTCTGGTTAATAGAAGCACTTTTTAGCCAGTGTTAGTGCTAGCCAGTATGACATTTTTGTCAAGTTTGGAATAAGTAGCATGTTGCAGCAGTCGTATTATTTATTATTTCATCCAGCTGTAGTGCATGTCTGCTACTTACTCTCATATGCTGTGCAAGATAATGTACGTGTGGCATTGTCAGGTTCAGACACATCAGAAACTTTTGTTTTCTTTAATAAAAAAAGTAGTTAACTTCATTAAATTTCATCAAAATTAATTCCAGTGGCTAACTGCATCTGCAGGCACTACCTGGAATAAAACTAAGATAAGACCAGGGGAAAAAGTTCTTTGAGGTCTTGCCCTTGCTGTATAAGTGGTGTTTATACATAGTTTCATTTTGGTTATTCATAAGGGAAAAAGACTTTTTAAAATATATATTTAACTTTTACAGTTTTATCTTGAATATCTATTTTGTTTTTAACACATATCAGAGAAAGTACAGTGAATCAGACTTTATTACAATGCAATAGTACAACTGGAAACTGAAATGCAAAATAAAGCTCTAGGGAGTTTCTTGGTCATAAGATTGTGGTGACGTGAAGGTTTGGAGCACACTCAAGGTGAAAGATATGGAGAGACAAATGGACAAAGCAAGTGGAGAAAAAGATGAAAAACACTGCAGTTTGTACACTTAATGAGGATAAGATTAAAAACAAGACTCCAGGCAGCAGTGAGTGTTCATCTGATCTTGCAGATAGCCTGAAGCAGTAGTTTGGGAGAAGTAGATGTTTCATATATTCAAGTGTATAATTAATTTAAAACCCATTCCCTTTGACTCTGTCCACACTGTTCAAATAATGATTGTGTGGATAAGAGAGGGTCTAGCAGCCAAATCTTGCGTATTCACTGTGACTGAAAGCATCATCAGTGGTTATTTTTTATTTTCACATGTCTTTTGATGATGATCTGGTGTCTGGCTCTTGTGATGGAAGGCCCTCTTGCCCCATCAGTTTCACATGCTTTGAGGGAGAGAGGAGGAGATTTCTGACAAGTAGGATGACTTGAGTCCTTTTGCAGTATTTTATGTAGGATTTCAAAGTTGCTAATCCATCACTACTTGCTTCTGTCCTGTAAGAGCTGACAGGCCAACAACATACTGTCTTATTCATAACTGGTGTGTTGTTTGTGGATATGCACCTTTATTGCTAGGTCAGAGTGGCTCCGGTGAACCAGAATGGTGTTTTTGATTTCCTGCTTTTGTGTTCCCTGTTTGGCATTATGGGAAGTAGGGTGTAGGAGTGCTCCCCATTTCCTTTAAAATGGAAAGAGGAAGCTTTAGAAAGGCCCCATGGAAATAAAATGTTGGATGCAATGAAGCATTAGGATGTTGCTGTCAAAGTGAAGAATTCTGTCACAGATTAGAAAAATGAAAAAGTGAAAACTACCATGTATCATGTAGTTTAGCCTTCTAATGCACAACTTGTCTCCTAGTGAGCTAAGATCAAGATCGTTCTTGTTCTTAAATTTGTATGGGATTCCCATAATGTTTCTTAAAGTTCAAGTAGTTTCAGTATTGGTCCATGTGAGGAAGAGGATGGGTAGAAAGACGTAAAAGTAAGAGGGGAAAAGAGGTTGGGAGAGTCAAAGTTTGAGAATGGGGGCAAGGGAGGGATGTGTTGTTCTGGAAATGGCTGTTTTTCTAATGCGATTGCAGAAAAGTAAATAGAGCAGGAGGTGATGACAGCAAAATGTTCCTAATGAGGCTTAAATTGCTGCTCATTATTGGGCATATAACTTGGAGTGACTTATTTTAATTACATTTGGTTCCTTCACTTTTGGAATTAGAAACTCAAAGGGGGAGGAATGACAGCCTTTTTAACAAGAGAAGGTTTAACAGAGAAAAGAAGAAAGATGTTTAAGGTATGTTTATATTGAAAGATAACTAGTAAATAAGCAGTGTGCTTGCTTCTGCACTAGAACAGCTGAAAGCTTTTCTTACCACCTCTGTGGCAACTAGTCATTGTGGGTTCAAAACTGCAGGTTACTTACCTAAAGTCCGGCATATCTTAAAAAAAAAAAAAAAGCATTATTACATGCTAGAATAACTTTTTTTCCCTGAATTGACTGATCTGAGAACCTAATAATCTTCTCTCTACTTTGAAGATTTGAAGAGGAGTGGAGATATGAAAAAAACAAAACAAACCCTGGGAGGGTAGAGGTGAGGTTTGTTGCCACTAGTATCCTAAAACAGAAGGACATAATATTTTCTTTCAGGGACTAAATGGTTTAAAATAGGTTCTGACACTGTTTGAAAATTGCACTTATTTTGTTTTCAAAACAAACCAAAATAAAACCCCCAAAGGGCTTTCATGTTGGTATTTCCTAATACCAAATATTTGGTATCTCTAAGTTTGAGAGTGTCGTGGTTTAACCCCAGCCAGCAACTAAGCACCACACAGCCGCTCGCTCACTCCCCCGCGGTGGGATGGGGGAGAGAATCGGAAGAGTAAAAGTGAGTAAACTCATGGGTTGAGATAAAGACAGTTTCATAGGTAAAGCAAAAGCCACGCGCACAAGCAAAGCAAAGCAAGGAATTCATTCACTACTTCCCGTCGGCAGGCAGGTGTTCAGCCATCCTCAGGAAAGCAGGGCTCCATCACGCGTAACGGTTACTTGGGAAGACAAACGCCATCACGTCGAACGTCCCCCCCTTCCTCCTTCTTCCCCCAGCTTATATACTGAGCATGACGTCATATGGTATGGAATAGCCCTTTGGCCAGTCGTGGGTCAGCTGTCCTAGCTATGCTCCCTCCCAGCTTCTTGTGCACCTGGCAGAGCACAAGAAGCTGAAAAGTCCTTGACTAGTGTAAACTCTGCTCAGCAAGAACCAAAACATCAGTGCGTTATCAACATTATTCTCATCCTAAATCCAAAACACAGCGCTCTACCAGCTACTAAGAAGAAAACTAACTCTACCCCAGCTGAAACCAGGACAGTATCCACCCCTTATTCCATACCATTTACATCATGCTCAGGTCCCACATTATCCAATACATCCTCATTAACCACCACCCCACTTATTTTATGGACCACCCCTGTAAAATGTCTGTAAAATGTCCATAAACATCCACAAATGTCCACATAATGTCCATTGAATTCATTTAGTCCGAGACTTTGGGCTCCATCTGTGATGGTGGTCACTCAGGACAGGAGAGGTGGTGTGTTACGTGGAGTTATTGGGCACCAAAGCCAGCTCAGGTTGGGTCACTGCTGCACTTGCACTGCTTCTTGTAAGGCTTCTTCTCCATTGGTTCAGGTGGTTCCTGGTATGGTAATTCCTATAACATGCAACTCAGATCATGGGTTACAACAATTTAAAGGTATTTCCATTACAATCTCCACCCCTGGCCCCTTTGGGCCAGGATTAATATTGCAAGGAACTCCTCCCCTTGCTCCTAGCCTGGCTAGCAATAAGGGGTTCTTGCTATAGTAATTCCCATAACATGCAACTCAAATCCCAGGTTACAACAATTTAAAGGTATTTCCATTACAATCTCCACCCCTGGCCCCTTTGGACCAGACCATTGGGCTTAACACTGCAATGGACTCCTCCCCTTGCCCCTGCTCCGGCTTGGACTTATCCACAGACTGCAGTCCCTTAGGGGTTTACCTGCTCCAAGCGGAGCCTTGTCTATGAGCCACAGTCTCTCCAGGGGTATACCTGCTGCGGCATGGATTTATCCACAGCCACAGTCACTTAGAGGTGCACCTGTTCCCACATGGCCTTCTCCATGGGCCACAATGCTTTCAGAGATATACCTGCTCCAGCGTGGCCTTGCCCGCAGCCACAGTCTCTTCAGAAGTAAACTTGCTCCACCGTGGCCTTACCCGCAGCCACAGTCTCTTCAGAAGTAAGCTTGTTCCACCATGGCCTTACCCATGGCCACACGCTTTGAGGTGCTCCAGCATGACCTCATGCACAGCCACTGATGCCTCAAGGTGTACCTGCTGCAGCATGGACTTATCCACAGCCACAGATGCTTCGAGGTGTACCTTCTCCAGCGTGGACTTATCCTTGGGCCACAATCCCTTCAAGAGGTATATCTGCTGCGGCACAGACATAACCATGGCCACAGATGCTTCGAGACATACCTGCTCTGGCATGGGCATATCCACGTCCACAGACGCTTCGGGGTGTCCTGCTCCCGCATGGACTCATCCACAGGTCACAGTCCCTTTGACTCGAGTTCACACTGGAGTTCCAGCCTGTCCAGTACAGCAGCACAGAAACAGCAGCGATGCCCTGGCCATCTGCCAGCCCAGGCGCATGGCTGTTGTTGTTATCAAAATGTTCCCAGGCACAGCAGAGTAAGATGATAAGCAGTTCAGCAAGCAGCAAAAGCAAAAAGCAGCCACTAACGAGCACTAGACTCTAATATACAGTAAGGCAAGCAAGCCCCATGGCAAGTACAGAAGCCTGCCGATTAATACCTAAACAGCAATACCTGCTATAACTTCCATCTAGCACATTCCAATTAAATCTGTCGTTATCTCGAACCCTTCGAGCCCCACGTTGGGCGCCAAAATGGACTGTCGTGGTTTAACCCCAGCCAGCAACTAAGCACCACACAGCCGCTCGCTCACTCCCCCCCGGTGGGATGGGGGAGAGAATCGGAAGAGTAAAAGTGAGTAAACTCATGGGTTGAGATAAAGACAGTTTCATAGGTAAAGCAAAAGCCACGCGCACAAGCAAAGCAAAGCAAGGAATTCATTCACTACTTCCCGTCGGCAGGCAGGTGTTCAGCCATCCTCAGGAAAGCAGGGCTCCATCACGCGTAACGGTTACTTGGGAAGACAAACGCCATCACGTCGAACGTCCCCCCCTTCCTCCTTCTTCCCCCAGCTTATATACTGAGCATGACGTCATATGGTATGGAATAGCCCTTTGGCCAGTCGTGGGTCAGCTGTCCTAGCTATGCTCCCTCCCAGCTTCTTGTGCACCTGGCAGAGCACAAGAAGCTGAAAAGTCCTTGACTAGTGTAAACTCTGCTCAGCAAGAACCAAAACATCAGTGCGTTATCAACATTATTCTCATCCTAAATCCAAAACACAGCGCTCTACCAGCTACTAAGAAGAAAACTAACTCTACCCCAGCTGAAACCAGGACAGAGAGAAATGTATTTGTCAAATTAAGAAATTGATAGAAAGAATGCCATATGGATACATGGAGAAGGGAATTTGAATGCCAGCTGTCAACAGATACAATTTCATAGAATCATAGAATGCTTTAGGATGGAAGGGACCTTCAAAGCCCATCCAGTCCATCCCCCCTGCCATGGGCAGGGACATCTACAACCAGATCAGGTTGCTCAGAGCCCCATCCAGCCTGGCCTTGAATGTTTCCAGGGATGGGGCATCTACCACCTCTCTGGGCAAAACCCGTTCCAGCGTCTCACCAACCTCATCGTGAAAAATTTTTTCCTTGTGTTCAGTCTAAATCTCCCCTCCTTTAGTTTAAAACCATCACCCCTTGTCCTGTCACTATGGGCCCTGCTAAAAAGTCTGTCCCCATCTTTCTTATAAGCCCCCTTTAAGTATTGAAAGGCCGCAATCAGGTCTCCCCGCAGCCTTCTCTTCTCCAGGCTGAACACCCCCAGCTCTTTCAGCCTGTCCTCATAGCAGAGGTGTTCCAGCCCTCTGATCATTTTTGTGGCCTCCTCTGGTCCTGCTCCAACAGGTCCATGTCCTTCCTGTGCTGAGGACCCCAGAGCTGGATGCAGTACTCCAGGTGGGGTCTCACCAGAGCAGAGCAGAGGGGCAGAATCCCCTCCCTTGCCCTGCTGGCCACGCTTCTTTTGATGCAGCCCAGGAGACGGTTGGCTTTCTGGGCTGTGAGAGCACATTGCCAGCTCATGTCCAGCTTTTCGTCTATCAGTACGAAGTTGGTGAAGGGTCTAGAGCACAAGTCTTATGAGGAGCGGCTGAGGGAGCTGGGGTTGTTTAGTCTGGAGAAGAGGAGGCTGAGGGGAGACCTTATTGGTCTCTACAACTGCCTGAAAGGAGGTTGTAGCGAGGTGGGGGTCGGTCTCTTCTCCCTAGTAACAAGTGATAGGACGAGAGGAAACGGCCTCGAGTTGCACCAGGGCAGGTTTAGGTTGGATATTAGGAAAAACTTCTTCACCGAGAGGGCAGTCAGGCCCTGGCACAGGCTGCCCAGGGAAGTGCTTGAGTCCCCATCCCTGGAGGTATTTAAAAGACGGGTAGATGTGGTGCTTGAGGACATGGTTTAGTGGTGGCCTTGGCAGTGCTGGGTTAACGGTTGGATTTTATGATCTTAAGGGTCTTTTCCAACCTGAATGATTCTATGATTCTATGATTACCCCGACCCAGGTGCAGGACCCTGCACTTGTCCTTGTTGAACCTCATGAGGTTCACACAGGCCCACCTCTCCAGCCTGTCCAGGTCCCTCTGGATGGCATCCCGTCCCTCAGGCATGTCACCTGCACCGCTCAGCTTGGTGTCA